>NC_049173.1:65078463-65404585 GCF_009769625.2 Cygnus olor | reverse complement strand
TTAAAAAGTAGAACACCAGCTTTAAAAACAATAAAATTAAAAAAATAAAAATCATGACAGAACAAAGGAAAGAAAACTAAGTAAATTAAATAAATAAAGCAAGGCCACTGTTATCAAATAATAAGTCACCATTAGCTGCAGCTTCCAGGGCTCCAGAAGATAAAGGGAACTTGCAAGCAGCACTCCAGAGTCAGTAACAAAAATGGAGTTTTTACCTCCAGTTATTAATTGCTTTTCCTGTATGTGATACAAGATTCCAAATGAATTTAACTTATTAACAAATGCCATAAAAGTCATGCTATGTAAAATCAAAACTTAAGGGAAAAGTAACATAAGGAGAAGTAATAGAAGTCAAAGAGAAGAGGACTAGTGTTGTTCATGTATGCAATACAAGCAGCCTCCACGCTCAGCAACACCGACTTATCATTCCCAAGAAGGATAAACCCCAGTACCAGGCACCTCCTGGTCTCAAGCGGAATAACTAGTGCAGAATACCATAGTCAAGGAACCCAGTGTGAAGGAACACACACGAGATTATAAAATCACAGTGAGACCCCCTGGCCTTTGGGTCAGACCAATGCAAAGGTACCACAACAGCATCCACCAGAAGAGGAATTCGTAAAACAAGCATGAAGTCACCAGGAAACATTTTTAAAAGGAAGAGATGAAACAAGGAGACTTATAAAGAACTACATTTATTTTTGTTTACAGCAAATACCATAAATAAAGCTAAAACAATTTTCACTGTGTGCAAAATACAGAATTTCCATGTGAAAATTTAAATACAGCATTAAAAACTTTAATAAAAATATTCCATTAAGATTGTAAAGTGAAGTCAAGACAGAAGATTTAGGAGGAGAAGGACAGAATCCTCACTGGCCAGGAAGAGCTAGGAAGACTCTGCAACAGACAGTAAAAAAACACAGCAATGGAAAGTGGTTTGAAATGGCAGACCTCTACATTACGACCTTCAACTCAAAGCACGCTGAGCTTAGCAATAAAACACCACAGCATAAAACATATGAAATCTGTAGGAAGCCATGTCCTAACCATTTTTCCAGGAAGTGATGCTTAGAATAGAGATGCTTCTGCGTGGGCACAGCAAGGAGACTTTCAAAGTCATCAAGACATTTTAGGTTACCCACACAGAGATGCTTTAGTTGTGCAAGCATACAGGTCAGCAAGATAAGGAGCGTGGGGCTCTTGACCCTGCAGCTCTTCTGCATTCCTGACTGACGTGTGTGAAATAGGACAAGTGGCACAGGACGTCTCACCCTTCCTGCAAGTTGCTGCTTATGACAGTTCCCAATCACCCTTCCCTTTGAAGGGCATCCTCATCAGGAAAGGCTGCCATGGGTCATGACCATATCAAACAAAACCACAGAGCTCTTGCTTTTCAGACTAAGCCCTTGGTTCTTCTTTGGATGCATTTCTCCTTTTAGATTACCATGTAGTTACACATACTGGATCTTATATGCAAAAACACATACAAAATAACTGCACAAATTTATCATGGAGAGCATTGGCAGCCTCTCATGCAGCAAGACAAATACATTAATCAAAGGGCAAATGGGGCCTCATTAGAGATTATATTAATCAACAAAGCAGCTCAAACCAAAACACTTTGGTTATGTAAACTTGGCATTTTGACATTGAGGACTAAAAATAGCATACATCTATTTCTGTTAGCCCTGCCCAGTATGTTATTTGGGATGGAGGAATGGAACTTGTGTTGCTCTGGCTGCTTTGTTCAACAGAACCCTTTTATATCATAATTTTCCTTTATGAAAGCAAAGGAGTGCTTAGAGCCACCCTACTTAAACATTGCTCGCTCACTGAATATTTGAGCTCAATGGAAATTTGCTCATTGAGTGTTTGAGCACAATGGAAGAAGGTGTTCATGCTAACCAGGAGAATCAGCTAGCTCTTCTCCTGACCTTATTTTAAATCTTTCCTTGAAAGAAATAAGGCTTTAACTGGTTCTTTCGAGAATGAATTTACTTGCCTAAGTCGCCTGAAAGACACAAGAAAGTACGTGCACAGACACAGAGAGGAAAAACATTCTCTACAGAGAGAACAGACATTATGTTTTTTAGAACTATGAACTCAGCAACAGGTTAAATGATCATGCCAAGCTCACATCCATTAATATACCAGACACACACAGTTTGCTCTAACATGGTCTTAAAATAATACAACAAAACCCAACACAATGAAATGCTGTCAAACAACAGTGTTAGTTGCACAATTTGGGAACTGGCAAGCAGAAAAATCACCTGAGAGCAGAAAGGCTTCAGCCAGTGAGCGGGTACAACACCGGAATGATGAATTGGACTAAAAGTAATGAGGGAGATTGACAGAGAGCAGAAAAAAACACAGAACTTAGCTTGGTTATATAGAAAAGCATCAGAAAGATCACAAAGAAGAATTAGCCAAAATGAAATTGCTTTTTTCATTAAATCATGAATAAGGACAAATAGCTATGAATCTTTCTAACAGAATATTAAGATAAAGAGATTACAGACACATCTAACAATTAGATTGTTATATTCAAAAATCACCTGCAAAATTCCAGTGGAATATGTAGTATAATTAAGATCCTTCAAGAAAATGGTTTCATTTTGCATATCTTTTTCTGAATTCTGCTGTGGGAATTTAGGGATTTTTTTCTCCCCGTTATATAAATCTATATATAACCATTGCCATCTTTAAAAAAGAAAAAAGAAAAAGCTTTCTACTAGTAAGATTCACTTGCTTCAAATTCCTAGGATAACACAGATTTTCAAGTTTTTTTTGTTTTTTTTTTTTCTGTGTCACCACTTTCTTTAAGTTTACTATTATGCTCATTCTGCTGAAAAGCAGAAAATTTCCTGTAGTGAACAGCAGGAGAAAACTTCAGGAAAAAATGTTCTATGAGACTGTGCTATTGACAAACTGAAATTAAAATTGATGGTGAGTCTAACTTTATCAGTTAGCAGTTTGTTGTGTTGCAGGAGTAACACAGTAAATCACACTGCAATTTTTTTTTTCTTTTTTAGAGTGAAACAACTACTGTCTTTAGCAAATAATTAAAAAGTATAGTGTTCCAAAGTAGAAATTTTAAAATGCTATAAAAGAGATACAAATAAATTTCCTTAAATATATATAGATGCTTACCATGTTACTATAATGTTCACTGTGTCCAGTCTAGCAAAGTTTTATTACACGTTTGAGCATTAATGGCAACTGATTTCAAACAAATGCTACCTTATAACTAAACAATTCTTTCAAGCTTTTTTTTCAAGTTCTGTACACATACTTCACAATTTTTCCCCAGACAATATAAGGACTATAAAATGTGAAAAGCTTTATCCTTGTAGTTGAAAAAATTAAGTATCTAGAGGAAAAATCCAGTTGTCATTTATTTTAAACAGAACACATTTCATTTTAATACCTATGGAAAACAGCTTTAAACTGTCTTTTCCCACATTGTGTTAAAACAACCAACCAAAAAAAAAAGAAAAGAAAAAAAAAGCATCCTGCCAGCTCGTAAGTAGCACAGTTATTTAAGACTACTAAAAGATCATCCTCAAACTTTGGTACAAACTCAATGTAAAATTATTTCCTATTATTTAAGCCATATTACTTTGGCTAAAAGTACATACTACAGATGCTTTTCATTTTTAGGCTATTCATATTGTCATATTTACGTATTTATCTATTTCCTGGTTAACATCTGAACTTAAAAGGACTTGTTAGTGTTAGGCCAGAGATTGGACTAGGTGATCTTGGAGGTCTCTTCCAACATAGATGATTCTGTAAACATTCAAGTATTTTTGAGGCATGGAGCCTGCTTACCTCACTGGCTAACCAGGCTGAGAAAGCAATCAGAATTTGGGATGTTCTCAGTGTCTCCTTGCTGTTAAATAAATGTACTTAACCTGCCCCTGATATCTTTTGATGAAGGTAGACCTTGATAAGAGATACCTGAAAAACTTACTTAACAACTGCTCCAGATAACAGACTTTAATCTTTTTGCCATCAGCTTTACACATTGAAATGAATTAAATACTTGATTAAGAAGTAATATCCTTAAAATAACTTTGTAGGTTTTTGTAGTTTGTTCAAAAGTTGTATTCTTAAAGAATTCCAAATACAATAGGACCAGTGCCTGTCTGGAGGCACGATAACCATGATTTCAGTAACATATGAGTATTCCACAACTTGATATTCCTCGAATCAGCTACCTAATGAGAAAGCCTTGAATTGAGGTGTAAGTCATGTCTAGTTATACTACCAGTTCCTTTGGCATGCAGTTTCAATCAAGCTTTCACTCAACTGAGACTTGCTCTTCAGATTTATTTCAAAATGTTAAATAAATTAGTATTACAGATTATACCCACTATCAACAAAGGGTATCTATCGCATGTGAGAAATGTAAAAGGCATGACTAGGAGCAATATGAATTAAGTACATGGTTTTCTTTTCTTTTTTTTTTGAAACATCCATGCAAGTTATAAACCTCATAACCCAGAGCAAAGATGAAAACAAGGAAAAAAGGGATGTGCCATATTCAGGTTTCAAAACCCAGTCATTTTTTTCCATAAATATTCCCCAAATATCTGAAAGAACAAACATTCTTTCTTAGTCCAACAAAAAAAAGAAAGGGGGGGAGGCAGGGAGAAGTGGACGAGAAAGGTTTTAAAAATGTACCTGCCCGCAATGGTCTTATCACAAACAGGACAAAACAGGAAAAGAAAATCTACAAAATATCCTTCATCCGTCTCTGTGTTCTGGAAATGTGTCTGGACACTGCCCTTCACGCTCTAACACACAGTACATTTTATATTGAAAACTTTGATTGCACCTAGCTTGTATCAGAAGGAATCTATTGTTTGTTTTAGTCGCACATTAAATTGCAAGACAATTAAAAAAAAAAACGAAAAACCTCAGGAAAATAGTGAGGCTGTTAATTTTGAAAATCTGAAAGGCACAACTGAGCACAACACACAGAAAAATTTAAACCCTATAGAATTTTTTTGCCCATTCAAGCACATTTTCAAGTGATAGCTCTGCTTCCCGGTACATATGAGTAAGTACCTCTAGAAGAGCACAGAGGAATGGCACACCAAGGCTCAAGAGTTCATACAAGTAGGTATAGTTATATGCATTGTCCCTGAAATGAAGATTGGTAGCGTGCAGAAAACCATGCATCCAGTTAGACAGGCGTCTGGGAATGTCAAGCAGATCCCTTGTCACCCGAAGGGGCCAACTTAGAGTGCCCCTAAAGAAGGAAGTCAGGATACCTGGGGACCTGTCCTCTGGACTGCTAGCAGTAGTTAAAGTGCTTTCTGTGGTGGTCTCTGTAGATTTGGGTTCTTCTTTCTTCCGTGCTTCTGTTGCCTCCTTATAGAAAGCATTAAAAATATATTAAATATACTTCTAAAAAAGTGGAAAATTCAGTTTCTGTTATTGTCTTCAAGTTTTTATACATATTTTCATTTCCAATTATTCTCAAGTTCAACTTTATTTTACAGAGGAAGACCTCGTTTCATTGGAAAACCAGACTATACACATATTGTACCCTGCTCCAGATAAAGCTGCCTCAGTATTTCTTGCATTAGTAACATAACCCATACATACCTTTCCCTGGACCTGTAATGTCACTCTTCTCTTTCTGTGTTTATTACTCATTTTGCAGTGTGCAAAATGAGGTTTACAGTAAAATTTACCTAAAAGAAAAAAAGTAAACAATGTGACTTTTTACATTTAAAACCACACACTGAAAACCCACTATTTTGTCTATTAAAGATGAAATCAAGATGTTTAATAGTTGGCCAGCAAAAGGAATAGAAAACTGGCCACTGGCTCTGCACATTGCCTACAGCTTTGAATGGGTTTCTTTTACAGTACGCAGATTTGCACATTTGTTAAATAAGGTAAGGCCTTTTATTCATCTACCAAACAGGTTTAGGATTAATATATAGCACAAGAGCAAAGTTCTATGAATACCAAGCCATAAACCAATGAAAGACATTAAGCAGCAAAGTCAAATAACCAGTTCAAGTCAGTCTTTGCTGAAGACTCTCTGGACAGCAAAAGAACCATCTTTGGCCTTGAGATGTTAATCCTTCTGTGGAAGGAGATCAGGCTGATACTCAGATATACTCAAATCATTTAGAAATAGCAAGGGAATTTAAGTACAGTAATAATTTCCCTCTAAATAAATAAAAAAAGCAACCAAACAAAACCAAATAATCCCCCGTCCACAAGCCCTAGGCCACAAGCCCAAGATCTGAACCTCCTGTCCTACAGCTGACTGGAATAAATGGCACTGCTGCTTGGCCACTACCACCGCTTTCACCTCCTGAGCCAGAACATCTTGAAAGAAAGAATATTCACCCATCTAAGTTTGCTACTGCTCTGACTTGTCCTTATCAAGTCACTTTATTTAATGGCCAGTATTAAGTGAGAGATGAGGATAGCCCTGTATTGTTGGCAGTCAGAGAAAAAACACCTTTCCACCCCTACCCCCTGATTTTGACCTGTAATTGGACAAACTGTATTTTTGTTCCTTGACTTAGTTTCCACTGCTGATTTCTTCATTTAAAGCTCAGGTCTGTCCCAGCCGACTTCTTTTGAAAGACTAGAACTGCAAGTACAAGGCCTCAAAGATCAGCATGGACACAACATACTTGGCAGACCTCCTCCTGACTGAACTACTTGGCCAGGCCTTTTGCCTCCAGTTCCATTAAAAGCGTCAATACTCAGACATTTTAAAATATTCTTAAATAGTTCCTGTATTACCTTCTTCAACATCAAAGGCATAAATCCCTAAACGGAGTGTTGTAGAACATATTTCACACTTAAAGCATTCCCTGTGAAAGAAGTGGCCTTCTGCACTCAGCCGCTCCATAACATATACCCGTTTTTTGCAGAAATAACAAATGTCACTCCCCCCAATAGACTGAGGGAATTCTTTTCGCAGAGATCCCTGTTAAAAGATAAAAATAGAAATGCATATGAAGCCATTGCATGACCGTGGACTTTCAGCATACTATAAATACATTGGATTTTAAAATATGACCCGTATCAACAACATGAAATATTTTCAAAGTTTTTGTTGAATTTGGTCAGTTAACTTGATTTTCTTTTTTTTTTTTTTATTGCTACAAACCTTATCTTTTGTGGATAATAATACATGCAAAAGACACAGAAAAATGAATTAAATAGACTAGACACCATTGAGCTTCCCCTTTCTTATTAGAGACAGGTATGAAGAAGTTATTTTGCATTATGTATTCTGCTTGGGTATAGGTCAGTACAGATGAGCATCCTGGCTCTACCACAGCTGCCACCACCTCCCCTTCTTCTCCTCACCTTGTGAGGGGTGCCATGCTTGGGACAGTGGAGGTGCAAGCTTGGCAGAGCCCACTCACATACAGACACCAGCATGCAGTCCACACAACTCACCTTCAATCTGCCAGCAAAAGAAGGCCTCAGAACAATTTTTTAATGTTAAGTGTAAGTCACAATTATCACTGTCATGAGTCACACTCTTATGCTTAAAAGCTGAGAATCCTAAACCAAAACTACCTTTAGTAATCTCATTTTGGTGTGCTGGATCATTCTGGAGCATGAACTACACAAAACTTTCCAAATCAACAACCATGCAAGTGAAAAAGCATAGAAATGCATTTTTCAAAATATGATGTTAACAGAACAGGTCAAATAGTTACAGTAAAGTGGAAGCAATCAAGAGTTTAGTGCTGGCTAATACGTAATTATCATCACTGCAACACACCACCTTACTTAGCTTCCCAATACCTGACATCTCTGAGCAGTGGATGCAGGAGATGGAGAATAGGGAATGGGGCAAGAACCTGAGGCTCTGTCCAGAGACTGCTTCTGAATTCAACACAGGATAGTGTCAGAATATAAAAATAGCTTTCTTCAAAATGAAGCATAGTGATTCACCATTTGTATGTTAAAAATAATTGCATAAACATGCACTGTACAAACCTTTCTTTTAGAAGCCACCTTGATTAATAGCTACCTTCTATTACTAATTGTACCAGTAATTACATTTAATAAACGTCTCCTGAAGATTTATTTCATACAGACAAGTAATAAAAATATAAATAGAATATATTGTGAGCAACAATTCCAGCATATCCGCACATCAGCATGTTTTGTCAATATGCATTTGATTTCTTAATAAGTGTTAGACTAAGATATAATGCTTGACGGGCTCCACAACCAGGGTCTTAAGTCAGGATAACACTCTGGAAAACACTGCTTTTAAGTCAAGTCGTTGTTTCTTTGTGGGTTTAGCCTTACCAGTTCAAGGGGGGGAATTTGTGGCTTAGGTCTGTGATCATTCACATACAGATTGACAAGAACTTCTGCCATGGCTCCAATTGCACATGAAACCTTTCCTACAGTCATCTAACCAGAAAAAGGAAGAAGATGAAGAATTGAAGGAAGAGCTTGGTTATTCAAGAATTTAATGAGAAGAAGAGGAGAATAAGTTGAAAACATGCAAATGAATGCAAGCAACAATAGACAGGCTCCGAGAAAGACCAGAGGCAAGTCCAGCAGAGCACAAGCATGTTCATGCATGATCAGCACGGTCCAGCTGGTGGCCACAGGAGACTTCCAGGCAGCCCATGCACTTCCCCTTGCAGATGATGGAGAAATAGCTACTAGGAGCCAATGCTGCTCCCACAGCACAAGGCTTCCTGCTGTGTCTGCAAAAGGTACACAGCAGCTGAGCTGGGAGCTACTGCCTGGCTATCAGGGATGGACTATTGTGTTAAATTAAAAAACAAATGAAACCACCACCACCACTTTGAATTTTTAGACCTTTGGTGTTATAATTCAGAAAGTGAGGTGGACTCAACTTCATAATGACAGACTTCAAACTGATATTTCAGGAAACATTCTACAAATTTCTAGTCCCTCGCAGAAACAGTTTGCTGATGCTCAGAGAAGAATCTTTCTCCTCTTAGCGCCGAGGAAAACTTCAGAAACTGGGCTCATGCAGGGAAGACATCTCTTTTAACCTGTTTCATGATACCATTGCAGCCACTATTAAGTTAGGCTGTTTCTAACCAAATTTAACAAACGGGTCTGCAGGATGATAGCAGTTCCTTATGCTGTGGCTCCAAATACTTCTCAGACAGATCACTGACTGTATGGGCCAGGTTTTCTAGCCACAAATATGCCTGGGGGCTGGAAAAGGAGAAAGCTATGTACATGGGTGTGTGTGGCAGGTGGGTACTCTAGTTCTCTGTTCATGAAGAAGAGACTGTGAAGATTTCATAGATTTACATTAAGATTTGCTACCCTAATTCAAGTTTCCTGTAGTGATTTTGACTTTAGTTTTTTAATCAATATCCCACAATCCCTCTGGAAACCCAAAGGCAGCAAGAGCCATCCTGGTATGGCCAGGGATCTGATACTCTGCTTCTAAAGCCAGGACATTTTCCTTCCTAGAGGACCCACGATCTCACATCTTACACTCCACTTGCCTCCCACTGAGCCAAACTTTAAGTCTCATGCTTCTCAGTGAAATGAGTTTTCTTCTGCCACCACAGTCTTGCTAATGGAAGGTTTTTAAAATATCATAAAGTCACTCTGAAGAAAGGAGAAAAATATAAAATGTAAAGAAATGTAAATGCAACTGTATTCATGACACTTTTTATTAAGCTTAAAAACAACACTGTGGGTGTTTTTTCAAAAATTATGGTTAATAAAAATATTCGTGCTAATAAAAAATTTAAGTGCAGGGACTTGGGAACATGTCCAGCCCCTTACAGTTCCCCTTATCTTTTGAGTGGTGTATCATAATTAGATTTGTCTTAATATCCAGGCAGACATAAAGGATGTATGTGAAGACAACAAAAGCCATTTAAAGGACAAATTTCTGTACTGTTTGGTTTTGCTTAATATAAAAAACCTATTAAAATATTATTTAATACCTGCACAACTTGTAGGAAAGTGGCAGAAAAGTAAACTGTTCAGTATATACCCTAACTCTGTCTTAAGTGGTATTTTAATTTAAAAACAGATACTAGAAGTGACATTACTTGCTACTGTAGGAAAACTAAGTTCTTTTTTATTATTTGAGATCATAGAAGACAAAAATTTCCTCTCTAAAATATGCACCTCTGAACAACTTTTAGGCCACATACAACTTATTACCACAAGCTCCTAGGAAAAAGAAACCATTCAAAGTCTGTTGAAGCAGAAAGATTACCTTGAAATAGTGAAATGCTGCAGCATTCATCAGTTAAACACTAGCGCTACACTTAAAGTGCAAGTACTTGAATTTCAGGAAAAGTATCCTGGAGCCTGAACTACACCTTACAATTCGTCAGGTTGGCTGATTTCTGTTCTCCACCCATTGGAGCAATCTGTGTCGACATTAAGGCAGTCAAAACAAGAAAATTGCATGTTTATACATACTTCTAAAAACGTTATTAAAAGGAAATGTTCATGTAATGACTGTGAGTTCACATTCCATGTAAAAACAAATGGGTTTTTAGTTCAATCTAGCAACCGAAAGATTGCTGTCTGCTCATCTCTTAATCAACAACCACCAACATGAAGATTGTTGGTGCTGACCAGAAGGAAGGGCAGGAAGCAAATGGACTTGAGGACTGATTACATCTCACTTTAGAGAAACTGGTTAATAAGGACACATTACTGGGAGAAGATTGCTACTGGTTTTCCTTAATGAATCAGAGAAGTGGGTAGACGAGAGGAAATCAATTTGCAACAGTTGCAGCACTGCACCTTTTAAATAGCATTCAATCAGGAAATAAAAATAGCAGGGCAGGGCAAGGCAAGAATCTATAGGGGCAGCCCTGTGAGCACCTGCCATGAGCAGAAACCCACAGAGAAGCACAAGGTCAGGGAGCACAAGAGCAGTGCTGCCTTGCAAGGCTCATCATCAGCCCTTATATGACAAAAGCACCACCACCAAGCCACCCCGCATCTTCTCTCAACCTCATCCAGCTTATGATGACATCCTCTCCCCTTCAATCACCCAAGTGTAAGAACTCCAATTGCAGAAGAGAGTCTGACCTCACATCTACACACCAGAGGCACATTCCTTTGGAGAACTTGTCAACTCTTACACAGCTTAGCTTTCTTCAACTTTCCCTGTTAACTCATAATTCTATATGAAATATGACAGCTCATTAAACTTAGAAGGGACTAAGCATATACTGCCATACAGAACTTAATTCTTAGTAGGTTCAAATGACTGCGTATGTTATGGTGCATGTCTTTAAAAGAAACTGGAAGAAACAGCATGCATCCATAGAATTCACTTTCAAATGCTCCTTTCAGGATTGAGGCTTAACAACGTGTCTCTGTAATAAGATTAATATTAAGTCTTAAAAAGTAAGTCTCCTCAGACACCATACCTAATACTATGCCAATAAAAATTCAACAGATAAAAAGGATTGTCTTGTCTGGCAACAATCATCTCAGTACCCACTTGAAATTGAGATGACACTACTATTTAAATGACAGGAAGGTGCTGGTATTTACAGGTCATATCTTATGAAGTCTTATCAAAATCAAACTTCTATTATCTTCTGTTCTTCTGCTGGGAAAAATAAGACAGGCAGCAACACATGGGAACTCTTCCTGTTGGTTTACCAGTCCTGAGGTCCCTTTCCATACTGAAGTCTACACTTACCTAGTGATATCTCTCAGAACAGATATCAAATACAAATTCAGAGTCCTACAAACCCATCCTCAAGGTAACATGAACACAGACAATTACTAATATATAGTCACATCAGAGAGGTCCAAACACATTATTAAACTAGCACGCACACTATTTGAAAGTGCAAGCTGTGCACCTGAAATATTATCTTTTATATACGTAATTTTATATATACACACACATCTATGTATATATAATACTGCACATTTAGCTATTGTTTTAAAAAGCACAAGACAACTTTCACGCTCTGAAAACTGTGCATTCTTAACATACAAAATGCAGGGACATCAACTTTATCATGGAAGAGTACATACAGATTGCCTGTTATGAAATCAAGACAGCAGCAGGCATTCCTTGAAGATTTCATACTCTTACAGGAAAAATAACAGTAATAAATCTGCTTCTTCAAAATATTTTGCTTTAGAATTAACAAAAGGTAAGCCAAAATGTGGCCTGTGTAACTCAGAGACACAGAGCTGAAGTTAAATTGCCAAAGAGAGGTAAAACTAAAGTAATGGGGTATCACAGGACTGAATTAGTTTCATAGCAAACAAAGAAGATGAACAACAGCTGGGCACATCCATAAACATCATCACCAGCACATCACTAACACAAAACCACAGTCATGGACATAGGCCCAAAGGACTACTGAGTCCCTCCCCTGTCCTCAGGACACGATCAACTTTTACTTGTTTAGTGCGAATGCACATTGGCATAACTTGCTCTGAAAGTTGTCCTCCAGCACCCTGCTCCTTACCATTCAAGGGTCCCTTATCCGAACCCCCAAGCCTGAACCCAATCTCCCTTTTCATGGTGACCCTTTATCATACCTAGCACAGGCACGAAGCACAGGTACCCGCTCCTTACCTGCAGAAGCCTTGCCCAGCATCAGGGCTGACTGATCCTGTGCACCCTTCCCGCCGCTTTAGTAACCCCTGTAGCAAGGGCAAGACCAGCAACACCACTTGTGTTCACTGGCAACCTTGGAAAAAAACCTCAAGGGTTGGCATTTTGTTGCTGCTGTTGTTGTTAAATTACTACCTTTCCCACTAAAATATTTACAACAATCCATCATCAGTTGGGGTTCATTTGGATCAGTTTTCTATTATCACATCTGCCTCAGAGTGGGGGAAAGTAAATGCTAGCCTGTTAATTACCAGGCTACTTGAAAATTCTCAACTATGCTGTGCTGAATGCACTATATTTAGACATGTGCAGAGCATACAGTATATAGGAGGACCCGAGACTGTACAAGCCTGTGGAGCAATATACTAAGCATCAGCATGTCCATGTGCGTAGGTATACTAAAGACTAAATGTAGTCCTACCTAACCAAGCAACAATGTACCAAATAAGATGAAGGTACATGTACTGTGCTGGTGACAGAACAAGCTTTTCTAGCCTCAAATGTGCTTCACCCTGCCAAAAGCAGGGTTATAAGCAAAAGTATTGCTTATAACGAAATTAAGAGCCTAGTTCTCATTTGCTAAAGACTAGTTCACATTGATTTTTACTCTTTTTGTAGCACCACAATTTTACTCCAAAACAAAAGAGCAACAGACCCTAATATTTTGAAAACCATTACTTTGCTTTAAGTCCATCAAATGTTATACCTCCTAGGTCATAAAAAGTAAGAGGTGAATCTAGGCAAAGGAATGATTTTGAGGCTGAAGGGGATTAGAGGATTATAGGAGTTAGGCACCTGCTGGGCTTGCAATGTCCTTGAAGGGCTCGTAGCCTATATTCTCCTGGGGAATGAGGGAAGAAGAGAGTCTTTTTGATATACCTCCTAGCATCAACAATATGGTGGAAAACAACCAAACTAACACACCAAACACACAAAAAAAACACAAAATCCTAAAGTGATCTAGACTAATTCCACTAAATAATCCTGCTGAATACCCATTAGACAGGAAATCACCTTCAGCCTTGACTTTCCTGAAGTTGGGTAATACTCATGAATATTTCATAAAACTACTGTTATTTAAACACAAGATCAGGCAGAATGCTTTGGCCTTTCTCCCAGTAAATGGAGACAGTACCCGATTTTGCTGAACAGCACTTCTTTTGTGTGTCAGACAGCAGGGCCACCAGCTCCAGCAGTGCCTACACTGGGTCACAGCAGCCACCTCCAATGCTTCTAGAAACTTGATGTTTCCACCCTGATGTCCACTCCAAGTCTATTCAATACTGCAGTGTTACCAGCCTGCTGCTACATAATCTGGGTGAAGTAAAGGGAACCTGGGCCTTTACTGGCCCTGAAAAGCTGTAAATTATCCAACTTTCCTCAATTGAAATCCTGAAACAGAGGAGTTAGAAGCCAATGCCATCTCATCTTTCACACACAAAAGCAACACTGGCATAAGTAGTAAGAGCTGAATACCTCTGATTTAAGTATTATCTAATTGCTTTCATTAAGCATATGCATGTTTCCTCTGTGTGAAGCCTGCTGTTACAAGGAACTATGTTCTGGCAATTAATCCTCAGAAGCAAATTTAAAGTACAAATAAGCAAACAAAGAAAACAACATTAAAGTCTGCCTGCGCCAACAAGTGCTCATAGAATTCTAACACACATCCTCCATTTAAAATAAACAGTATGATCCAGGTTCTTCCCTGCAGGCCCAACTGATAGTATTATGAAAAGAAAAATAACCCACAGCACAATTAACCAATCCCATAACATCCAGTTATATACACACAACATGGAACTCACTCTCTCCTAGGCATATCTGTGGTATTATCCAACAACAGATAATTACTGTTTATAATTTTAACATTAAAATAAGCAGTGATGCAAAAATTTCTGAATTTAAGTAAAAGTTTTCTCAAGTATTTACTCTGTTCTTCAGCTTTATACCCAAACTACTTTTAGTGTTGACTTTCCTCTTACAAACATGCAAAATTAACAACAGCGAAGAAAGTAAAGTTTAATTTGTATGTGAAATACAAACTACCCAATAGATCCACCGTGCAAAGGCAGCACCTTCCATACAAGCTATTTCTCAAGCAACTTTAGCACAAGTTTGGATTTTACAGGAAAAATCTGTTAATAGAGTACCTGTCTAGAAGGAAGCGCAGGAGAAGTTGAACCTACAGATGACGGAGGACAGGCAGCAGCTGAATCATGAGGTAGAAGGCAAGAGGGAGTTGGGGGCTGAGAATGGGATAAGCCTTTAGTAGGCAGCTTACTCTGTGTAGAGCAGAAACAGAGGAGAGTTATCCAACAGAGAGTGACATTAGCACAGGTTAAGAGAGTAATTTCACAGTCATGCACCAAAAAAAAAAAAAAAAAATAGATAATGACTATGATTTTCCACCGTTCTTTACTTCTTCATAGTGAGGAGCCATGGAAATCATCATGGCAAAACCTTCACATCAAATAGTATTACTGTACTCAATTTTCTTGCAAAATTGATTGCAGCGGGCACCAAGGTAACATAGCACTGGGAGAAAGCATAACAAAACTCTAAATGCCAAATTTTGCTGACTGAGAGCTACTGCTTACCAGTTCCTTAGAAACTACAAGCTACCTGTGTACACTTACATGCAACACGCAGTGTATTTTAAGACATTTCCCTTATACAAAAGTACTCTGACTAGTTTTATGATTTAGATTATGTTTTACCTCAATTAAATTATGCAATAATATTTAAAGCTTTTCAGCAGTTTCAATAGAATCCAAATGACCCTTCAGATCTACCCAGGATGAAAAGAAAATTAAAAACAAAACCATGGCAATCTTTTTCCCCCATGAATTCTCAGATATGTCTTCTAACTCTTTTGCACTGTAGGTGCAAAACCTAATATTCACCTTTGGAAACTCCATGTATCCAAACATTGAGGCAAGATGTGCTGCTTTCTCTTTAATGTTCTTTTTATGGAATTCTCTATTTGCTATGGTCTGAGCTCTTTTCTGCAGTAAGAGCCAGGAAAGAAAAGCCAAGGAGAAGGAGAAAGCGAAGGAGAAAGCGAAGAGAGAGAGATTTCAGTCAATGTTATACATCTCATCAGAATACAGCAAGTATGCAAGAAGTGTTTTTATTGTCTTAATATAACCTAAAATCAACAGAGAAAATGCCAGCATATCCAGGGAAAATACAGTATACAGATTAATATATGTGGTTAAGAGAGAGAAAGGAAAAGAATTTGCTTGTCACCTGCTTCATTTTTTCCTCCAGGTTCTGAAGACGCTTAAGCACTCCAGAGAGTACAAATGCAGCGGAACAGGCAGATGCAAGATTTTCAGAGGTTTCTGACAGACTGGGCTGGGTATCTGTTTTTTCTACAGTCTTTGGTCTCCTGGCCATATGATCAGAACCATTTAAAGACTGTTTGGGTTCCCTGACCTCGTGTTCAGTTCTAGCTACCACCTGAAACTGGGAAACACTTGAAGTGAGAAAAAAATCTGCTTTCTGCACTACCATGCAGTATATTCAGCTTTTAAGGATGCTTCCAAAAGCGCAGCACAGTCATGCACGGAACAAGAAATGAAATGTTCTCCTGGATCTCGCAGCACTCTCTCCACACTATCTACTGCAAGTGTACTACTCATGTCCATGCACTGAAATACATTGGTGCTACATAACTTACGAAGGTCTTCACATCCTTCTTGAGTTTTGCCTCAGTTTTTAATGAATAACCCCAGACAGCATTAGTGGAGAAGAACGTGACAATGTCTCATTCTAGGGTTTTGTTTGTTTTTATAGCAAACTTCTGTTTTAGCATCACATCTACCTGAAACTAGTCAATCAAATTGTAAAAATACCAACAGTAGTCCCTGGCATAATCCTTGATCTAGTGTGGCATGAGTTGAGATATAATGCTTTTCAGATTTGAAGCACTTTCTGAGGAGCTCAGAATGGGTCTCTGAATTTCTATCTTTATACGAAATAGTTTTTGAAGTAAATAAAACAGCCGGACCAGTTCAGCTTTGTTAAATTCAGTCTTAAAAACGACCTTCCAGTTGTTTTTTTCATGACAGTTTTCTACTTCAACCCATTGGTCCAATTCAAATCAATACAAACTTTCCAAAATCTTCAGAATTAAAATTAAGAAAAACTAATTCCAATCAACTTGCAGTGTGCTCTTGACGTTACAGAACAGCACATCTGCCTTTAAAATAATAATTCTCAAACAGTTCATGAATATGCAGTTTTCATCAAGCTGACCTGGAGATTTCCACATGCAATACAGATGCAAGAGTAGTCTGCGGCAAAATGAGAAGACCACTACAGAATATTTACTGCAATTGAAAATTTTAATTTAAAGTGATTATCAACATTATTTGATACAAGATTGCTTGCTTTAGAAATGCTAAGAGAAAATTTAAACCAAGTACTCAAAAATTTTGTCCCAAGTATATGATGCTGCACAATGAAGTAGAAAACCTGGGCATTAATACGAGATTTTTCAATGCTCAAGCCTTTAGCTTAGACATTTTGCCAGTTTTCTCACAGTGGAAAACTCCCTTTGCCTTATCATTCATTACAACAGCAAAAAGCATCAAGTACATGCACAGAAAATTGTTAGCTATTGCTGTACTTTTCCTGCATGCTAAACACAATTTGGATACTAGATGTGATAACATGGAGATCAACACCTCTAGGTTTTTATGGTTCTTTCCATACAGCTACTGATTCTTGCAAATATTTTTCTCACCTGGTTAAGCAGGTATAAACCAATGTTAAGCTTTAATGCGATTTTCACAATTCTCAGCTAAATGTATCTGTTAACTCTGCAGATTATATCCAATTATCATTTTATAGATTCTGTAGTTACACAATAACATTGATTTCCCAGCAGTAAGAGGAATGATATGATTGTGAGGTGTTATCTACATGAGTTCCTACCTGCCTTTTTGGTTGAGGTAGAAGAAGATTTGGATCCTTAGGTTTAGCAAAGCGAGGATTAACAGGAGAGTCAGAAGAGACCAGGGCTGGTCTATCTATTTGCTCCTTGTAAAGCATTTTTAAATTATGAAGACAGAGTGGGAAAAAAAGAAAGACAGTAAATAGAATTCTAAGATCTTCTGAGGCAGAAAGAAATAAAAGTTGCTTTTAAAGAAACAGTATTATAGAGCTTAATCAACATGCTTTGCAGATTTTTGTCCCCTACTCATTTTATCAACCCTTTTACCATCAAAGATGTACCTAAAATTCAAAAAAATTCCGTGTTCATAGAGAGGCTATGATCAGAAGGTAATAATGCAACAAGGTTTCCTTGAACATGGACAAGCAAAGTTCTGCTCAGTTATGACACGCAGAAATCTCAGAGCACAGACAAGTAGCTGGAAAGAGTGCAAACAGCAACGGTTCCTAGACTGGGAAAGTCACTTGACATCTATAAAGCCTACACTTTTTGAGGACTTAAGTATGTAAACAAACAAATGCATACAAGCACAAAGAATTAAGAAAGCCACCACCCTTGACAAAACTTTGACACCTTGCATATCCTTCCTTCAGATCTTTCAGATGACAGACCTGAATTTGTTTGACTTACTAAGCCACCCCATTGGCTAAAGTGTGATTTGGGGATTATCACTGTTACCATGACAGCACAGGATTATTTTAAAACAGCGCCAGCATTAACAACAAACTATGAAAGTGCTGTGAAATGTTCAGACATATTCTACTATGCCTTCCTTAGGAATGAAAATAAAAGCTGGACATATCTTCAAAAAGATTAGGTTCCCTTCCTATGCTTTCTTTAAATGTTCTACAAAGAAAGAGTCCGCAGGGTATTTAGTTACCTTTACTCACAAAGTACAGGAAAAAAAAAGTTATTCTGCAATACCACATACAGCCAGACTCCTACACAAAGGAGAAATCCTACAGACTGGTTTACAAGAGATTTCCAGTCTCTGCAATTCCACACAATATTAATATGCACTATAATATAGCATATTGAAATGCAATGATCTATATATTATTTAGTTATATTTGTTCCCGCAAAATTAAGAGGAATACCCTTTAATTTGCATAAAGAATTAAAAACAAGGAAAGAAAACCCTATCCAAACATCGAACAGATCCACTTTTTTCCCCCTGAGATCTGCATCACGTTCACAAGGAGAGACTACTGTTTAATTTCAGAAATGACTTATGTTCATCTATCACCTACCTGCCTCCGAAACATTGTATTTGGAGCATTTTCTTCAAACTTGGCCAACAGCTGAGTTGCCATTGATTTAACTTTATTCTGGTTCACTCCTTCTTTGCTATCATTCTGTTCTTTCCCAACACTTGTCGCTTGGCTTGAAAAGCCTGAAGCCTGCAAGAAAACAACAGGCTATGGTTTTCCTCAAGTTTACCTATGAGGCTCGTAAAGAGAGAAAGTGACATCCTTACAAGCCAATGATGAGAGGAAATATAGTCCATAGCATATTAAAAACGACACTGCTTAGCATGCAAAATTCACTGAAAAATTATTTTCTTTGGTCCCAGAGCACAGTAAAAAGGGAACATGCATCAGTACTAGGGATGACAAAGCAGAGAGTCAAAAAGGTAACTAAATCAGAGAGAGTGGACAGAAAATACAAGCTCTTCAAACAGAAATTGTTCAAATAACTGAGTTGGGAGGAATAAAACAAACAAACACACCTATACCTTAAACATTCTTGGGTCAGAAGAAAAACTGGTGTGATTTACATAATGCTCTTATCTCTTTCAAATTATTTCAGTACGTTTAGCTTGTTTTCCACACACAGAACAGAGCATTCAAAGTTTGAAGGTGACAGGCTTTTTGTTCCTACCAAGCACAAAAGGCCAAGTCCCAGCCCCCCAACTTCCGCTGCCTCCTCAGCTCTGGTGCTTATCAAAGAACTGGGTACGTGTCGACACTGCTCAGCACTAACCTCCTCAAAGACACCAAAAAGACCTTTTCGACGTCTTTTGTTAGTCTCATTTTCTTCTGTTTTCCCTTCAACCTGAAACAGTAAAGCAAAACTAAGTATATGCATTACTATAACAGCTACCAAATTTATTCAATCTGTTCTTCCCCAGGCATTAGATCCACAACCAGGTTAAGTGTGGTCTTGTGGTCTGGCCTCTGTTAAATACCATGACTATGGGTGAGCAGTGCCAGTGCACCCCTCGTTAGGCCCCCCCAGCTCAGCAGGATCGCTCCTTGCACAAGAAGCCCTGCTGGCAGTAGTCATGTATGTAACAGCAGCCCTAACTGGGAGCTCCTACTGGGCTCTGCTGGGGAAAAACCCACACTTTGTTCAACAGAGGACCTGCAAGCCTTGTGTTTGCCTATTCCTCCTTAAGTACTGATGACTTCGTAATTCATAAAGCATTAGCACACTCTTGAAGAAAAAGGCATCTGAGCATCAGTTATTCTGTGAATTTTAATCTACACTACATTGGTTTCCAGATAAATATGACAATCCAAGAAAACTCACTCTTCCACTATAGCTCTGCATCTCTTTCAACTCAGATATCTGCATGCAGACCACGTTTTCATAGTGCAAACATGTCCCTTTTTTTGGAGCAATTGTTGTCTGCCTCAAACGTCCATCTCCCTTGCAGGGTTCCCCTTCCCAACTCTGGTTTTACACAGTAGTACTTAAGCAAGCAACCAGCCTATTTTGTGCTCAAGCTATGCATGTATGCCGTCATTTTACTGGAAATTACACAAACAAACAATATTTCACACTCAGTTTGCATGAACTCGCAAAATAGTCAATACTTAAAAGTTTGTGTCTTTTCTTATTAAATTCAGTCTTTAAGAGATGGCACAATTTATGTAGTTATGACATGGTGGCTTTTTGTCTTGTAAATGTCATGTTAGTTTATATTTTATGAACAATAAACCACATTCCACTTATTTGCATTTGCCCACACTGCAACTCAATGACTGCTCAGCTAATTAAAACAACAACAAAAAAAGAATAAGGAGACAAAGATCAAAGAATACAGGCTTTCTTTTTACATATACACTGTTTATAATAAATCATTATGCAGTGAATAGAAGTAATCTCAAACATCTTCTGGGCAAATACCGAAAGAATCAGAGGACAATATTTTGATTACTTCACATGCTTTGGTACACTGTCTTTCAAGCACCACCTCTCAGTAATCCAGTTTTACACTACCTATAATCATTAGTCTACCAAGAAAAAGTGAACAGCATAACAGCACAATGTATTCTGCATAATAATCTGTACCACATAAAAGCAGAATTTGTCTAAGTGAATGAAGTAAACAAGATGTTGCCTTTCAGAAGCAACATAAAGGACTTTTATTAACTTATTTACAAAGTGAAAAACAAAGCAATTTAATTGCCTAGCAAAACTCCAAGAAAGAGGATTGTGCCCTTTGTTGTGCAAACACCTCGATTCATTTCTTAGTCTGGAGCACAGGAAATCTCAGTTCCTCGCAAACTCTGCTGACACTGGTAGGAAAATGGAAAACATTACCGAGACCTGCAGAGGCTGCAAGGGCAGCTACTGCCACACCAGCTCCAGCCTCCACTTCCTGGTCTCTCACCAGTCACACCCAGATAAGGATTCCCTGTCTAGCCAGATAAAAGAACAAACTGGATGGTGCAGAGAGTTCAGGAAGCGACACACGACACTACATTACCCCAGGTGGGTTTGGACTTTGTGATACACAAGTGCTCTCCTACTGTCCTACCTGGATAGTGCTCAACACCACTCTGTGCAGGGCAAAGAACCACAGCAGTGAAGCCACAGCCACAATTTAACTCAAGCAGTTGCTTTCCAAGGAGCCTCGTTTCCCAGATAGTTTCTGACGGTTATGGCCTTTGCAAATCTCTGTCCCAACTTGATCAGTGTACTTCTTGCCAAGCTTCACGTCCCGCCCATGACAAGGCTGCAAAGCCTCATATAAAGTAAGCGGCCTTGATAGTCTCACTCCCCAAGCTCATTTGCAAAATATTGCTTCCCCTTCTCCTTTCAAACGAGCCCCTGTGGTGTGAAACCAAAGCGGCCCATCAGGCAAATTACCTCATGCTTTCATGTAGTGCCAAGAACTACACCTCCTGTTATGAGACAAGGCATATTTCATGACAGGAGGTTAGTCGGAGGGCTGTATGCCTTAGTAATGGAAAGCTTTCCCCACTACCAAAAGTCTATTTACTTCTGCAAATAACTTAGAGAAAAATAATAATATTGTGGTCATGAAAAAAAAGTTTTTCTTCTAAAGAAGTCACCCACAAGAAAAGGCAATGTTTATTTTGCCTATTTAGTTTCTCACTGCTTGGTTAGCTGGGAAATGTGTCACTTTGTTTTGTGTGTATGTAGGTGGCAGGGAAAAGTTATTTCCTCACAAGGATATATGAGGTTACTGGGCAGCTGACTGTCCATTGGTTTTGAAAGTATGTTTGGGGATGGAAAAAATTTGAGATGTAAGTTAACTCTAGGAAATATCTGGAAATTCTCAAGTAGTTTTTCAGACAATTGAGAAGAACAAAAAAAAAAAATCAATCCACATTTCTACTGCAACTGAAAAGGTAAGATAGCAACAAATTTAAAAAGCAACATATTAAAAACATTGAGACATGTAGTACATACATTTACACCTGTAAGGACACCAAACAAAAACAAGTAGGAAAAGTGTATTTTTGCAGGCAAAAATTAAGAGTATTTGCAGTGGCAAATACTGAATGAAGGAAACAAAGATAAAAAAACAACAACAAAAAAAACAACACAACAACTAACTTAATTTCTACATATCCCAGGAAACTCGAAACCTGGAACAGTTTTGCATTAAGCTGTATTTCAGAAAACACAAGTTAAATTCATTCTGGTGGAGGAGTATGGGCTGCTGTCTAACTCGTGTTGGTTAATCTGCATCAGTTGGATTAGAGCAGTCTCAGAGAGACACTGCTGCCTCAGAGCCAAGTTTTGCAGACACTCCCCATTTAAAATGGAGTTAAAATGAACGTAGGTTTGGCTGTGAAAGCGAAGCCCCTCCTTAAGGTCTCCCTTCAGCAGAGGCCCAAGTTAATGAATAGACAGAGGGTGAAAGTTTATTACTGAATAATTTAATTACAGTAACTTTTAAATTAAATCATACAAAACTTTTGAAGTTATAATCCATTCAGAAATACAAAAACAATACTCCCACTGCACACAATCCTATGTCAAAGTATTAATTCCAGTCTCCATACCCCTTCAAAGCCCTGTAATCTTTAATTGCAACATGTACAGGCATGGATGCGTTTCATACAGGGACATAAACAGGGCATGTCAATAAGTTTTCATTAATATGTGACAGGGAGAGAAAAGTATATGGGTATGTATGAATAGATCATTATCTCAGTCATGTTAGTCAGTCTTGCCCACTGTTTGTCACCCTTGCAGGCTTTATATTTATATATCTAGAAGGGTTTGAAGGGCTCTCAATAGCCATACCCAGGGAAATTGCAGACTTTCTTTCAAAACAACAACCAAAAAAAAACACCCACACAAAAAAATATAAACTTAGCATCTAGCATTACACAAAACCTCTTAAAATGCCTTTTGAAAAAATTCCAGAAAGAAAATACAAGAGACAATACAGGTAAGAGAGCCAAGATCTCCAACATTTTAAGTTGGAAACCGCAATTTATAAACACACCAAATAAAACATCCTCCTCCCCTTCCTTTTATCTTCGCTGAAGAAGATTGACATGGAGAATTAATACAATTTCTCCCCAAGTACACACAAATTCTCACTGAGATTAAGAAACTTGCATTTACAGAGAATGCTTAACTGTGTTTATTACTAATGCTTCAGCAATTTGACTCTGACAATAATTCAGTTTTATCATTACAAACACCATAAGGACTGAGTATTTGCATGTGTGTTATTTTAGTTTACTCTGGAATCTTATTTTACTTTTTTTAATGTGAGCACAAAATATCCTTCTACAGGTCTTTTAATACTAGGATATATAAAACCCCCTTGTTTCTGAACCTGAAAGTTTATTTTCATCTCTTTAAAAGAGAAAAAGATACAGGGCAAGCCTTTCTTCACAGCTTACCTTCGGTACTCGTTTTCTTGGTAAAGTTAAATTGATGTAATTATTAAAGATGAAGTTTGATGATTTTGCTGAAGAAAGATCATTATTTTCTCCATTTTGCTTGTCCCCAGCATCTGTTCAGAAAAAAAAAAATCATACAAGGTACGGGGTGACTTTTTAAAAGAGGAAGAGAAACACCAAGGAATGGACATGACTTAGGCTGTCATCCTTACAAGAGGATGACCTGATACATTAACTTAATGATTTCAAGCAACAGTTATCCAACTGCTTCTGTTCTCTGAAACCACCAACGGCCTCCAAAACCCTGGTCTCCCATCAAGTTTTTCCCCTCTTTCCTTTTCTAGGGGCAAGGTAACTATTGCAGACACGTTCACGTGCCAGAATCACTCAGCTGGGAAGGGGCTCTTGGCTCAGAAGCAGTGCCTGTGAGCAGCCTCTATGAAGTGCTCCCATTCCCCATACCTGGGAGACCCCATACCTGGGAGAACTCAGAGCCGTCTGAATTCAGCTTACCTACTGCCTGCAGAGGTGTGCCCCTGAACAGCTCGTAAAACTTGGAGAGGTACATGACCATACTGAGCTTGTCGGGCTCC
This sequence comes from Cygnus olor, assembly GCF_009769625.2. NCBI lineage: Eukaryota > Metazoa > Chordata > Aves > Anseriformes > Anatidae > Cygnus > Cygnus olor. Next base: position 65,380,282 of record NC_049173.1, on the reverse strand, counting down.
CCGGCTGATCCCACCTCCTTCCCTGTAGTCACAGGGGGGATCCCAAATTCCCGCTCAGCAACATCAAATGCCAGTTGGTTGTTTTTGACAATGTCTTCTTCATTCAGAGCATCAAAATCTCTGTAGGGAGAACACACCGGCATCAGTGGCTGTTTGCTGCCTGCTGACCTTAGAAACACACAGCGCTTCCTTGCGTGTTAGAGGGGTGCAGGAAAGCACCACGAGAGAGGGCATGGGCGTTTCACCAGGTCAAAGCTACAGAGTCTAAAAGTAAGAGCATCAATATGAGTTTTCTTATGAAAAAGCCTAGCTTTGCCAGAAGTGTCATTTAAAAGCTATTTCACAGGACAGGATTTTGATGTAGTCTCAGAAAAAAGGATTCCCTTATTTATGAAAAAACACAATTCCTCCTCTGAAGTGCTAATAAACCTCTTTACTCTCCAAATACAGCTGTGCTACTACGAATTTCACCTGTTAGCAATTGGTTCTTCAGTTTTTATTAGTTCTATAAAGCACCAAAAGCCACAAGTAGTAAATTTACACTAGCATTTTAGAAAACAAACGTGATATACGTGTGTGCATGCACACACACGCAGGCACTACATTTCTTTTTAAGGCGTTACACACACAGTTTGAATGAGGAGCTCCTGTCTACGTCAACCAGATTTATTAGTGCACTAAATAAGTATCACACATCTGGAACTGCATTACCCATTCTCTAACCCATTTTCTACGGGACTTATTTTAAGACTCCAATCCCTTGAATGGCTTCCAAAATTCATGATTAAAATAAACACGTGAATAAAGTACAAAGCTCCATGCAGGGTAGTTTCTCTCTCCTCATAAGAAGTGTGAGCTTTTGAACCCCCCAAAGAATCTCTCTCTTCCCACCACCCCTCAGGCCTGCTTCTGGAGCCAGGGGGTGCAGGCAGCCCTCTGCCCCAGCGCTGCCTCCTGCTGGGCCTGCCTGGCTCTCATCTGGCCATGTCCTTCAGCAGTCCCGTGTAACACAAAAAGCCAATGAGACCAAACACAATGTTAATAAAACAGCAGGATGTCTGTTAGCTCAGGAAGATAAATCTATCAGCTTTCTAGAGAGCAGTGTTTAAGAGGCATACTTTCCACACACAAAGATCAATTTGCTTTCTACACTCTGTCTTCTGTGGCAACAAAACTATTCGTAACCCTCATTTTTTAAAAATAACCTGAGAAAAAAAAAAATAAAAAAAAAACAACCAAGAAAATTTTCTTACAAGGCTAGCACGTCCGCACATCCTCAGGCAAAGCTATACAAAGAAGTACCCTGGGCATCATTCCTTTTTTTTTTTTTTTTTTTCCATCCCACACACTATCACACCTCATAAAAAAGTTCAATAATTTCTTTCATTTATCCACTGTAAAGGGAGGCTGACAATAATTCATCCACAAGTCCTAAATCTGTGGGTGACTAACCCATATAGGAAGGCAAGAAAATGCATCCAGTGCATTTTGGAGACCCGGGACAGGACAGAAGAGTGGCCTCGCTATAGATATCATCAAGCAGGCCCAGTAACCCACTGCCAGCAATGGCCATTCCTGCCATCTGTTACACACCAACCCTCCTGTATCTAACTGAAAAACCTTGTAAAATATTCATATATAAGAAGTCAGGCCTTGTACAGTGAGGACCCCTGAATCACAATATAAGGGTAGATGCTGGCACAGATTCAATCCCTAAAGCAGTAAATTTTCAAGGGCCATCCCTTGTTGCACAGCACTCTTCTGGACAGAGCTGTGCAAAGCTGCCATTTCCCACGGCACCTCTGCGGCCCAAGGTTTGTCTACACTACTATTGTCGCAACCACTACAACTCATCGAGGACAACTCATTTAAGACTCATCCAGGTATTTTTGGAACTCATGACAGTGCCATTATGGCTGTGGTTTTAAGCATACTCTAAAAAGCAGTCTTCAGGGACCTAGGAATACAATTCTCACATTCTGCAAGCATTGCAATTTTTGTTTTAAATAGCCAAGTGACTCCCACAAACATGATCAAAAGTCATAAGGTTCAAAGCCTTCCTGGCTTTTTAAAAGCCTATATATTTTGTTTTAAATGGCATGCAAGGACATGCACAGAAAAAAAAAAGGCAAAACAAAACCAACCCCATTTTCCTGTCCCCCAAGGCCAGTCATGGTGTGCATTCCCTTGCAAAAAAACAAGCAACTGAAGGAAACTGTAGACTGTCATTGTTATTCTGGCTGCTCTTACACTATACTTCGTTGAATACTTAATATACGCTACACTTAACAAAATCTACAGATGCCACTTACATGAGGTCAGGTCTGAAGCGATGGATAATTGCACACAGTGCAAGGCCACTTTTCCAGGAGGTAGTCAGGTCTGTGACGCTAACATTACGGTACCCTTCTGTCTGTTTCTGACACCAGGTCAACAGCTTGTTAGGCCGAATATCCGACTCTGCAGTTAGTCGAGATCAAACATTTCAATCAGTTTTTTTATGTTCAGAAAACTCCAAATATTAAGCCACACAAACATGAGATGTCACATACCATGTCTTGAGAGATTCACAGATCTTCTAACGGAGCTTACTCTTTCAAGAGGACATTGCTGTAACTCATTGGTAACAAATAACTGTCTCACCTACAAATAAAAGTGATTTGTAACACAACATCAGAATTGCTTGGAGGAGAAAAAAGATAATTTCTTTCTAGGTTAACTTTATCAACAGATGGATCTGAACTAAGGAATCTCCTGAAGATCTTGTTTATGCACTACTTGTGGCTGTATATGTCCTGGGAAAAACAAAAACAAAAACAAACAAAAGAACAGGCATCTGTGATTTTACAAACAAGCCTTTTAAGCACTGACCTGGTGAGGTCGAACACAGCTTGAGTTCAAGTTCGGGTATCTTGTTCCTGGGTCAATGGTATACTGGTCAAAGTTCTTGTTAATATTTTCAGGTGTAGTCTGAGGCAAGAGTCGATAAATGCTTTCTCTTATAAAGAAAAAAAGATGCAAAAGATAGTGATTATAACATATTTATTATTTTATGAGTATCTTATTTTTTTGCAGTTACCTGAACCTTTATTTTGATTCTGCCAGGACAAGTGTCATGCACTACACGTATAATGCATCCACACCATTTCTTATCCCTGCTCAGCAAGAGAAGGATGCCAGACAGAAAAAGGACAACAAAAAGACAGACTTAGAACTTATACCCATATTTTCCTGAGGCAGGAAGAGCAAGAAGAAGAGAAAGAAGAAAAATTTAAAAGGAGGTTACATCATACAGTCATCTGCTTTTGCTTTAACCTCCACCCAAGGAGTAACTTCTTTACCACATAACAGCACTAAATCCCATCATTCTACAATTCCTATAACCACCCCAGCCTTTTCTATTATGCTGTTCAATTTTCCATTTGGGACTATGCCGTGTTTGAGTCATCCCACAGGCTTCTATCTTAAAACTCCTCAAAGAACTGTACTTAGTAATGCTCCTACTTGCATTACCACAACCATGACTATTTCTACTGCGTATCTGCCCCTAAAACAGCAGTGCAGCTGCTGTAAGGACCCAAGTCAGCAACTTCAACCACTGACCATGGCCACACCAGGATTACTGGTGTAGTTAACAACAGGATTTTGCTCTGTTCAGAAAGACATTACACAGAGAAGCTTATGATTTGGCATTAAAGCAATTCATCTTTGCCACATATTTATCAATCAAAATAAAGAGGGTGCCAATTGCTAAAATGTAAAGTTAAAATGACAGATACTTTAAAACCAATGACCTTCATAAATGGTATTTGTTTATACATGTTTCAGGAAAAAACATTTTTTTCTAATTAAAAATACAGGTGCTGAGATGGTTGACGGATTAGTGCTTGACAAATAGCTTGATTTTTTCCACTCAATTATTATACTTGATTCTAGTCATTCACAATTTAAATTAGTGATTTAGGCCCACACCACACACGTTGCTCAATCTGTATCAGTGTTCAGGAGCTTACAAAACAACAGCCTAGAGCCATTGCAAATTGTTAGTAACCTAAAAGAAAAGGTAATTTCAACCCAATGCCATTGCAGGGAAGCAAAATATTTCTCCTATTGGCATTTCATCTTCCACTGCCTTCTACCAACACTACAGCTCCTTAAAATACTTTGAAAGCAATAGAGAAGACAAAAGCAGTACTCACCGTTCAGCAAGGATTTCTAATGGGGGTTTTCCTTGAGCCCAGCTCCGCACCATCCATACGGTATCAAAAGCAGCTAAGAAGCCTCTTGCACAGCCAGTACCCATTGGCCAGAAGGGCTGTAAGAAGCATTTACATTTTAGTTCCTTGTATTTCTTGACGTCTTATTGCAAAAGTAACTTGCCATGTGAATTTGGAGCCTAGGGTTTCATACTGTCTTAGAAAAGCAGCCCAGAAAGAGTTAAAATAAAATCTAACCAACTCTTTTAGTTTTTAGAGGTTTCTCTCCTCCATGTCGTATTTAAGAAAATACTTTAAAAAATATGCTATATTTAAAAACAAATTTCTTAACTTGATAAGGTAAAGGCTGGGGAAAAAAAAAAGACTCTGAATAATCAAAAATCAGTTAAGCTAAAAAAAAGGGGGGGGGAAGGAAGGGAGAATACCTTTCTTTTCATCTCCTAATTTTGATTTTAACTGATCTTTTCAAACACTTCAGGCTGTCACCGTGAGTAAAAGAAATATATATACATTAGCTGTAACATACACTTTTCACTTCAGAAAGAGAACGTATTGAGGCAAAAAGACTGCAGTAAAATTTGGATTAAGTTTTTCCCTCTTATTGAAGTCAGGAGAGTTATGCCATGCACCCAAGCTGAGGACACACAGCTCATAGTTTTCAGACAGAAATAAAACTTGGATAAAGCAAAAAAATCTCAGCCAGAGACTGCCAGCCAAACATTAGTTATGACATGAACTACGGCAAAGAGAAGAGAGAAAATCCTATTCCAAAGAAGGTACCATTGTTTCAGAACATGTAAGAGAAAATAAAGTTTATTTTGCAAGAAAGACAGAATGGCTAGATTTTAAAAACAGACAAAGAAAAAACACTATTTGGAAGATATCCCTAAATATACCTCAAGTAAACTATCTCCAACAAGTGCCACCAGGAGCTGATGTCTGTGCCTCTCTCTCACCAGTGCAGCATTCTCAGATGCGTACATAGAGGTAAAATCAAACATTGCTACGTCTGGTTGCCCATAGTGATTAATTGCAAAATCCAAGGATGGCAGCTGGTAGTTGGTTGCAAAGTCAGCAGCTTCTCGGGCATAGGACAGCAAATTGCTCTGGTTCACATTTTCTCCACAGAGGAGCAATTCAGTATCAATATAGTCCTGCAAAACAGAGGCATGCTGAATTAGATACTCCAACTATCCTCTCTGAATTGCAGCATCGAAGTCTCGTAGCATCAGAGTGGCAACTCTACATCTCCTGGTATAGAGAACCAAGGGAAATTTGTTATCATCTCTGAGAAGTTAGTACACAAACACAGGTTATTGTACTACCCCAAACAGGAACTCTCTATGCCAATACTGAAAAGCACCTTTATTTACAATAAAAGACGATAGAACCTCCCAGCTCCTCGACTACGGGTTATTTTCATAACTTCTGTGCTATCAAAAGATGTTATCACCATCACCACAGTGCTTTTTCCTATGTGTGTGCACCTCACATATGAAATCACATGGGAGCAGAAATATCTACATACTGATGTAATAACATGTTGTCCTGAGCCTGAAGGCTTGACTTAATATTTCAGTAACACCAAATTTTAACATGGACTATGCAAATTTTTCTGCTCTTCTGTTTGGGGCTGTTGGTTTTTGTTTTGTTTTGTTTTTTTCCAGACAGTGTGGTAAAGGACCCTGCCTTTACAGGTCATTCTACTTAAAGCCAACAATTATTAATAAGGCAGTTTCTATTTACAGCTTAATTGTGGATGAGACCCTAATCGCAGGGATGATGCCACAGAACTGCTATTAGCCCAGCTGTCTTTAGGCAGATTGTTTTCTTCACTCAGACATGAGTGGCTCAGGGAAACAACTTGCAAGGCCACAGCCCTTCCTCCCCAAACTCCTCACAGCTCTCATGAGGCTGTGCCTACCTACAGGCACCAGCCCCTCAACCCCAGAGGCCACCTACTGCTCTCCCATCACCTCTGGGGTGGCCGTCCTTCACCTCTCCCAGCCTGGCTGCTCTATCCTGGAAGCTGGCATCCTCCAAAAATACTGAAAATTGTGGCACCAAGTTAAATGGTCCCATCAGAAAGAAACCTTTTGATAGCTCCCTACAAACACTTCCTCTGGGAAATTATACTTGACTGTTTTGGCAACATCTTACTTTGCAAGAAAAATTGACTACTACTGCATTTCCTGGAAGAGAAATTTAAACAGTGCCAAAACGCTTTCTAGAAACAAAAGAGAACAACCTCCCCATCTTAGAGAAGGGAAAAAAAATAAAAGGAAAAAAAATGCTTTTCAAAAGGCCTCAGAAGTTCCCAAGTACTTTTGAAAGTTCAGAACATATTATTTATGGACTCTATGATGTTTCATCAACTTTGGAGAATTGGCATTTTAGCCTTGTGTGGATCTTAACACTTCCTTGTTTGCCTCATGAAAACTGGACACAGCTGTGCTAGGTTAACCTTTAAATAAATTAGTTTTTTATTTTCTGGTGTGATGACCACACCATGCATTTCCAAGATCCCATTTCAGTCCGTTTCAGAACTGACAAATTTAGGAAGTATCACTTTCAGTTCTCATCAGAAACTTTGTGCTGCCTGAGGGGAAAAAAAAAACGTCACTCAACGGAGTAAGATCTAAGTGATCTGAGCTTTAATTAAGTGGCCTAGTAAGTCTATAAACACATTCTACAACATGCAGCAACATTTATGCAGATGTTCACACTTAGTCTGTGCCAAGTAACCAAAGTGAGGTTTTACCCAGGATTTTTACGTACGTTAATAATCACTCCTTTGTCCAGAAGACTCTGTTTTTTTGCTGTCATCACAAAATAATGAGTGCTATCTTTGTAGTAAACAATATTCTCTAGGTCAATTCCTGAAAGATAACACATTTGTTATGAAGTACAATGCATTTTCTGTGACATTTACTAACAACGTGACCGATGCCCACAAATTCCTTCTTGGGATACATTCATTTTCCCAAGGATATTGGTCTTAACCCCCAGGAGTTTATCCCCACATAATTTAAAGGTATTTGGCATCCTACTAAGAAATAGTTAACTGCAGCCTTACTAATCTTCTGAGGTAGAAAAGGAGAGTAAAGGAAACAACATGCTTTGTAGGTTGCTAGAACTTTGGCATTGGCTCTAACCAGGAGTTTGAGTGTCAGTTATAACAACAAAACTAACAAATCAGTTGTAAATCAAGAATGGAGTTGCTTGTACTGCCAGTAGGTACATCTGTTCTGAAACCCTTTTTCATACAGCTATATTTCACAGTTTATATTTTAAGTATCTATGGCAGACTCCCATCTAGTTCTTTCCAGTTTATCAGATTTACACATCAAAAAGCAAGAACAAACTCCTCCCAGAAGGGCAAAGCCCTTTTCACAGGGTTTAAGCTGTTCAGTATGTGAACAGATACAAACAAAACAAACTATGTCTTAAGGGAAAACTGTGGTCACTGAAAATGCTCTTCTAAATTTGGACATAGCTGACATTTTTACAGTTGAGAAGAATTTAAACATTATAACAAGCTATGATGTGGCAATACCCAAGCTAAAAAAATGCTACTGTACCATAAATGGACACCTCCCTTGGCAGCATTCTGACATCATTAGCATTTTATTACTTGCTTTTAAATAAAATATATCCAAATTAATGTTAATAGGAATGGGAGGGTGGGCCTGCAGATAAAGACTTCCTCTACTGTCTCTTGTATTTATTTGTCAAAAAAATGAGGATCCACCCACCCGTTTCCTCTTTAAGGTCCTGGAAGAACTTCTGATTGAAGATGAAAGCAACACCACTAATTTCTTCTACCTTGGCTTCTGCAGTTGTATTTCTGTTTATAAAATTGGCAGTGATAGCTATAGCCAGCTTTCCACGAAACTCCTTTCTCCTAAAACCTGGTAAGAAAAGAAAATAACTAAAAACACTGGAAACTTCACATCAGACTTTGAGGCAGCATCAGTTGAAGGCAACTCAGTCTACTCCAACACTTAATCAAACAACATACAATCAGCACATTTTGTTTTTCCTCCAAAATTCCCTTGAATGCAAAGTCTTTTCTCCCCAATCCCAGCTGCAAAAGTAGAGCTGTACCATATTCAAGATAGTCTTGTTTAAAAAACAAACAAACAAAAAACAACCACTGAGGTTGGGAGGGGAACTATAGAAAGAAGTTGAACATAAGAAGTTAAGTACAAATGATGACTAAAAAACCAAACAAACTGGAAATAGTGAAGTAAATTTAATGGGGGGGAACATTTTTACGTGCTAAATAACAAGTGGATTTTTTGTTAGATGGGTGGTAAACAGTGTATGAAAAAACATGCAAGAAACCAGTAGTTAAAAGCAGCAGAGAAAAATCTGAAAAAATAGAAACCTCTATAACAGTGCTTAGCTGCACATGCTACTAACTAATCTGGCTTTTCAAAGATTGAGGGTTGAAAAGTATTCAGTGCTTATCTTTTATTTCTAATGCGAGCAGTTCAATGTGAAATTACGTGCATTCTCACTCCATCCTAGTTAGCTTCTCTTCCCAAAAATGCCTGCTAAGCAGTAATCTTGCAATTTCACATTCAGTTTTTCCCTCTGTGTATTCTCCTTATCCTTAAGTAAATTGTGAAGTAGAACAGGGGGTCCTTAGAGTATTTTTAGCCAATTGCAGATGGCTTTTCAGAGAATATGTACATTTTCTAATAAGAAATCAATCACCTATAAAATTTTTTCTTTGTGCTTTTTGGTAGGTTTTTGTTATTTCATTGGGATAAATTTAACATGAAAATACCGGCTTCTGTATGTAAACAATCTTTAGTGCACCAAATAGTATATTGTGTTTGGCAGACATAAGAATAAACAGACAAACTATGAAACTAACAAAAAGGGGAAATGGTGTATTTAGTGACCTGAAACTAACATGGATATAATTAAAGCTACAAGGAAGGTATATAATTAGATAAACAGGTTTGTTCATGTGATACAAGAGCAGCTTAACCAGTGTCTCACTAACAAAGACAGCTCAGGTGGTCCAAATTCTCAGCAATGGCTCAAGCTCATGGAGGACGTGGTTTTGTTTTTTTTTTCCCCCTTACAGTAATTTATTATCTTTGCAAATTGTTTCCAAAGTAGCTGCTTCTGAGGTTAAATCATCTTTACACAAGACTAATACCTGTGATGCCTTCATTAAAGCTGTCACCTTTTGGTCTTTAGATCGAACATGTAGTGGAAATGTATGGCACAATAGTAAAGATAATGCATTTTGTCAGCCCCCTTCAAGTTAAATCATCATGTAATTACTTAACATTGAAGCAAGGCAATGGCATCATGATATATTTTCAAGGCAATACAAATACAGATGGTTTTGAGGATCAGTAATGATATTTAGGTGATTATTCTGAAGATAAGTAGAAGGTAGCACATTAAAAACTAGTTTTCACAGATATTGGTGTATTGAAAGGCAGCCTGTTACTTTTCGTTCTCATCTGACTTTCAGGTCTTCCAATGTACCCTACAAGAAAAAATTAGTATAGCTAAAAGCACACATTCACATACCCTCTAATGTGTTCCTGCGGCCATCTGCACCAATAACAACATCAAATTCATACTCTGACAAAGGGTGATCCACAGGGAGAAATTCAGCCCTCCAACCTATCTCTAAAAACATAAAGAATAATATTTATTCATTCTTCAGGAATACAGTAGAGAAGTGTTTTCAGAGTTTGAAGAATGGGCATCAGGATAAATGGTCCATTTCTATTCAAACGGACTCGTGTTCTGCCTCAGATCAGTGCAGGGAAGTTCTGCGGCAGTCAAAGCTATGTTCATGCTGTATTAAGCAAGGTGTCAAGCTCATAAGCTGACAACAAAAAAGAAGCCTTTATTTGGATCACCTAATGCACTAAACTTCCTTTAAAACTGATATTACCAGACTATACATAAAACACTTAATTCTCACAGAATGTCCCCCACCAATGACCCTATTAGGACTGTAAACATGTATAATAACAGGAAGAACTGGGCTTTAAAAGAAGAAAAAGAGCATCCTATTCTTAATAATTTTAATTCTGTCTTCTAAATGCAAATTAACAGAAACATACTAATGCAGCTAAATTTAATCTTTGCATTAACACAAAACATTGTCTGAAAATGTTTGTATTGCCCTATTTAAAAAAAGCTATATAATATGCTTTAACTACCTATAACATTTTGTTTGTTCTACCATTGCTACATGAACATTTACAGAGAAATAGCATAGTATTTTAATGAAGTAATTAAAAATATAAATCTGTTGCTACTACTCCCTAAATTCTAATTGAGAGAGATTTTTCTTTATTTCTTAAAAAAAAAAAATCTGCATAAGATGACTGATAAGACTCTGTGCTCCAGTGGGACTATATTGAACGTGAAAGCAAAATGAGACCCTGAGAACTTAATCTATTTTCAATAATTATATTATCAATCAAGAATTGTTTTTGTAAGAAGATACCAGAAAACCAGACCAGACTCCCTACAAAGCCTCAAACACCTGCCAGAAGGCATAGTGCAAAACCTCAACCTTTCAAGTTGGATCGTATTTTAAGAATTATCAGAGCACTGTCACAATGATACTTATCATGCCTACAATTGCATGTAGCAAACTTCGCTAAATAAGAAGGGCAAAAGATTCCCATTTCTTTATGCAGAATTCAACTATCTTGAGTGATTTCACATGAGACCTGACATAAAAAGAAGTTACTGTGTACAGAATCACATTATGATAAACAATACTTTGATTTTCTTGATCTTCAGGAGGTTCCAGGACTTTCACAAATTCTAGATTCACATGAATTTCAACTCCTAAAATAAGTGCAACTTTGAAGAGGATAAGTTGAAGTTGTCGAATACCTGCAAACAGTGAGAAGCAAAGATGTATTTAATATATAAGCAAGCACAGCTCATCAAGTTGATACTCATTGTTAAGAAAAGTATATAGCATTATTATTTCCTATATTGTGATGAATTCAAGTATAGCGATTGCCACAGGATGTTCTCTTCTGTCTCAGTTTCCTCTTCCAACACAGTCTCATAGGTAATAAAACTCACTTCTGTGATTTTCATAAGCTTTTTTTGTTTAGAGCTTGCCTTCTTAATGATATTTAAAGGATCTGCATACCCAATACATTGACCATTTTAAGACTGAAAATTTTTACAGCACATAAAAATATTTCCCTGTAAAATAATCACACTTCCTTCCTCATTAGATTAAGGGGTGCATCTATCTTTAACATACCAGAATGAATATCAAGATTCTTCATACAGTAGTAATAAAAACCTACTGTTTAGCAATTCCAGTCTAACGAGCTGCTCCATAAGATTGTCATTTGTCCAACTGCCATTTTGCTTGAGACTTTTTTACTTTAATGAGACTTGTTTTTTTTAAAAAAAGTCTCCTTTTTTTCTTCCCTCCTCTTTTCTCAATGTGCATACATGTTTAAGGCAGATGAGCTTTCCGCCAAGTCATGAAAGTTTCCATTAATCTGATCTCTGTGCTCCTCTTATCTGAACGGGGTCCATGCCCTCAAATACTTACTGATGTGATCAATAGATCCTGCACAGAATTTCCCATAAAATTTCTTTGCTCCCAGTCCCCGGAGGTCATGGATTGTAAATGGCCAGAGATGCAACACATTGTTTCTCGAAAAAGTGTCCCGCTTCTCCACGACGACAACTTTGGCTCCAAGGAAGGCAAGTTCTATGGCAGTCCGCAAGCCACATGGGCCACCTCCAATAATTAAACACTACCAAAGAAAAGAGGGAGTTTTACACAAAGTTTAGTACTGATTTCCAAATAACTTCTAACTTATTTTATTCATATGACTTGGTATTCAGTCGGACTCATGCTACCAAGAGTGTCTTCAAGTCAACTATTTAAATCAATAAACATCCAAATTTGTTCACGAGATGTGCAGACAGTTTATAAAAGAGGATAAACTGTTCTGCACGCAGACTAGATCATCCAACAAAAAGGTATAACAAATGACACTACAGAAAGCCAAACTCCTTTTAGCATCTGCTTGTACATTTCTAACTCAGATTTAGCATTTCAAAAGTGCTTGCAGTAAACAGGATTACACCTACATAAAAGGGAACGGAAATAAGTGATCTTGGTGCAGGCTTTATTTTATTATTTTTTTTAAATAGGGAATTGGTGCACAATTGCTAGAGTTGCTAGATAAGCCAGCAGTTTTATGTCATTAGTTACTCTCTCCTTAGAGCGAGGGAGCATCCTGAATGTAAGAGCTTAGTTCAGCCACTGCTGTAAGGCAGGGCATGTCAAGAGAAGTCAGTAGACTTCACCAGAAGCGAAGAACTCAGCATGCCTTACTCCATTTTACACAGTGGATCCTTACCTTCAGGAAGATCGTGTTTGTTTTAGGAGTTTAAGTCTAAGTTTGGGCATCCTCAGAAGAGCAACTTAAACTACTACAGAGAATTCTCACTTAAGTTTTAACTGAGAACTGTAACTTTTCACTGATTAATAAGCAAAGGATTTCCAGAAAGCAACTAATTTAAATCCAAACATATCTAATGTTTCAATTTTCCTGACTGATCACTAAAAATTTAGTGGAAACAGTCTTAGAAGATGGACAACACCCGCTCCCCCTCCCCCACCCCACTCCCCATGAAGCACACAGGCTACACAAAACCTACACCGGTTCCAGTAACAGGCTTGGGCCAGGGAGAGACGAGGTGGGCACAAGCTGAGGGGTGAGCTCTGGCTACGAGGCTGAGCCATGCTGCGTTGCAAATCTGAGGCCGTTATCTCAGAGCCCAGACATGCTCCTGTGCATCCAGCACACAAAGCCAGACAACGATTACAGTTTCCAAGCAAGCACAGACTGTACCTGGAGGCTCGTTAGATACAAGTCTGGTTCCCATTACATTTCTTTCATAAAATGGGATCATTTATTTATATTGGTTTGTTCATTTGTTTTCAAGTTTAATATCTTAAAAATTATCTGGTACTGACTTTTGTCCAACCAAATTGTAAAAGCCTTGAATTAAAAATGTTTTTTTAATTCAATAATGTAAAGAACTCAAGTTCCTGATGAAAGAAAAGCTTCTGCAAGGTGCTTTTGTTGTGCTTTAAGCAAGTGTTTTGTTAACTAGTTATTTAATAAGTCAAAGCTAGGTTGTTGCATTAGCCATGTCCTTGGCTTTCTTCCTCTTAAAAGAGCGTATTTGATTCATAATTCCAGAAGACTTCTCACTGCATGCTAAGTAGTAAGGAAACATCAACAGATGCAACTATATAAAGGAAGAAAATAGAGTGCAGATGTTACCCTGATTGAAGAAGAGGATTGCTGGTGGAGCCTGGGTAAGCTCCTTCTGAACATACTTGTTGTGACTAACATGGGAACTTCGAGTTCTGACAAGCGACTGCCTTCACAGCTACACAAATTTCCAGCAATGTTTAGCAAGCACTTGGAAACATTTTAAAAATAAAGACCATACATGGTTTGATAAGGGCTTTTTTTTTTCTTTTTTTTTTTCCTTTTTTTTGGCCAACGAAGTGTATTACATATAAATAAATGCAACTTATTTTCTTTAAAGCAGTCTTTTGAGATTTAGTCATAGTGGATCTTGCCAAGTAATAAAACCCACACAGAAAGTATTGCTCGTTCCTCCTGGTAATCTACACCATGGTATGTTAAAATTTAAGGAGGATTCTGCCCTCTCCCCTCCTCCTATCATCATTGACAAAATACCTTCCTAATTGCCTAGAAACACTGTGAAAAATGGTTGTATATTTGCCATCACATCCATGGTTACCTACCATAAACATCTTTATCTGTATCTCAGAAATACTTGTTCTTTATTAGGGATGCTTCCTGCTGATGTAGAGCTTACATTTGGCACTTTGTGATTTTTCTTGAAGCTTTTGGGGTCAAAGCCAGAAGAAAACTGTTGCAAAGGTAATGCCTACTGTGCTCATGCACCTACCTTTATTGCATAGGGAGAGGGGCCATACCACCAGCCAGTCCCTGCCCTTCCTCTCCAGCTCTCCACTTGCAAATGAAGTCACAGTTTCTCTGTCCTGTCTTGTAATCAGCCTAGAATGAACCTTGAATAGCTTTGTATTTTCAGCTCCTGTTTCCCCAGTCTCCAGTTCATCAGGGGCTGCTTTTGAAATTAAATTCTTGCAATTTAACACAGAACAATCTCCTTCCTGACAAGTGACATCAGGTAAGCAAGTCTGGAATGATCAATCCTGACATCTAACAAACACAATGAAACAAATGCCAACAGTTTCTTGACATTCCTATCACCATTTGCAGGTCAGCTGTCTTTTAATGGTGCCAGATCACCTCCTAAAAAGGTAAAGGTTAACTTGACTTTTCAAACTGTCTTCTGCAAATTAATCAAAGTAACAGTGGCTGAAGGGAACTGATGAGGAGCTTTTGTATAATTTGTGTTCATACTGGAAACAAAGAGAGAAAGACTTGTATAGATTACAGGGCATCTTTTCCCAGAATGAGATCACAACCAGACTTCTGTGACCTGCCTGAAAAATCAGTATTGCATTGGATGTTAAATACTGCTTTACTGCTGAGAGTATGTCATGTAGTACAAGGTAACAGTAGTAGCAGAAGACCTATATACTATGAAGTTTCAGTGAGAAAAGTGTGATTTTCTGCTTGCAAATGTATGGAAATACTCCCTGTCAAATGAGAAGCTTCATTAAATTTAATATCTTCCCCAAGAACAGGGCTTACATAAGAAGACAAGAGCAGGTGAAGGTACAGAAAGAATAAATAAGAAGGGAGAAAACAACATGGTTACTCATTATGCAACAGATTAAAGTACTGATTTAAAAATGCCTAGTTTCCTCCTTTATCCTGTATGAAAATAATGTATCCTTTGCACATATTTCTCTCAAAGATCTGATAAATGTTTAAAATATTGAACACAGCCTCTTGAAGAGGAAATGCACGCACTGAGAAAGGGAGCCAGCCGTGACAAAGACCCCAGCCTTGCCGCAGCCCAGCACCGTGCCCAGGGGTTCCCAGCCCAAGGGAGGAAAGGTGGGCACCACACACACCCTGCGCGCACTGCATCAGCAGCTCCCCCCGTGCAGTCACCCCAGCACCTTTTATGCAGGAGGAGCAGGTAGAGTTACGTGTATTGGATTCCCTGCACCAGCTGTCTAGTCCAGGCACACGGTAGCTGTCTGCATGGAGCAGACTACCCATAAGCACTAACTCCTGAAGGCAACCATCAACACGATCGCTTTTCATGACAATTTAATGCGAGCTAAACTCACCTACACTTCTTACAAATATCCTGGGTACGAATTATACAGATTACTGATACGACAAATGCAACAATGAACATTTTACGATTATGATATGAATTACCAAACCAGCATGCCCATTTACTTACGAGTTAAATTTCTACTAGAGCATTTCTAGAATATTGGTTACAAAATTCCCACTGAAGAGCTCTAATACAAATTTACAGACCAGTAACAGCTGCCTGGTGACAAACTTAGGCCTATTTCAGTTTAAAATTATAAATTTTAAGTAAGCCATGGAAATTCTTGTATTTAATAATGAAACACTAGTAAACACGTTTATTTCATAAAACTTGACTACGTAAGCTGCTGAGTTTCTATAGTACTGTTAAAAAGTACTGCACTTTTCTGTAAAGCATAAAGCATGGATTGTTTTCCAGGCTCAATTAAAAGGTATCAGAAAGTTTCCCATATAATATAAACACATATGGGATGTGCTAAGTCTCAAGTTTGACTCTCCTCAAAGAAGGTCAGTCTGACAATTAGGGATGCTGCTTGCTCTCTCTCAGTGTGTTTTAGGATGACAGTACCTGGAAAGCCTCCAACAAATGTTTCAACACTGTGTAAGAGCACATAGTGCTGAGCCTAATGACAGCATGAGTTACCTCTTCAAAGGCAGAATGACTTGTGTGCCAGGCACAGGTTTTTAGTATGATCTCCCATATATTACGTACAAAATAATGACTTATGAAATGGGAGGGGAGGAACAGGAAAGAGGAAGGATGAGGAGTAGGGGCCTCTTGCAGCCCCTCCCATCCGCCACTACTAAATCCTCTGCCTGAGAATCCAGGCACCTATATCCCATTCTGGAAAAACCATATGCAGCTCAACAGCTGAGAATTTGCAGAATGCCTCCCTCCATCGGTTTTCACGCAGTAAAGCGAGCTTAAAGAAACAACAGAGATTTTGAGAGAAAGGAGGGAGAGAGCAAGAATAGTAATGTTATGTTCAAAAACAAAAACTACACCAACAGTTCAGAGTGAGCTATCCAGTCACAAAAATCTCCCCCACATCAATCTACATAGTTCACAGTCAAGGAATCTACCAGTTGGTAGCAGTATGTGGGTGGGGGAACACAACCAAACAGCATCTCTTTGCACAGTTAAGAACAGACAGAACCCATTGTAGCTCAATACATTACATTCATATTATCCAACTCCAAATCCCTCATTCCTCTCCTGCCTGAGGTACCCAGACATTAAATTAGTTCTGGAAAATAAACCAGTGCTTCATTATAACCCCTCTCCCACCCTTCCTGAACGTATTCCTGAGAAGAAGATGGAAGTTACAGTCACCCCAGGAACTCAGGATTTTCTCATTTCTACCTTCCAGCTGCTCAGAGGTGAAAAAGAAGAGATTAATTTGGGCCTGAGTTCAACTGCAGCTTGATAGACACAGAGAGTCCTTTTGTTCCAAGACACACCAGTCAGAAGCACCACTTCCACTCTTCAGTAGAAATGTACACATATGCTAGCGAGAAACTAGTGAAAATCTTCCACCTAAATTATTTAACTTCTTTTAACTTATCTGTAATATTTACCCAAATCACCATTTGGAAAGCAAAACCCCTAGGGAAAGACCTTGCTGCTAGAAACGGGCACCAAGGGGGGCCTTTCCCCACACACCTTGAAGCCATTGGCTGGTGCCACAGGTGCCCCCAGCAGCCACGGCCCCCACGCAGTGTATGGAGGCTCTGCCCGTCCCCAGTGGGGTCTCAGGTGTGTTCACTGCTGCCGAGGGCAGGTCTGGGACCTCACATGGCCTCAGCCTTCATGCAACATCAAAGATGCCAGGGATGTATCGAGGATTACTTTGACTGACTCCCCAGGATTACATGCTACATGGATTTGAGCAAGTGTTTATTCATGATAGAGCTAAATGTGATGCAACACGAGATAGCCATGAAATTTAATGAAAACACATTTTCTGGATCAGCAATGACTGTTTCCTTGGAAAGGCTCCAAAGAAATACAGCTGCATAAGCATCTAAGGCGGTTGGCTACCAGGAGCTGCAGCAGGAAGCTCTCTCCACCACAACACTTTTCACTTCATCCCCTTCACTAGATAGGAAAACACTTCAGGCAAAAATAGGCCTGCTCAGTAGGACATTTCTGACTTACAGTTCATCTCACATTTGTAGTCTCAGATTTTATCACATAAATTTGTTGACAGCCACTGGATACAAAAGTGCACTCAAACATACCCTGAATCTACTGAATAGTCAATAGAGTTTTTAAAATTTGAGACGTTATAATTCAAGTCACTTAAAATTTTATATACCACTTAGACAACATTAAGAGTCAAGAACTAAAGCTTTATGAAAAACAAACAGGTTAAGCTCACTTAGGTATGATGCATATAGGCATGATGTGTTTTGTCAGTCTAAACCATTGAGCCTAATCTCACTGCAGCCCCGGTCAACCAAAGCATTTCAAAATGTGGTTGCTCCCCTAAATCCAACAACCCTATTCAGTTACTCACTGCTTCTCTAGACAAAGACCCCCAGATAAAATGCTTGCCATCTCCCTTTCTACATGCCAGCCCAGACACCGGCACCAGCAAAGGCCACGCTGCTGTAGAAGCTCAGGTACCAAGCACGTTACAGCGATGCAAGCGTGGAGCTCTCAGCAGTCCCATGCCCTGCATTGCCTGAGATGCTTGTACTCATTGCCTGTTGCCCAACTTGTGGAACACTGCCATACCTATACAACTGATTTTACTAAAAGGCAACAGAACATGACCCTATCAATAACAGCAATGATAACTGTAGATAAAGATGGCTGATTTGGAACGCGTAGATTGGACTAGATATATAGCATATAGTCCTATATATAGAAGATGACAGCGCAATGATAAAATAATTATTTTCTTTGTTTTTCTGAGAAACAGGACAGATATCAAACCCCAAATTTCTGTGATTCACAGATCTATACTACATGCAAACATTAAAGGAAAAAAAAAATCACTCTTCCATCAAAGTAAATGGGGGGAAGAAGCGTAGGAGCTAATTAAACCTGCCCTACAAAAATTAACATTAACCTTACTAATGTTATAAGGAGCTCATAAAACATAGCATGATAGAGGAAAATATGCTTTTAAAGACTTTAAAATATGCTTTTAAAGACTTTTTAATGACAAAATAAATTTAATTGACAAAAATTTAATTTTAATTAATTGACAAAAAATAATATTTTAATATAATATAATATTTTAATACTTTAATTGACAAAAATATTTAGTTACATGTACTTTAATGGCAGGTCCTAATTCTCCAAAGGGTTATATGAGCACTATATTTAAATGCACTACAGATATTTCCAAAATCTACCTTAAAATACTGTTAAGACTAGCTGGATCTTGCTGAACAGACGTTTTTGGACACCACAGAAATACCACTGTTGGGGTAGTTCAAAGGCAGCTGGGAACAGCAAGGCTTGTGCACCTCTGATTGCAACCAACTGCAGCAACAAAACCCCGGCCCGGCCCAGGAAGCCCAACGTCGCTATCCATTTCTGCTTTCAATCACCCCAGTATTTTATTCTCTCTACCCTCAGCTGAGCACTTCATAAATACACAGTGCTGTCTACTCCTGCCAAAAGCACTTGTATCAGTCAGTAACTGGCAAAAATGGAGATGCTGCTATCTTTTTCCTTAAAAGACTGCGATGTGGATTGGAAGCTACCTGATCAAGGCTGATTTGGGGCAGAGCTCTTTCCCTCAGTGCTGCGCCCTGCAGTTGCTGCACTTGCAGTTGGACACGGTGCAGCCCAGGGATCAGAGGAACCATCTTGATTGCTCAACATTTTTCCTTGGACAAAATGCCAGACATGAAACATTAGAACATTTATTGCATTCATTTGGCTCATCTTTACGAGGATTTTTGAAAGATAAGCTTCTGCATGGAAAAAAAACACATGCCTTCATTTTTCCTGGATGAATTCAGACATGCTTGTCCATCCACCCTCTCTGTCTCTAGGATATACGTACTAATATTAGATTTGTGCATAAAAATCTTTTCATAGTTTGAAATTAAAACAATGGCATGAAAGACATCTGAAACTTACAGCCTGCTATGCAACACACTACTGAGAGTCTACATGCATTCAGTTTACTGGAATTTCAAAAGTTGCTTCACTGATGCATCAAAGCTGACAGGACTTTGTTTTATGGAGCTATTCTGAAGAGCTCTCTCAGGAGGCCTTGGTTGTATTTACGTATCTTGACTTTATCTCAGAGCTTTTATAACAATTTACAAAAAATAAATTAAAAAACAAACGCAGCTGTTGACATGACACAAAAAAGTATCTCTAGAAACTTTCACTTCCCCACCAAGACACTTAGAGTTTCTGAAGAAAACCTGAATATCATCTGACAAGAAACCTTATACTGTTTTTAATAAAAGGATTACATACCTGAAGTCAGGCAAGTGTTTTAATCCAATAATCTCCTCAGATTTTTGCACAAAATAAACCC
Organism: Cygnus olor; assembly: GCF_009769625.2. Classification (NCBI taxonomy): domain Eukaryota; kingdom Metazoa; phylum Chordata; class Aves; order Anseriformes; family Anatidae; genus Cygnus; species Cygnus olor. The sequence goes on along the minus strand of NC_049173.1, from coordinate 65,360,251 downwards.
CTAACATCCTTTGGAATTAAGAGTGTATTTGCTGTTTTCTCACCTGTATTTCTCTGTAATCAAAACAGGGGAAAAAAGGAAAAAAAATAAAAAAAGAGGAAGAGGTGGCTTTCCTTTCTTTTCTGGCAACTTTGGCTAGTTGCTTAAACAGTCAGAATGAAAACAAGATAAGCCTTGCAGAAAGAACATGGTCTGACTATCCTGGACACGAATATAGTTCACAGCATTTACATACCTTGCCATTTTTGTAGGTTTACGCTTGTCACATTGAGATAATACTTTAAGGCTACCTTTAAAAATGTCAGAAAAAAATATGAAACCAGAAACAGAGAACTGGAGAACACAGATAAGAAGTGGAGGCACCAACAGCCTCACTCCTGTGCACAGCAAAGACTTCAGCAGAGACCTACTCTTCGAGTCCTGCAAGCCTTGTGAGCACAGACACTAGTGAGATTGATAGCAAAAGAACAAGATGAATCCTCTACATGGTTTCAGAGTTGGGGCTTAATGAACCGTACTGACCAGCCACTAGATGACTTGTCTACAGACCCAGAGGAATGGACTTCTCATGCTTGAGGGCATCCAAAGCATGCACACAAGTTGGTCAGCAACCATGTAGCTTTGCTGCAGGATGAAGTTGGCAATATACTTAAAAGACAAACAAAAAAGACAAACAAAAAAGACAAACAAAAAAGACAAACAAAAAAGACAAACAAAAAAGACAAACAAAAAAGACAAACAAAAAAGACAAACAAAAAAGACAAACAAAAAAGACAAACAAAAAAGACAAACAAAAAAGACAAACAAAAAAGACAAACAAAAAAGACAAACAAAAAAGACAAACAAAAAAGACAAACGCTGGTCTCGTTTGTCTACAGAGCTGAAATATTACACTGAACCTACACATATATTTTTTTTTAACTAAACAACAACTGCAACAATCTATGAAATCAGCTAAGCTTCAGCTTCAAAAATGGCTTTTTGATGCAAGTGGTAAGCCAAGTTATTTCACAGAATATTTTAAAATATGTTCTAAAATTCATTTTTATATTAGGCAAGTTATTAACCAAAACCCAATTAAGACCTGGCTTTCAGAAGCCAGGACTGGGTAAATAAGCTCACAAATGAACCATTAGGTCTGGGTCAGAATCCACATTTATTTACTTATTTTTAAAGGGCTGAATCATTTAATTCCATCATTTCTAACTTTCCTAAGCAGAATGACTGTACAGCAGTGTATGGCAGCTCCAGGCAAGCACAAAATGTAAAACTCTAAAAGTAGCCAGCAATTCTGGGTTCCTAGAGCCTATTTTCTTTCAAGTCATCATCATGCAGTCTTCAAAGACCTTCATTTTCCAGTGCTAGCACTCACAGCCACTTAATTAGTAAAGCTAAATACTGCTTTAACCGGTCACTTGCACATGCCAATTTATCATAGGTAAACAATGCTTTTTTGTTTTTATTTACAATTTGCAAACACTAGGAACTGATCAACCACCAGCAATGCTTAGCACTGTATTATCTGATGGTGTCGACAAGGCAGATGGACTGGAACAGTTTGCGGAATTAGAAAATGCATCCTTACCGTAACAACTTTTAGGAGAGTTTCCAATAGCACAGAACATTGACAGCACTCACACAGAAGCTATGAACCACCCTGGTGGCAGGATATACACCACAAAAATTAGGTTTTGCCACTCCTAGTTTTTATTTCCAGAACGTCTTTAGCTGAAACCGAAGGCCCATAACAGGGCTTATTACTGAAGGAAGGAGCCTTGAAATATAAAATATTAAAAAGGTGAAAAAATATGAACAGGTATAGGCCTTGAAGCGAGGGGCAGAGTCGAAGACACGACACTTGGCAGCAAATGGCACCTCATGAGGTATAAAAGTCTGTTTTACACCAGCAGCCAGTACAACAGAAGTGGGGAACAACACGCAGAGCAGACTGGTGTTTGTTTACACAGCTACTTGTTAATAACTGTTTTCACACTCGAGTCCAGGTGATGTGCAGACAGCAGCACCTGCCTGACCAGCACCGGCTTCGCTTGTTCCGCTGCTCCTGGTGCTGCCCAGCCATGGCCTGCCTGCGCCAGCCACCACAGCAGCCCGCACTTGTTGGGAAAGGCTTTCCACCACGCGCAGCTATTTCCCATCCCACTGCAAACAGATAAACCAAAAATGACCTGCGAGAAACGCCTTTGCCTTCTACCCAGCACTCACTGATCAGCATAACTTGTTATGAATGGTTTGGGTGTGGAGCCCTGGGCAGGAAGTTCACTGCCATCCCCTGCCATGTTTTCTAATTTCAGCTCAGTTTCCCACGGGGCGTTGTTTTATCTGCACTGTAAATCCAGCAGGGGTGGCAGGGAGCACAGGCAGGAAGGACAGTGGGCACTGCCCATAGAGGGGAGCATTTGCTGTTGCACAGGTCCTTTTAGAGCTGCTTTTGTAACCCATTCAGAGAGGCAGTGGCAGTCAGCAGCATGACACTAATTCTAAGTGTGGCATAACCACGTTTCCTTCTAAATTTGGATCTTAGTCAAATGAACAAATCCAGAGAGTGATGCAAGATGAGCCAGGCAGTATCTCTTGGTCAGTTTCTTTGGCAGAAACAGGCATGACCTTGGGAAACACAAACTGTTCTCCAGTACTTAAATAGGAGCAGCAAACATCCAGGGCAAAACGCAAGTTTTGCAAAACCAATCGGAATTGATCTAGAAGCATTAGCTGGACTATTAGAGAGGGTGAGTCACGTAACACTTCCGTTGTGCCCTAAGTAACTGTAGCAGTATGCTTCGGGTCTTCTTTAACACAGGTAAGTGAAGGTAGCTAAGCTTCTCCCCAGGCCACGTCCTCTAAGCTCGAACTGTTCCTGCTCTAGTTTATCTGCCTCTTGCCTACAACATGTACTCCAAATTGGGCAAAATATTTTAGCTGGGGGTCGACCTGCACCACCTAGAGGGGAAGGAAACCAGCCTAGCTCCCGACATGCCACTGGCACCCAAGGTCAGCTCTTGTGTTGGCACTACCCGACGGACCAGCCTTGGTGTGGTACTGTAAGCAGCAGGTCCTTTTCTGCCCCATACACCCACCTTCAGCTGGCTGTTCCGTTCCTTTCCTAGTAGGGTCAGAGTTCTACAGTGGCTTTTAGAAATTGTATCCACCTGATCACAGATAATTTCAACTTTTCAAACTCTTAAAATTCTGATCCTGCCTTTCAAAGCACCTACAGCTCATTCCAGCTTGGCTACATCGGCACCCCCTCAATCCAGCACCAAAATTTTTATTAAGTAAGACTAATACTGGTCAAAAACAGGAATCATTGAAGTGACCCTTAATGCATTTCCCCAGCCTGGCAGCAAACTCTTGCTAGCACTGGTGTAAAACTGGTTCTCCGAACAGACATGGGAACCTCAGAAAGGACCTGAACTGCAGGAGACATGAAATTGCTTTATTGTCTGAGATCTGGGTTTTAGCAGCCAAGTGTTTAATCACTTCCTAGTAGCAAAAGTTATGCATTTCCTCACTTATCGGTACACAAACATTGCCAGAGCAGAGCTGGAAGCGTTGCTAACAACAAACCCGTAACAACCAAATCTGGCACCCAGGGCCCTCTCCGGAGCCAGGAGTTTCTGGGGCCTGACCCAGCGCGGAGGGGCTTGGGGGGCTGTGTGGGAGCACCCCTCACCCGGCACACAGCTCTGCCTGGTGGGCACACACGATGCAGCTGTTTCACACATGCAGATCCAAAAGCACTACAAAGCCCCAGCTGCGGGAACACGCCCTGCCATTCTGCCATAACCTTTTGTTTCATTCAAACTTAATTAAGCCACTTGCGGTGACAACAGCACCAGCCCTGTTTTGTGTGAAAGTAACTGGGTGCCACTCCCAGTGGGAATCTTTACAAAATATCTAGGAAATCAGGTCAGGGTGGGACAGTTCCTTCTGCCGATTCCTTGCAAAACCATTAGCAAGTGACAGAGGAATAGCATGCTGCTGTTAAGGAACAGATGTAAAGCTACTGTTATCCTGCAAGCAAAAAATCTTATTTAGGCGGTCTGACTATGTTACTTTGGCCAGAGTTCACTGTTTTTCATGACTGATTAATCTGAAAAACCGTGTGTTTGTGGAAGTGTCTGTAGGATAATAAAAATAAAGTGATTTCGTTACCAAATCACATGCCAAACATTTGCCTTTGCTGACGCAATTTAGCCCAATCTGACAGTTTAAAACACTGCTCAAGAAGTCAAATATTTTGGTTTGTTTCCAAAGAATGCTGTCTGCTGTGTCCTGTCATCACCCGAGCTTCCCCGTCCCCTCTCTAAAAATCCTCAGAGAAACAAAGAATGTGTAGACAGCGTTCAACAACTGTGGTTTCGCTGGACAGCCAAAGGTGGTTTTCTGATTTTAACCCCCACCTCAAACCAGTCTTCCTTACCTCTTATTCACATTACTCCTGTATCTTCCACCACTTTGAAATATCTGTAAAAGTTGTTTGTTAAAATTTCTAAAAATAAATTTACACTGGAGATCCAGTGCTAAACTTTAGGTGCCCTGTCCTAAAAGCCAAAAAGCAAAGAAGCACAATTACCAAAATAAGCAGCTTATCTTAGTATACCAAACACCTGAGTGCCACTTCAAGGCAGCAGAATATGTGGCACTTAATATCCCCAACTGCTCAATATTCCTGGATTCTACTCTCTAAGCACTATACATTTATATCCTGGTAAGGTTTAATACAGAAAAATCAAAATAACAACTGCCAGGAGACATAAGGCATAAAGGCGAGGAGGTTGCAGCTGAATGTGGTTTTGTGATAAATCACAAACTTTCATTCACTAAACTTCCTATAAATATGGTACTCAACTTCTAGTTTCAAGTTCTATGACCTTCAGAGGAATGCATTTTTATTATGATAAGGGAGTTAGCGATGCTACCTAATAAATCTTAGATAAGTTTGGTGTGTTCATTATGAACCCTGATTATCAGGTTTGGAAATCTCCCCATTTAAATTATTATTCTGAAGAGACTAGTATGTACAGCAAAAGGGATGTACCATCTGGATCTTTTTCTTTAAACAATAAACAGGTTTAAGTTTTCATTATAATACGGATATTTTTGAGTTGGAGCACAGCTGGCGCTCCCTTCTTTCATCTTACAGTTCAACTACGCTTTTCAGAAAAAAAATATTTGTTGCAAGGGCCACAATCACAATGTTTGAACACACAACCTCATTGGATTCTGTACCACTATGTACAGCACAGGAGAAACCTGGCTGAAAATGCGAATTACCTCTGAAGGATTAACAAATGCCCGTGCTTCAGAAAAAAATGTAGGAAGCCACACTACCAGCAGCTTTACACATGCTGGATGATTTGATTAATGAAGAGACAAGTATTTGTTTAGCACTTCAGAAGAAGGTGGAGAGAGGGGAGAGGAAGACATCCAGAAGCCAACCTGGTTCATTCACTACCAGGAGCAAGACTACCAATTAGGATGTTTGTAAACTGAGGACTGACAGGAAGCCAACTTCTACCTAATAACAAGGAGAGAACCTGGTATCCACTCCCCATCCTGCTGCTTAGCCTACGGCTATGTAACACAGCAGCACCCAGCACAGCTTGGGCTTACTTTTTGCTTTCTCAACTCTGTGGGAAGGAAAACACCAGATGAAGTAGGTTTTATTAACTCCCAAAGCATTCATTTGACAGTCTTTGGAAATGAGAACAATATGAAAAGGAACAGAAGGGGTTTGGCAGATAAAGACAATCCCATTTTATCATTTGCGGGTGCACCGGTGTGGTTAGTACAGGGAGACAAGGCTCTGAGCTAGTGCTGAGTCAGGCATGAAACCTCCGGTCTCCATCCCCATTTCTGCCCCGAGCTCCTTCTCAGCTGACTCACACCCTGGCCCCCAACTCCCCTCCAGCCACAGGCTCTCCTCTCTTACACCTCCTCACTAAACCAGCACCCCACCAGAGGAGCCCACAGAACCTTCCTGCTGCACAGCAGAGCTGCCAACACCACTGAGGCTGGGAAGGACTGACAGCACATGGCACTACCTGAGAAGAGCCACTGTGGTTTTATGCAAGCCCTGGAATTGTAGTCATAAATAATTTTTGAGTCATTCTCTTGCAGTAAGTTTCCCAACAACAGTTTTTGGACAGGAACACAATCTATTATAAAACAAGATTTGAAAGACCACATCCAGGAACAAGGGAAACTACTGAAGCCAGCAGGGACTGAGTTCAAGATTGTTCCATCTACTTTGCAGGAATCTGCGTGCTATCTAAACACGTATCCACACGTATACTTTTAAATGCACATACATACATATTTATATACACAACACTTAAAAGTTCCTAGCTCAGTTTTATTTACTTGCTTTATGCTAACATTGCCTACTTAGGCCTTAAAACCAGCAGCTCGAATTGTACTGTGCTCTGCCCAGATAGTGCCCAACGTGGGGTCTGCAGCGCTCAGGAGCCCAAAGCTGCACACAGGAGCCTGCTGCTACCCCATCCACATCCACCACCACCCAAAACTGGGTTCACCCAGAGACAAATGCTAGAACCTACCGAGCCAACTGATAATTAAACAATAGCTCCTTAAACAAGCCTTAGTTCTCCTCGAGTGCAAGCATCTGTTTTGAAAAAACAAAACAAAAAACAGCATATGTACTTGGAGCAGAGGAAAAAAAAGACATCACCACATCCACATGCTTTAGAGAATCAACACCTCCCTTCAGTGCAAGTCTGGGATGTTTTCACATGCAGTGATCTTGGCTCTTCTCAAGCACAAATCTGCAGTCATGGGAGAGCCAGAATTTCAGGTGCACAGCATAAGCCAGGTCCTGCCCTCTGATACATATGCATACATATCTAAAACATCAGTTGAGGGCCTGCTTTATATGCACGTTCATGTCTGTATCATTTACACAGGTAAACTGCCAGTATATCAAGTGTTTGAAGTAAAGAACCTCCTCCATACAGAGAGGTTCAAAATCAATGTTTAGAGCCCATGTTAAATGTCATATGACTTGAAAAGGCTAGTGAATACACTCTGCAACTAGCTGGATGAACTCTTGCTTCTTACCGTTTCATGTCTTACCATATCATGTTGTGTACGTTAAAAAATTGAGACATTCAAACTTCTAGAACAGTGAACAACATTTTTTTCCAATTGTCTAGCTATGTTCTACTTCACAAGTAGAAAGAAAATAATAATTACAGATTCTGAATGCATTCCTCTGAATTTACTAGTAAAAGATGAAAATGATGGAGAAACTTTACCAGGAGAATAAATTTATGCTCTTTTTCCAGATAGACTTGAAAAAGCACAGAAGGATTTCTAGTTTTGGCTACCTAGTGCAGATTTCTCTCTTCCAGTAATATCGGTGAACTGTGCAAATGCCAAGTCCAGAAACAGCAATTCAGAACAGTATCAATTCCCATTCTACATGTTTGTCATGGAAGGAAGTAGATTTATGTCTGTTAAATGTTTATCAAACAGAAGGATTCCTACAGCCTCAAAAAAAAAGTTCCTTTTTGCCACAATTTTCAGCATGCTTTTCTGCATTGCTTTGTTTTTGTTTTGGTTTCTTCTACAAAGAAAGAAAGGAAAAATTAAAGTCCACAATAAGTCAACTCTGAAATAGCAGTGGGTTTGAACTTCTTGAAAATGGTTCAACTGTTTTTACTCATCCAGCTTAAAATCATATTGTAGAAACTCTGAAAACTGTATTTGGCAGTGTTCTTCAAGAGCAGTTAAGACAACGGGTTCTTGTTATTTAGTTGGAGCGGAACATTCTGTATGTAGGAAACTTGTGTATATTGTTACTCTAATGAGAGTAACCTAAGTGTAGCTGAAGAGTTTACAAGCACAAAAATCAGGAAGTACAGCGTTTTGCTCTTGAATACTGTGCAAAAAGTGACAAGCTACTGGGTAAGGCAGTAGGTTCTTGTTTTCTGATTTAAAACAAACAAAAGACAGCAGACACACACCACAAGGAGTAGTTTACATTCTGATTGTATTCTGATATCTCCTTCAAAGATGGGGAAGATTGTAAGAAGTCAGACTGCAGAACCGTAGCTGAGAACTGTGAGCTGCACAATCAGCTACAGCACTCCTGGCCCAACCTCATATAAAGCCTTCAAGTAATTTTTTAATTTTTAAATGATGACTGTTAGCTTGGCTGTGTTTACAGAACTGAAATTGCAAAGAGCTTATTTTGTGATGCTGCTTTAACAGTAAAGATTTTTACTCCAGCTGATCACTTCAAACAGATCCCAGCAACTCCACTGGTGAGGTGAGCACTGGGCCCAGCTGCCAGGATTTTATCTGCTAAATTCTTGTTTGCCTGCTCCTCTACTAAAAATGGTAGCTGGCATAAAATGCAAGAAAAAAAAACAAACTGAAAATCCCCAGCTGCACCAAAGGAAAATCGTACTGTGCATACTGTAGCCTAATGTCTTTGCACTGCTTTTTCAGTTGGGTCTACCAGCATTTCTGAGAATTCCTTATCTGCAAGTGGAGCTGTCAGTGGACATCACAGCAACGTTCAGGGAGTCTGCTGCCTTCTTGCAACGTGTCTCCTCTCATTCATGTTGCATAGATAGGCTTTCACAGCAGACTGTGATTCACGTGCGAGGAATGTTTGCTAGATATGCCCACAGAGCCCACAGACTGTGGTTACTGCTTTCATTTGCAGCAATCTGAAGATTCGTGTTTCTCTCATTAAATCAGTGATGACACATTGAAGTGCAGGTCCAGGCACAGACCACGTTCACAACGAACATCTAGGTATTTCACAGAACATCTATATGTATACTGTTCATACACAGACATTCTATATTCATTTGCAATTTGATCATATGTACAGCATAGATATGTCCATTAATTTCTGCAAATATTTACACCATGCCACTAAAAATAAATCTTTACTCTCAAAGAGCAGAAATACCATACTTTCAACACTGCTGGACGTGTTGATTAGCCTCTTACCTGACAACCTTGTAAAGCTTTATACAGGCTGTATTTTATGCACCATGACTTCCATGAGTCTTCTCACCATATATAGAAATTAATCACTTGGCTGAAGGACTTTGCAGAATCAGGCCCTGGCTTTGTGATGTCACACTTGATTGAGCAGGGTTTCATTTTATACTTCACATGGATCTTAAAACTGCTTTGCGTTGCAAATACTTCCTCAGGCTAACCATGGAAATTTGGACTTGGGACCGTATATGCAGGTGAGGTGTATGTGGATTATCTCCTATAATTTGTTAAACATCATACACATTCTCATTCCTCCCCTTTCCTGTCTGTTTTTAATCACACAGATGCTCAATGACATGTTAAAGCCTTTTCAAAAGATCAGAAAGGGAGGGAGGAAGCACAGGTCGAAAAGGGAAGTGATGGGAAAAAGGAAAGGAAAAAAACAGAGACAGTCAGGAAAGCAGTGCAAACAGAAGAATACTTTGTTTTCTAAAGAAACATGCTGTACAGATATTACATTATAAAAAGTTAATAATAGATTATTAAAAATGAAATATATAAAAACAGAGGCCTCTATATGTACAGAAAGTAACACGGTATGCTTCTCCCTGATGCTTTTGGGAAGTCTCAATTCAATGACTCAAACAAGAGAAATCTTCATCGCTGTCTACTGATTCCATAAAATAATACTTCAGTGATAGTTCAAACTAAAAAGTCCTCCACTGGTTGGTGTCTAGGTACCCCCCAGGGTGCCCTTCCTTTCTCTTCTACTGCAATACAGTCAAGTAACTTCTTAAAACCAGACCTTCTTGGAGCAACTTTTAGCTATCATTAGATGCTAAATAAGTGAACTGCTCTCAGACAAAGCTATTAAGAATGATCAGTCACAGAATAGATGGAGTAAGATGGCATGAGCTAAAGTATTTTGTTCCGTTTTAACAAGAGTTATACCAACTTTCAGTGGTCCCCCCTACCAAAATACAGTATTTTCATGCTCTGCTGAAGTGAAGATCATTTCCTGTCCTTTTCACCACCAAGCAGACCACCTCTTTCAGTAACTACCAAGTACCAATCATCCACACTGTGTTTGCTAAAAAGCATTTACATGCAAGTGTTTAAATCCTTAAATAATGCAGGATTTTCTTTTCCTGTTATTTAGCAACTAGAACCAATGCTAGGTGACAAAGACAGATCTCCCAAAACTCCATGAAGCAGTTTCCAAAGAACACTTTAGTGCTGTTGAAACACATTTGACCAGCTCTGGTGTCTTACAGCATGCACCAAGCAGCAAATGGGGGAGCCTGCTGACTATGTCGTGACTGGCACCTTGCAAAACTCTGTTTAAATGATGCAAGTAGTTCTTGTGAGCCTGAAATGAATGTACGCTACTGACTTATGAGCTTACATCTCATGGCTGATTGACGCTGATGTCTAAAGAGGCACAGAAAACTTGTCTGCTGTGACTGAGGTAGACTGTAAAACAGGGTGCTTTTAGGACTGCTCTGACATGCTGTACGTTTCCAGAATAAAAATATCTGAAAGCCTGACAACATTGTTTGGTATCGGTCACAGTTTCAACAAGTATATTAAGGGGAAACCTTGCTTTTGTAGATAATCAAGTTTAAAAGGTTCTAAATTATGAAATCCAGAAATGACCTTTTCCACTTACCTTAGGGTTCATACAAGATTTTCCACGTTTGTACTCTTTGTGACTTGCTCTTTTATCAAGCTTGTTCCACAAAGCTTTGGCCTTCCATGTGGTTACTCTTGACTTCAGTTTGGTGTAAAAGTTTTTATTGTCCAAAGGATCTAATTCAAGTTGGCGAGTGAGAATATTAAAAGCCTGAATGGTACCTTTGCATGTTGATGCTTGGACAAAGTTTTCAAATATCTGTCCAGCTTGACTGTATTTTTCATCATCGTTTTCCCCCATGTTCTGGAAGAAGTGTTGAAAAGGATTAAGCTGGAGCTCTCGTGCTAGGGTACAGGTAACCAACACTAGCAGGTACTTCCAAGCATGTTATGCCTAGAAAATACAAACATAGGTCACGTTAAAGCAGGTTCTATGAAAAATTAAGCCCATAAATTACATATCCAATGCGAATATAACACAGCATATGACTGTTGGACGACAAGGTACAAAAGGTTAGCAAGGGTACTTAAGATGTGCTACAAATAAACCTACTTTCACTGTCATGACAAGTACTTCATGAAGACTGTTACAAAACTCCTACACACAAGTCTATTTCAAAATCAACCTGCTTCACCCGAAGTCTCAGAATTACCTTAATTTTTATTCAGTGATAAATGCTAGCTAATGGATTAAGAAAAAACAAATGGTCAGATGCTTTTCCTAATCAGAATTTAAGCCACAGCAAGTACATCTCTAGCAACATTTTGGTCTTTAGAATCCTTAGAAATCTGAAGCCAAAAGTCAATGCTATTTTAGGGAATTTTCTCCTGTTGTACAAGCTAGTGGCAAGAGCACAGCTTAGCCAGAGCAATTCAGAACTGGCCCAATCACTTACCACAAGCAAATGCACACAACAGGCTAAGCAGAAACATTATCGCAAGGTACATCAGAACTGATGAAACAGTATACAAGTAAACACAGAACTCCCCTTTTTCTAACTCTTGCCAAAATGAGAAATGGTTTGGTGCTGTACTGCATGGAAAGGAATTTTATCTCCACACACTAAAAACTGAAGTTATGTGTTTGGAGTCTTACCCTGTCATGTGCTAATGATATGAAGTAATGATGTTTGGCCCACTAAGTTCCACTGGCTTTTCCGAGTAATATGATCACTGTCAAACTGTGCCTCATAGTCCAGATAAATACCCTTACACTCTGTAAAAGCAAAGCTATTCTAAATTAACATAAGTTTGCAAGAACTAAAATACTTTCATTAGGGTACTCCCTTATCCTTCCTTAACCCTGCTCTCAAGTCTCTAATGGGGAGTGTCTTAGAGTCAGCCACAGTCCAAAGAAAATATCCAAGTGGATTTCACATTTTCCAAGAGAATTATTACAGGTTATGTATAAACTTGTTCTCAGAAGAGGGTCTACCTGAATTCAAATCCTGAGATTTAAGTCATATATTCTTTTTCTTGCTATTAAAGAATTACCTACCAGCCCAAGCAATCAAAAACTAAATCAATGCTTGCCTAACCTCCCACATAATTAGTTATTTTGCTTGGAACATCATCTGTTGGCTGATAGTTTTAGAACAAATAGTTAGAAGTGCCTTTGAAGTTACACTTTTTAACACTGTTCACAAACTATTCATTCTCTGCTTGCATTTCCTTCAAAGAAGAAAAGAGAAAATATAACCAGTATATTTAAGTAACGCAGAGACCTACCGCGTCCATCTTACAATCCTCTAATACAGAAAAATACCATGCAACATATTAAAGAGATTCCATGGGGAGATATAAGGAAGCATTTGGAACACTCACATTCCCCGGCTATGCTCAAAATAAATAACCTTTGTGTGCACATCAGTCTGCTGTTGGTTTGTGGGTAAAATAAATTGGCAATGTTAAGAGTTTGTACATTTTCTTAGAACAAATGTCATGATTAAATATGTAGTGCCAAGAATAAGTCAGGAAATTTTTGTTTTCCCCTCTGAATACTTCATTTATAGTATGCTCCGTGCCCTTTTCTGAAGGGTTTCATGAAGTAAAAGTAGAAACATTTTGTATGCCCCAACTTCCAGAAGGTTTAATTTTTCAAGAAACTGAGTGCTATGAACTCCCATTGACTAGAGAGGAGTTGAGGATGTCCAGCACCTCTCCAGGTTCAACGCCTTGATTAATGAGCACAATCCTCCAACAACTGCATGCTGGCAGGAGGCAGCCTGGCCACCAGGACACATGGGCAAGGGGGTCTGGGTGTGACACTCACCAGTGCTTGGGAAGGCAGAGATACACAGTGGCTTTTGGGTATACAGGTACCCCAGGATTTTAGAACAATTAAAAAAAAAGATAAAACACTTATTTTATGTAATTTCCATATCTGCTGGAGAGATTTTTAACAAAAAGCCAAAGTATTTTTCTTATCACTTCAAATAGTTACAAAGAGCTTCTTGGTGACTGTGGAAGTGTCAGTGAAATGCTGCACTATGGACAGTTCAGCCAAGCGTGTGGCAGCCAGATTAGGTTTTCTTCGTGGCTTTAAACTTGCATCATTATTGCCTCAGCACTACAAGACTTTGACCTAACAGCCATAAAACAATACTTCCTCCCCACTGTTTTCAATAGCTCACCACAAGATTGTTACCATGCTCATGTAACACAAATATCTTTAAAACCCAGCATAATTGATAAGAGTTCAATCACAAACTTTCAAATTTAATTTCTTTTCTGCACACAGGAAGGAGACTTACAGCCTCAGCTGTTTCCACCCAGCAAGGAAAGGGCCGGGGGGAGCAGGAAGAGAAAAAGCTAAAAAGTAGAGCCACATCTGAAGCAACCTAAAAGGAAAAACAGCAAGTGCCAGGGCTGGTGAAGAGGAGAGAGCCAGCAGGAGCCACTGTGGGCAAAGTGAAGGGCAGGGAAACATTTCTAGCTCGATGCAAGCTAGTGGAAGCATGTGGTGCATAAGCACACAAATGCACACAGCAGGCCTGGGCTTCCCCTGCCTTTCCTCTGGGGGAAGAGAGCAGCCAAGAGACCTTCCCCAGGCTTAAAACTTTCCTCCTTCAACACTGCAAAGCCATGACTGAGGCTGTTTTTGATGGGCATGAAATTTTCTCCACGTGAATTTCCAAAAGGCTCCCATCTTGTCCATACTGAGAAGCAGCAACTCAGCAGACATTTGCTCACCAGCTGAGCATTTCTCCTTGCTGCGTCACAGGTCATGTTCTCCAAAAAAGCCTGTTTGTGGTCAGAAAGGCCAGATGACACAGGAGACTCTGGTTACTGGAGTTTCTGGTTTGCTGGAAATACCACTTTTTTTTTTTTTTTTTTTGCACATTAAGACTGTGTTGACAGAATGACAGAGAGGAAAATGGTGCTGTGAGGATATGCAACTCATGGAAAGTATATGCTTTCTTCTGAGGAGTCAGCGGTATTTCACTGCAGTATTGTGCATAACTCATTAAAATAATGCAATGAGGACCAGAAGTTGAATGGAGTAATTAACTATGGTAAGTTTTGTGTTCCGTAATCAACTCAAACACTTAAAATGTAATACATAAGCTGTTTACCTGTAGTGGGAAAAAAGCCAAAGAAAGAAACAAATAAAAGTGTTTGAGGAAAATACAGGAGTTCTTAGAGGACCATCATTCACCCTTTTTCCTCCCTCACCATATAGATCATTCATGTGATGAAATACAGGTCTGAAAACCTCATCAAGGTGAGTATTGAGGCTGAAACCACAACTTACACTTGTCAAAGTGTCTGTTGAACTTCTTCTGGAAACACAAACCAAAAATATAGTGAAGTTAATTTGAAATTTTACTCAAGTACTGCAATAAAAAATTAGACCACAGAAAAGAAGAGAATTAGCAGGAAAAAGAACTGTTTGTCCAGACTATTAAGTCAGGACTGAAGCATCCACGTTTTGGTAGTTTTGGGTTAGATTCCCAGCTAACAATAGGTCCCATGCATGATGCATTAAGTGCATATGAGAATTTGGCTTTCTACAGAGCTTCCCATGCTATTAGGAAGCTCTGGAAGGCTCCCAGACACGAGCTGCAGACACTGGGAAGCAGAAGGGTTGCATTTTTATGATAAGTTATCCCTTTCTGCCTCCAGTCAGGGAGGAAACAGGAACATGACATGAGAGAACTTGACAATTGCTGTTCATCCCTGGTGGCTACCCAAGGAGAAAGTTTGAAAAATTGGAGAAAGGACAGAAAGAAAGTGGAAATTAAAACAATGGTGCATGTACAGACATATACGTATGAAAGCAAATGCCTGCAGTCTTGGCTAATGCTTCCTTTTTGTGGAACAAGCTCTATTGCTACAGATAATTTTGAGAGTAGCAAACAAAATGTTAGGATAATTTCATGAATTATCACTCCCTAAATTGATGTACAGAGCTAGTTCGCACCTGCACATGAAACCCTTCAGCATAATACAGCAAACAAAGTTGACATACAGGAGTCATTAAATGAAAACAACTAACTTTTGACAATAATACCATGGTGAAGCACTTGTCAACAGCGTTTTGAGGCAGTATGCTCTCAAGCTTTGGTTTTTTTTGGAGGCTTAGTTGTCCCATTGGAGAGATAAAGACCACTAATTTTAATTCAAACTTGCTGCACATTCAAGTCCTTCTTTAGTCTCCTAGTGCTCTTTTTCTAATGCTTGAGAACAAGTTCCTCAGGGAGATTGGAAAGGAATTAAATTCCTAGCATTTCAATACTACTAATCCCAATTCTGTTTTCAATACAGCCCTAATTCTGCTATGTTTATCAAGAGCAAATTCTTTTAAGACTTTAGTTTGGCATGCAGGCTACAACATATTTACTGTTTGCTTAAGGTTAAAAACATCAACAGGAATGAAAGAGTGGATTCTGCAGCATCTGTAGTAATTGTTTACTTTGGCGCTTCTTCATCATCAGTAAAAACTGCAGTATTTCTGCTCTCTTCCCTAACACAAGTGTCTAAAATCTCAGCATCATTATGGTAAGTGACATTTGCACGTGAAACTGACTGCATTATGGACCATGTAGGCTTTTCCACTTAGTTTCTACTCACACTAGACACTTTGCTTTCATGGTGGCCATTTTAAATACAAATATTTCTATCTGGAGGAAACACAGCTTTTTGGTGGTTTGGTTTCTTCGCATGTTTTCCTGGAATTGACATTATGTGATTCTGGTAACAACTTAACCTCCCTTGTTTTGCTTATAAAACCAGTTAAAACACAAAAGTACATTTGCCTAAAATACTCATTTTTTATTGGTGACAAAGAGAAAACACATTTCTTGAGATACACAACCCTTACAGAAACATCAATGAACAGAAATTGCTTCTGAACATAGCCTCAAGAACAGCCTTTCTATATAAACAGCTAAATTCTTTTTCTGTATTTTTATAAAGAGCTGACTTCCACAGAACTCCTGCAAAATAACTTCTCAGGCCAAGTAT
This sequence comes from Cygnus olor, assembly GCF_009769625.2. Taxonomy (NCBI): domain Eukaryota; kingdom Metazoa; phylum Chordata; class Aves; order Anseriformes; family Anatidae; genus Cygnus; species Cygnus olor. Next base: position 65,344,153 of record NC_049173.1, on the reverse strand, counting down.
GGAATTCAAAACAGTTCCTACCGAGACTCTGTGCCTGTGAACTTACAAGGTTACCATACACGCTATCAGCTTGTTTTGCCGAAGTCATAGGAGACGTTTCAAACAGCCTTCCAAACGTGTGCTGCTGTGCTGATTTAACCTGCTACATCTGGAATCAACCCAGAATATAAAACAGAGCTGGAAGCACTTGCACAAGCACACTAACACTTCGCTGTGAATATTTTTGATGCATACACAGGAAGAATAAAACTAGATGATCTACCAGTAGGATTTGATCTGCCACACAGATTAAGTCACACTGCACACATTTTAAAGTTGAAGACTTTAAAAATACTCCAGTTTATTTCTTGATGTTACTGGTCTGAAGTTTCCAGTTTTACAGTGGGAATATGCTAAATCATTGACAGAAAAATGAGATCAATCCCTTGAGCAGCTTGCACGTGCCTCCATTCATGCAAACATACAGCATTGGCATGGACAAGGCACGGGATGCTGCCCAAGGCCTGCACATGTAATCCCAGAGACGGAAGCTCAAACATCTGCACCTGCACCTGCTGGTGGGGCCAAAGCCACCCTGCATTTGCTCTGCCATACAGCCACTCTTGCAATGCAGAATTCAGACAAAATTAAACAGAAAACTTGCAATTGTGTGGGTTGCACCATTCTGCCGCCTGCACGAGAAGTCCTGTCCTGGGAGCATCACTGAAACCCCCTGGGCGCTCATTTTGCAGAACACGGGCACAAGTGTTTCAAATGAACAACAGTGCATATTTTTTCAGGTATCAGTAGTTTGAGTACGTGCTGCATACAGATCAGAAATATGGATATATGTAAAACTCACTCCTCAGAAAATAATTTCATTTTTTTTTCCTAGCAATGGTGTTATACTACCTATGCCACCAGAAACTGCAACTCTAAACTTTTAAGTTAAATGGTTTTGAGGGAAAAAGATTCTCTAGTCCAATTATTATTCTTTGGTGTTAGCATAACGAAGATAGTATATTTATTTTACACAGATTCTGACTTAAATATATTTAAGTGCTGCTTATACCTTTATTATCTGGTTTTAATTCATGTTTTACTCAAAATACAGAACAAAACTATGCAATGTAAGTTTTTACCATTACAGTAACTTTAAAGAAATGTTTTATGATCAATTCTGTTTCCTTGATATTACTGTTTCATATGGTAAACACCTGCAAAACATCCAAGTTCTGTCCTTCAGCATCTGTTTTATAAACCTTTTTAACTAGAAAAAGAGGCATGTTGAAGCACAACAAAAACTCAGCATATGTGGACGGATCATCTTAAGGCTATTTCAGGCATGCTGCCCATATACAAATACTGAGATCTGAACCAAACAGTAACCTAAGGAGGTTAAAGAATCCTAAAGAATAGACTAAGGAGGCTTAAAGAATCTAAATTTCCTCAAGTAGGAAAGATGTGTGTCCCTGCTGCAAGCTGTGTGGTAACAGTCATTAGCACAAACCTGCTAAAACAAGGGCTGGCTTCTTCCATGGATCTCCAGAAACACCAAGCTTTTGTAACCGCCTTACTGGGATCATCAGAAATTACAACAGAGCCTGAAACATGATGATGGGAACACTGTTGCTGCTCTTTGGGCACCATTATGGGGCAGGGGTTAAGGTGAGGTCCCCACCGTACAGGCTAGTAGGTGCTCTTTGCTTGAAGAATTTGTTATTTTTATTCGCCCAGAGCTTGTTCGTCTGATATAGGTTCACAGGCTATGCCTTGAGGTAGGAAAGCAGAAACTCACATCTCACATCATTTTGGGAAGGATTTAAAAACAAACAAACAACAAAGCAGAACAAAAAACCCCTTGAGCCTGGGTGCATTAAACCTTGGATGTATTTATCTAGCAAGAGCATCCCCATGCATGTGTTTATACATAAGTGGAGTGCATTCAGATATACTCAAGCTTTTTACAAATCGTTACAGCTGAAATCAGCTAAACTTTAGCCTCACAGTCATCCGGGCTTGCCACATACCCTAAAGCTTTCAGGCAGGTGGGTAGACTGGAGAAAAATGTGAACAAGTACACAGTGATGATATTTATCATGAGCAATAATTTATTGCTGATTCCTTATGATGAGTCATTTTCCGTTACACTACATGTGTGCAAGAAAGAACTTCAATGGCTAGTAAACCAGGACCATACACGCAGGTCACTTCATGTATGCATGACCTGCACTCAAACATGCAACTTCAGTCATTGACTTAGTTTCTTTGCCTAAAAATTATGCTTTCCTAAATAGAGTTAATAAGCAGGATGGACAGATAATATTTCATGAAACAAAAGTACCAATTACAGGACAGATTGATTTTGCAAGAATTGTTCATTGATCAAAATCAGGTAAAAACCTAATGCTCAGGATCTGATTCTGTTTTCTTCATACCATCCCCTGCATACCTTGTTATTTTCATATGCACCAGTCTCCTCTGTAAGGCACAGTGAAGATTACCAGAATTTTAACAGTCACAGAGAACCATAACATTTGGATGAATATACATTTCAGAGAATTTAGTTGGCCAAGATTAATGCACACCTAAGGGTCACACATTGCCTCATGAGTTTTCTAGATAGACAGTTAAACACAAAAAAAGCATTCAGCTTGATGGGTTTTTGTTGTTGCTGTTTTGTTTGCTTGTTTTTAAGACAGCAGCTTACAGTGAGTATTTAAAAACTGTTATTTCTAACGGAGTGGTAAAAGGTCTATTAAAGGGTCCCAAGTTTCCATATAGTAAATATCTTCACAGAAAACTTTAGGTGATTAAGCCACATTCATTAGGGGGTTAATGTTATACATAAACAAGATACTAAAACCTCACTCTTGTTTAGACTGGTTACAAGAAAGAACATTTTTCAGCGCTGCTGTAGTAGATTAGAAACACAATATAAACAACAGTAGAAAGTTTATGCTGATGTTTTTCCTAGGTCGGGATCACAAGAGAGAAAGAAGCATGCCATAAGGAATTTAACATCAGCCAGCAAGTAAGCACACCTCTCAAGAAAAGGCGCCTGTTATTCAAGTTAAATGATGTTATGAGAGAACTGCCAGTGAAAACAGTTAAGTGGACAAACTTTAAGCTCTTTGCAAATCCTGCCTTGTTTTTCCCATGATGACACAATTTCGAGCTCACACACTAGAACAGCTGAGGTATAACAACTTAGCACAGAACAGACAGCGGGTTGGATGGTTAATCAGCACAAGATTTTCCACTTTCGGTAGGATGCTAGGACAGGGGTCTGACAGCTTCAGACAGCGAGTAAGTTTACCATTCAACTACTGTAGTCACATTCAGCAGGGAGGCGGCAGAGTCAAGTGTGCTGAGCAGGGGTGCAGGGGACGCAGAGGGAGCTCCCATGCCACTCAGTGCTGCACAGCCACTGCACCGCACTCCCACTCACAGCCCCGCGTCCTCCTCTCTGCTCCTCACCTCCAAGCCACAGGGAAAACTCTGATAGCACAACTGTGTCTGAGAAGCATGAAAAAAAATGCATACCCACCAGCTGACAGAGCCAGGTCAGCAAAATCCCTGGTGTAGATGCAGCTATACCAACAAAATTGAGCCACATTTAGCAGCAGTGGTTCCTCTAATAGAGCTTTCCGTTTGTACGCAAGGAGACATAATTACGGAGGTAAATACACCATGAAAAAAAGAACAAACGCATGGACCAGGAAGAAGCAGACTCTTAGTCAGCAGTCATGGAAATCATCTCACTTTGAGAACAGGGATAATCCAGAAGGACGGGGCAGTGAGATGGGCTGTGATCTCACACAGCAGTGCCCGAGGTGGTGCTGCCGCATGTCCAGCACTTCTCCCAAGCAGAGAGCGTGGGGCGAAGGGGCCACCAGCCTCCACAACTTACTGCTTGCTCCTGTGGGAGCCCCATGTGCCCAGACACAGCTGCCCTCTTCCTGGGGCCACTCTCAGCCCAGGGGACTACAGGGTAGACAAAGGCAATCAGCACTGCTGCTCAGACTGAATTGCCCAAAGACATTCTCTGGAGAGACCAAGTGCCTTGCAGTGAGGGAGCAGAGAGCAGGGGATATCAAAGTGAGACTGTCTTTTGCTTCCTCTTGGGATTTCTGTGAGAAAGGAAATAACCGGTTGTTTTGTTTTTTTTTTTTAAACCGAAACCATGAAGTGATAGCTATGCTGAAGCAAACTGCCCAGGGTTTGTCTGGGGGAAAAGAGGGAGGAAAAAGAAAGGCACCAACAGAATACCTTCAAAAAACTCTCAGGAGTACATTGCAGAGTGTGGATCTCTGGTTCATGTGTCTTCTCTCCAGCACATTTCCCTCTCATAACTGGGGCTGCGGCAATTACCCAGGAGCTGAACGGGGGAAGAAACAGTGCAAGAGCTGCAAGACACCAAGGGCTGCAGGCCTCAGTAATTCATTTGGCAGAGCTGCCCTCATCTGTAGAAATCAGACTTTCAGATCAGTAACCAGGATTAATCCACTGAAAACATAGATGGTACTGCACTGCCAATCAAAGAAATAAAACATTCTGAGCAATATTTTCATATGTATATATACACTCTTAGGAACCATGTTCAGCTGTTATCATTTGTAAATGCAAGCTAGCACACACTACTTCCTATGGCTTATAAGGGTATTAAGATTATCTGTTGTTCTGAAATCTATGGGAACTGCAATTAAGCTAGAGAAATAAAGAAATAACAATAGCAAACTAGTTTTGAATTGCAGCTGATAGGCTCCTTGGCTAGAATACTGTCAGGTCACCACCAAATACCAGCCACTGATCAACACTGGAAACTGTGAAGAAGCACCCAGAGAAGTCAGCCAGAGGGTGGTGGAAAACCAGAAAATTTAGGTTGGACACCAAACTATGCTCTAGGGGACATTTACATGAGAAGACAAAAAAAGAAAATTTACTTGGATCACTTAATGAATGTTTTCTTTTTCTGGTCCTTGTAAGCTGGACCTACAGTTACCAGAATAGATTAGAAAAGACATTGCTTCTCAAAGTAGAAGCAATATTTTTGGAAGAAAATATGAAGTACAATTTCTACCATCTCCCAAAAACTGAAGAAAAACAAAGTACAAACAAACTGACAAAAAAAAAAAACAGATCCCAAGAGTTAAAAAAACATCATCCATTTCTGCTGCAGAAAAACCTTCTCAAACCAACAAAATACATCTCAAAACATTATTTGGGAGGAAATCCATCAGGAAAAAAAATAACAGTGGTAATAAAACGTTAGAAAGCAATCCCTTCAAAAAAGCTTTGAGGGCAGAATATAATTAAGCAATATCAGAAGAGATGACGAATATATCATTGTTTTCACAAGGCAAGCTGAGAAATGGTCAGTTAGAATTAAATTAGGATTCATCTTCTCCAGTGCAGAAAAGTATAACTAGAACATGTGAAGCACCGAAAGAGCATTTACAATGTATATGATGAACAATTACTATTAAAGACCTGTTCCAAAGGTCTGAGGTTTAAACTTTGTCCTGTGAACTGTAGTGAAGATCAACAACGGTGGATGCATCTTCTTAGGCTTAAATATGTAGAAGATGACTAATGAAGAGTCTGACGATAACATTCATTATTACAGTTCTTTCATATATAGCTCAAACTACTTTAATATTGCCCAACTTTTAGCGACTAATCAAGAAAAGAGAGAACCGACTGTCAGATAAAAGAGGCAGAGAAACAATTTTGGATATAACATACAAAGGAAATACGGTGAAGTTCTTAACTTTACAAATATGATTAAAAACACACACACACACAAACATATTCAGTACTGAGACTGCAACATTCATTGGCTTGGACTTGTATCTGGTTACACATCAGCATAGATTTCTCCCTCTCTTCTGCATACAGGTAAGCAGTATGGCTTTTATTTCACCGAAATGCACAAACAGATCTTTATCTAACCTCAAGGTATCATGCTTTAGTTCACTGGGAATAGAGCTAGCTAATGCCATGATACAGCAGGTGTCTTACTATTGGGGTTGAGTATTAACACAACCAGCGCCCCAAGAGCAATATTGCACAACCCAGCATGGACTTCGTTGCAGCATCTTTCAAAAGGACATCACTACACAGGGCTCCGAGTGCTCATAAACCCAGGAGAACAGCACAGACAGCCTTCACTTGTGCTGCACTTTCTTAGCCTTTTAATTACAGACTACAGTGATCGGTGTTTGGCATCTCACTCTGCCACTGCCATACCAAGCCTGCTTTCTGGACTCAGGATCGGCACACAGGCGGCTGATGATGGAGAGGTGCAGACAGAACAGGGTGGATCCATGTTTGGAGCAGCCCCAATTCTGTTGTCCCTTCCTTCACAGCACAGCGATGGATGCTGGTGAGGATGGGCAGCTGAAGGACCCCATTTAACACTACTCACTTCACTACTCTGCTGCAAAGGAAACCCACACTGACAGAAAAACCCCTAAAGATCATTTACCACTTTGTGAAGCATTGATGGACTGGGGGGGATGATATATACAAATAACAAGAGAACTTTAGAGGTACTGTCAGACACTTTTTGCTTTCCGGCTTAGACTTTAAAAAAAAAAAACACCACAGATACACAAAATGTTTTGTTTCAAACAGTTGCTTGGCACTGCTACTTGGATTACTAAAGGCAATGAGCAAGTGATAAACAGCATAAAGTGAAGATGCCCTCTGAAGTAAAAGCTGAACCATGACGAAATGTAAAATTGCAGCATTTCCCCTTTCAGTTTTGAACTGAAGTTAAAAACAGGTTTTTCAGTATACACTGCACCCAAAGGCACGTGATCACAATTCTGGTTCAGGTATTGTACACTTACTGCATGGGGAGGGGGGGAGCACACGCAGTTGGCACACCAGGACCAAATGGTATAATTTGCACAGTATGAGCTCACTCCCCTCAAAAGAGAGTAAGCATACAAGCTAAACCTCAAATTAAATCATCTGTAAGGAAGAAGTATAGGACAAGTTTAAAATGAGCTTATATCAGCTCTGAAAGCAGTACGTTCAAGGAACGGTGCTTCCTTTTGGATGTAAGTCACACTACAGCGGAATACTATCTGAACAAAAACTCTCAAACCAGTAGCCAAAGGAGAAAAATAAAATTTGAAAAACACAGTAGTATGAAAAAAGCTTATATAGAAGTCAAGAGACTTCCATAATGCATTTCTACATCGGAAGACCTTGCAAAAAGCAGCCAGGAAGTGACTGCAACAGTCACAAATCCATTTCTTTAAGGTATAGCATGCGAGTTTTCACCCTTGCCCTCCTTCCTGTCCAGCACAGATCGGCATCAACTCCATTAAGTTCAAATGCTCCAGCTCCCCTATGCACAGATTAACACAGCAAAGGCTTTGAACATCAGTGCCTCCTTGGTGGTGTTTCCAGCAGCTAGGAGGATGAGAGGGTTTTCAGACAGAGAGGGTTTCTATCAAAGCTAGACTGAGCTCAAATTCTTCACTGATGCTATCAACTTCAGGGAGTTCCTTTCAGACGAGGTCTATCAGACATACTGCCGTCTGCATCAAGGGAAAACTGGCTCCTTTCTAGCCAGATTAACCTGCTACCTTTAACTGCCACATTTAAAACTACATACCTGCACACCCAAGGATATTTTACAGTGCTTGTGAGTGCACATCCCAGGGCTCCTGCTGTCACTAATGATGTGAAGCCTTTCAGGAAACTTGTTTGTCGTATTTCGCACGATGGTGTATATGTCCCAAGGTCCTCCCACCGCATCACCTATAGTTGGGGCTCTCTCATCTCTGCCCGTTGCTGACCACCAGTCCTGGCTGTGACCCGCGCATTGCTTCTGGGGGAGCAGCACTAGCACTCCAAGAAAAAATTCAAAACAACCAAGTCCTTGCTTATCAGATGCCCTAAGGCAGCAAGTCAGTGTTGTACAGAACAGTTTATTCCTAGTTTTCTGTGATGGACATAGAGAACTTTTCAGTTATTTGTATCAGTGGGAAAAATAAGCTTAAGATGCTATACATTTGCGTTAAGTAAAGAGACTAAAGGAAACTATAAAGAAGTTACAGATGCTAAGTTACTTCAGTGGCCACTACAGTCTCTCCTGTTGTTGCCCATAGAATGTGCACATGAAACACTGCTTTGAATACATAAAGCTGGTCTAAGAGAATATTGGGGGGAAAAAAGTGCAGAAGGCACTTCATTGGCTTCCTAACATACAGTGTATCAAATAATTGTGAATCAACTTCTATAGAACGTATTTCTCCGAGGCATCTTGGCAGTGTACAGCAAGGCACAGACAACTCACCTTGGTATTTTCAGATCAGATTGTATTCTACATAGGTCAGTACATAAAACAGGCAAAAAGCACCCTTTCTTCCTAAAATCAGGAGTTTTGTGCAGGCCCCCGGCAGCCCAACTTCCAGCAGCTGGGGCAGCTGCGCTTATTTGATTACCCCTTTACCTTAAGGCAGACCTGTACCGGCAGGGCTGCTCCAGAGCTGCCATGTCTCACAGCACTCTGGCAAAGGTCTATTAATTAAAGGTCTTAACCAGCAGGTTAAAAGGTCAGGTCTGAGGACTGGTAAATCTGCTTACAGCACATACCCAACAGGCAGGGCCAGCAATCTTACCCAAGGACCTTCAGCACAGCCACTACTAACCTGCCTCCAGTTCTCTGGATCTACAAAACACCCTAGCAGGCGGGAGAAGTGCACCGTGCTTGCAGGTGCTGCCTTTACAGAGGAGTCCCTCAGCCCCTGACAGCCTGCCATACCCTAATAGGCACAAATACTTCCCGTGGTAAGAGGCATAAAAAACCCAGCATGCTTCCAGTTCCCCACAGAAAACCCAGATTGTTAGCAACAGGTACCAACACAGCTATAACAGGAGTTCCCAAATGAATTTCATCACATTTTTGCCTACAAACTATTTTTTGATCCCTACAAGGTTGCTCATCCACATATCTCATGGCATAAGGCTGAAATTTTACTGCTGGAATTTTTATCCCAAGTGGTAGGAATATAATCTAGAATATAGACTTAGAGGAGAAAAAAATAATGGGAAGAGGAACAGGTAAAGGCAAAAGATCTGAATGAGCAAGTAAAATACAATTTTGGTGGAAGAAAAATATCTTTGGTGCAAGTCTCGCTGCCACTTCCTTGCTTACAGAAAGTCCCTACAGCTGCTGTAACTGACACTGATGAAAATCTTCAGGTCAAAGCACCTTGAGTAAAATTTTTAAACATGTTCTACAAGAAGAAAGTTCAGCTGTTTCCACCACCCCTTAGCATTGGAAAGGTTATCATTACACTGTGCCACTGCTATAAAACGAATGCAGTCACCTACAGTTGTACCAGAGATGGCTCTGCTGAAAACAGGGGAGGGACTGCACCTCCTGGGGCGTGCCAGGTGAAACTTATCGGCATCACAGCATATGACTAAGCATGTATTCTGGTACATCAGTACTCAACCACCACTGTGAAAATAAAAGGTAATCTCTTCTTATCTCACCCCCGCCCCTAAAATACAACAAAAAAAGTCATCTGTATGAAAAGAGACAGAACACTGCAAATGATGTTTAAGAAAACTTAATAGGAAAAAAAACAACCACCACCGCTCTACTTTGTAGAAGTTCCAGTAACTCTCTCTTTCTCACATGCATTTTCAATAAATTTTGCATGGGGGTTAACATACTGGCTATAGGATAGACAGGTAGGTAGATAGACAAGGAAAGTCTTCACATTCTTTGTTTATCCATACGTTACTTCAGTAGAGTCAATAAAACTGAAAAGAAGTCATCCACAGGCTTTGTGATCTAGGAGAGTGAGAAGTTTGTCACAGACCAATATTTACTTCTTGTATGCAAATGCAGACCTGCTGCACTATGTATGACATTCATTTATTTACCTTAGAAATCAGTGAACTAACAGTGACACTTAAATCATTATATAGCTATTTTCCAGATTATATTGGTAGTTATATTAGCTTGAGGTTTCAAATGAGCCGAATCACCTTAGGCACAAGTATCCTCTTAAGTCTACATCAGTCATCTCCCACTGAATGTTTTACTTGTCAAAGAACCCACATCTTTACCTCAAAGAGCAAAAGAGTTTCATATCAACATGGTTTTGTAGAACTACCTGCTTTACCTCGCCACCTGAAGGATGCATATAAATCCGTTAGAAAAAGCTGAGTCAAGAAGCTATCAAACAGTGCTAATTCATTTGTGTACTTTGCTGCCAGGTTGAACGTTGGAGGTACCTTACATAACAACACACAGAGGTGTCTCACCCTCCTCTGAAATAGCTGTGCAATTCCTTTTGTTCCGTACCAATGCATGATGAATACAGTAAATGGGAGACAAACATTTTGACTCCATAACTGAGATTGAAGATGCTCCTACACACAAGTTACTAATCATTAAGTCAGGTAGTAGCTAAAGAAGCAGCTATACGTACGTTCAGTGGTGTGTACTTAAATGCATGCATAAAAGAGCCTTAAGATATGACCAAGCTTCTGCATTTGTCATGAAAAACATTAAAAACATTACTGGATCCTCTACACTCATGTATTAAGGAAATAACCACAGCTCCTTCCTCAGCAAAAAAGAAAATGCAAAGAAAATAATATTCCACTTTGCATTTTTACATAGACAAGTATAAGCTGAAGACCTTGCAGATCTCCTTTCCAACATAAATACAGAGAGGAAAACTCTCCATTGTAGAGTTCCATCCCCAGACCAGAAGTAAACCCTGACAGCAGCCTTCTGTCCAAGCAAGGGGCCAGCACCCACCTCTGCTGCCTACACCCAGGCCTCTGCCAAGCTCTCGGGTACACCACGGCTCCCCTCTCCCATTCCAGCACCTGCTGCTTTGCATCTCCCACAGCCCCCTTCCTCTTAGGACTGCCATCAGGCTCAGGACACCATAATTCAGCATCAAAGAGTGCCCAACTGCCTGCTGTTAGCATCCTGCTGAGTCCACCTGCAGGGGAGAAGCGGTGCTCCTGACAGTACAAAGCCACCCCCCTCTGCATGCTATTCCATGTTTATCTTCACAACTGAGATGTGAAGTAGTCATTAAAATTACTCCCCAGAGAATATTAAAGGTGATTCTCTGCTCCTCAGCAGGCACAAAGGCAGGTTGGCCTAGAGCATATTAACCTATTTTCCTGTCTCCTTATCTAAGTATCAAAGTCACAAACAAAACGCAGCTGAGCTGTAGCACTCGTTGTGTCTTGCTGTGCTGTGCAGAGCAGCTCTGCAGTACGTGTGGGGGATATTACTCACCACCCCACTGCTGCAGTTTCATCTCAGATACCTACTCCTAAATATATACCAGGTACACAGGACAAGGCCCAGCACTTCATTAAATATTTGGCACATTGTCTCAAATTACCTTTGACACACAGGGTTATTTATACATCATGGCACACTGCATGCCTCTGTGACAAGATAGCATCACATAATACTGTATGTCAGGAATGCAAGCAACAGATTTAAGCCAATCCCCGCTTCAAGACACTTTTACTAGGAAGCCTGTCACAAACTGAGTAATATCCGTTTTTATACACTGAAAAACGTATGCTATTCATTTCCAGGAAATAAAGTCAACCACCCTAATCCTTCCCCCCTCTTATATACATCCCCATCAGAACAACAGAAAGACGTTTCTTCTGTCTTAATAGGCTCGTTATTGGGACATACTGAGTCCTTTACACAAGTCTTGTTCTTCCTATTGCATTTGCTAGGACACCTAATGTTGACTCGGTGCAAGGGCAATGTTTCAAAGAGTAATTACAGCAAGAGGTATTTGGTTACACACACTCACTATTGGCTTTGAATATGCACCAATAGTTCATATTTACGGAGCTTGTTTCCAAGCCTTAAACGTGCACATTTCTGATATTCATTCAACCACATTAATGTTCTGAATACAAATACCAAACAGAGGAGTGTCAGCTGCTTTTTTTTTTTTTAATCCATAGATAGAAATGGAAGGAGCCTACGTTTTGCATTCATCTTATGAGGCAACACCATGAAATCTGAAAAATGGCCCCATAATTCAGTATCTGCTATCCCTACAGCTGTGCAATTATCTAAACAATTTTCTAAAGTGATAGCAATAAAGCACATGTGACAACCACAGGAATTCGTAGCACTCTCTGAAAGGGGAAAACCTAACACAGAGAGAAGGCTATGAGTTTGGATCTGAGAGAACACTCATTCACATATATTCACAAATCTCCTACTCTGTTCAGACTGCAACTTAAAATTATTCCCCATCTCAGCACAAGGTGACACAGCATGAAGAAAATCCATAATAAAAAGCCTGACAACAAGCACATACAATAGATACATTAAATGACCCTCTACAAAAGGAAGCCGATATCATGAGTAAGAAGAAAACAAAAACTACCTACTATCTTGTAAAGTTCATTAAGGGTAATGTTTAACCAGAGGGGCTTTTTTTCAGCTGAAAAGAGTGTCAGCAAAGACTGCATTACATTGCATGATGAACTTCTAGCTTGCATTTAGCGACTGCCTTCAGAGACTGCATTTGTTTCTCTAAATCCATCTGTGCTGATCCCTGTGCACACAGGTCTAAAGGACAAGACTATTGCACATCCCTAACGCTGCTAACAGATGGGACTCACCTCAGCCAGTAACATGGATTACAGTTATTGCAATATACTCAATCTTTTAGATACCGTAAGAATTTCACTATCTGCCAAACACAAGTCTTCTCAAAGATAGGGGGGAAAACAAGCATCTCCTGCTCCAGCTTTTGTTATTATTATTTTTTTTGAATGGTTAATGATTTGTAGCTGGACTCCTTCATATTTGATTTGAAGATGGTGGATTACAAAGGAATGTCTTAGAAGATTTAAAAACCTTCCAACTGGTTACTGGAATTGACTATTCAAGTAAGACAACAGCAAAATATGTTACCTAAACTAAGGAGCACTTTGATGCACTCAGTCTTTCAAAAGTAACACAATACTTAAAAACAACCCTCTGTCTTCTGCAAATTTTATGGATATGTGATACAATTACAGTAAGACTATTTAAAGTTGGTTAAAAACATACCCTTGTATTCCCAACAAAAAAAAAAATCACATGGCTTTGGAAATTCTATTTTGATGCTTGGCTATGTCAGTTACACAGAAGGATAAACTGCAACACTCCCCTAGGCATTACTGCAGTCTACACAGGCAATAAGCTGCAAGCTTAAAAGGTCTGAGAAGGGTTTACCATGGACTAACAGATCCGAAGAACCTGCTTTTTAAGAAGCCAAAACTCTGTAACACACATTTAGAGTCATTTTAAAATCTGTATCAGTGAAAGCCGCTTGACTGAATGTAGGGAGTAAAGTAACCACTGGCATTATTTGTCCAAACCAATGCTAATGTTGGTGATAAGAACAAAAATTTAAATCTAATCCTAATATTCCCAACACAATTCAATTAAACCATCTGTCTGAAGGAGTCAGACCCAAAATAGCTAGCTTTTGAAGACCAATTAACAAAACGTAGCAAGGTTCCAGGTGTAGGAAAAGTGTAGCAAAGAGCCAGGCAGGTCATCTCTGAAGACATGGGTTGTCTTCAGAATGATTCCCTTCTCACAAGGTCTTACCATTACATCTCTAAGATGGGGAAAAAAAAAAAAAGAATAAATGAACACAAGTTCAGACTTTCCTCCTAGTTACATCTGAGTTACTGGGACACTGAAATAAACACAATCAGAACTTGAACTGAACATGAGCTAGGGCAGTAATGTCCATCATAATTTGTGTTGTGGTAGGATCCACCTTTCTGACAAGGAACTGGGCTTCCTCCCCCTGCCTCACACATTAGATTACCCCAGAACATTTAGAGGAGAAAACAAAACAAAATCCCTCACTGAACAGCAGTCTGGAGCAGGAAAAGGGCTTGATAGCATACACAGCTCAGATTTAAACCCAAGGCAGATTTTTTTTCCTTTCATGGAACTAAGAGTCTAAATATGACTAAAGATCATTTTAGGGATGTTTTCACTTGCTTGTAAATGCAACTATGCATAGATGAAAGAATTATTCTTAGTCATCTCCTCCACGTCAAAAATAAACCCAGCAATTTCCAGAATGTGTCACAATACAATATTAACTGGGTATCTGCAGTCACTGAACCAGTGGATGCTTAACAGCCTTAATTCAGAGTATCTCTATTTTCTGGAAACAGGCTAGTGTATGGTGCTGGAATACCCCGAACTACTAATACCACTTCTGAAGGAGTCAATCTAGCAGCATAAACACCTCTAAAACTGGTCCTAGTGACAAGCAAACCAAACAGCATGCCCTCCCTTAGCAGCCAGGGTGCCAGACGCAGAGCAGAGGCTGCATTTTTCAAATTCATGGCAAGTACACGAGGACTCTTCAAAAAAAAAAGCTTGAAAAGCTGCATCAAAGAAACAATTCGCTCACATATGCTGTAAATGTATATTATACAAGTACACGTGTATTATACATATATATGCGTGCCAGGCTGCCTGTACAGACACGGAGCAACCCCTCAGCCTTCCTGTAGCTCACTCACCCTGGATGCAAGACACAAGCAAGCTGAGAAAACAGAAGTACCATACGGGAAGGCAGACCTCAATTTCAGTCACCTGACAATGATACCATTTTTAAGGGAAACAAAATGCATCATGCTCCTCAGAAACAAAGCCTCTTCCACTAGAAAGCCAGTTTTCCTGCTGACACCAGGGGAATCAGACAGAGGAAGGACTCCTGAGGAACAGATACACGTTCCCAAGGACTCACAGCAAATGTTACAGCCACGTGAAAGAGTCCCAGAGGGAAATATATAGCATTTGAAAGTTTTCCCTTGAGTTTTCAAGATACTAATTATAAAATACCAGAGCAGGGAGACAGCTGGAGCAGATGCAAGGTACATGCTAAAAGAGGTGAAAGACTTAGAGCATATTCGCAGAGAAACTGGATAGCAATCACCTCTCATTTTATGGTTTCTTACACTTAAAGAACATCCAGCCAAAAAATAGCCTCTCTGATCTCCACAAGGAATGGGGCATGGACACCAGACAAGAAAAACTCTGCTTCAGAGTACCTTAGAAAAATAAAATCTTTTTAGGCAATACCTACTTCTAGATCCTTGACAAAACCGAAGGAAATCTGAACTCCTCACAAACAGCAGTGCAACCACCACCCAGCACTGAGCTTACCACACTGCTGTACATCTTTAGGGCAACAGTAAGACAATTAAAAAAAAAAAAAAAATTCAGTTTAAAACAGAGGTGACTTCTCATTTCTGAGCACTTAACAAGCCAGTAAAGAACTTGTCCACTTTCACAGATAAACCAGAAGTCAGGCCACTTGCTGCTGGCCATATGGCAAGAGGAATTTGACTGCAGCATCCTTCAGTTTTCCACTGGAATTTCATTTCTCAGCTGCACATTATAAGCCGCACCTTCAATACCTTCTTCAAGTAATACGAAGACAAGAGCAGCAGCCAATATCAAGCAGCATTTTAAAGCTTTTATTTATTCATCAGGTATTAACTCGATAAGTTTATTTAATGTGGGGGATAATACATGTTTTGCTAAAAAGCAGGACTGAATAAAATGCACCAGCTGAATGTCATATAACAGCCTGACAGCACGCAGTCTTGCTGTGTGAAGAAGATGCAGGAAAAGGCCCCAAAATTTCTAAACCTGAGGCTTTAGATGAAAAGAGACCTTTACACCTGTGCGACACAAAGGTGCACACTCACAACACTCACAGGTGACACTCACAACAGCTGATTTAGAGAATATTCACGTCCTGTGGCATGTGCTGCTGGTGACCCCAGCCCTGCATTACTGCCACTGCAGGCTCTGCTATCTGCCCAAGGGGGGAGGCAGCAGCGATAAGGAGGAGGTGGGGTAAGATTCAAGTAAGGGGAGTAAGTGGCTCATTACTACTCTGGGCAGCAAGTAAAATGGTTACAGAGATAAAAACAGCACTTGTATTTTAAAGACAACTTCTATTTTCAAACAGAGAATGGTAAAATTATTGTACATTTTTTTCAGATTTTAAAGAAGTGAAACATGACGAAAAACAAGACGGAACATAAGATTCGGTCTAAGTAAGACTCAGATCAAGGATACATGGAGGGTGAAGTGAGTGAGTATAATTTCAATTCTCAAAGCTTTAACTAGCCTCATAACATGCAGAGAAAAAAAAAATATATGCTATCTCCAGAGCCAGGAGAGAAGTTTGCTGATACTTCAGTACAATTCTTTACAACTGAAGTTTCCATACAATCCGTTCTCTGGAAATGATAAAAACTGTTGTGTTTAGTGAAATAGCCAGATCCTTCAAAGTAATCATACACGGACAAACACTTAGAGTGCTTGTGTAAATGATAAGAGACATGAATTCCAGTTTGGTCGTTGGATAATCTGTTTTCCACCCATGTAATATGTTTAGCAACCAACACAGAATGGCGAAATGAGGGAAGCAAGATGCCCTCTTTTCTCCCAGATGAGGGTACTTCGTGAACACCAATTAGATGTTAATATCCCTGGGAGGCAAGTGTGACAAGTCCTATTAGGCCAGTTTAAAGATTAGGACACTGAGTCACATAGTGAGATTAAGAACTTCCTCAAAACCAACAGCAGAGCCAGAAAGGGGGCAGCTACACCCCAGCTGGGCATGGCAGCAGGAGACTACTGTGCTCTGCCTTATTACAAGATCTGGAGTCTTTAGAGAGAAAAGAAAAAAAGGGAAATTAAAAGAAAAAAATCTGCTTATATGAAGTTTCCTGGCCATGCCAACATGCCTCAGTTTTGACCTGCAGGGACCATCTTTAGATGCAAGAATGCAGTTCGGTTTCCATGCTCGGATCACATTTTGGCTGAAAGTGCCAGCAAGGTTGCCAATTGTAAACGGTTTTTAAAGTCGGCAGAGACCTCCAGATCTTTCCCGATAAGCTAGTTAAAGAGAGAACTGAAAACTTTTTGATACTCGTTCAACCGTGTAAGCCTAGGGGCAAATAAATCTACACTCGCCAGTCTTCAAACCAACCCTTTGCCAGCTATCTGCATTCAAGTCACATGTTGAACTTACACACAAAAAACCAGAGCGAACACGACAAGACAATTAGTCTCGTAGATTAAGACATACTTCAAAGCACAAACAAAAGCCCAGCAGATGCCACGTTCAATTAGCCCGGAAGGTGAGCAGAGCAGGGTGTCACGCTCATTAACACGCTCATTAAGACGCGTCCGACCTAATGGCCCCCTTCGGTGTTGCAGGGCGTTCTCTCGGGGCGCTAGCAGGGACTCTCGAAGCCGAGGGCTCTCGCTCCTTTTCCTACCTCGCCCTAAGCCCCCCGCCTGGCCACGGCCCCGGGCCGGCACCGCCGGGGAAGCGCCGCGGCCCCGGTCAGGGAGCACAGCGGCCCCGGCCCGCCCAGCGCCGCCCTCGCCCACAGCCCCCGCCAAGGGACAGGGACACGGACAGGGACCGGGACGGGACGGGACCGGGACGGCCCCGACCCCAGCCCCGCTCCCGCCGCACCTGCTCCGCCCGCAGCAGCGCGACCCTACCGGTGGCGGCGACAGCGGCGCTCCGCATGCTGCCCGCGGCTCGGCACGGCGCGGCTGGGCACGGCGCTGCTCGGGGCGGGGCCGGCGGCCGGGGCGGGCCGGGGCGGGCAGCCCGGCTGCCCCAGCCCCATGCGAGCCACCGCCTGGCGCCCGGGGGCTGGCAGCAAGGTGCGCGGCCCCGCCGAGCCGCTCTTCTCTGCGCCCCCTCGCGGCCTGGGGGGGGCACGGGGATGGGGTGGGTCCTGCCGGTGCTCCCGGGAGCTCCCCCGGCGGCGCTGCCGCCCGCGGATCCCCTCAGAGGCATCGGCGAGGCCGCCACCTGCGCAGCACCGCGCAGCGGCTCGTCCGTCACCGCGTCTGTCACGGAGCGAAACGGGCAACGCGGACACGGCTTCGGCTGGCTTAGGTGGGGTATTTGGGGAAGCTGAGAGTTGTCGTGTACGCAGAAAGGTTAGGGCAGCGAGTAAGTAGAAGGCTACTGGGAAGAAAGTTCAAGAACGGTAACAGAGCTGTGCTTGCACTACATTGCTTGACTTTCATTAGCAACAACACCTTGCTGATGGTGGAGGCGAGGTTTTACGAAAAAGAAAGAACACAAACAAGTAGCACTCACTTGAACTGCTGCAACAGGAAGATAAAATGCTCTGCGGCCAAAGCATCTGGTATCTACGTATCTACTAACCTAACACTTTAAAAACCTCAGCAGGCCTACCATTTCTTTAAGTGACTGAAAACAGTCAGAAATATTTTGACATGTGCCACACACACTGTACCTTAAGTGACCTTGAAGAAGCCTGTGGGAGCAGGACCCTTGTCTCCCATGCCATGAGCTACCTGACCTTTTTCACATTTGTCTGCTCTGAGCCAAATTTAAAGCTGCTTTGTATAGCATGGAGAGAAAGCAAGTGTGAATGCAGCTCTACTTATCCACACGCAGCTGAATGTAACACAGTCTCTAAGGAGCCAAGCATTTCACCACTTCTCTGAAATTTGTCAACGTCAACAACAATAATTTGTCAACAATTGTCCACATTTAATTGCGGACAATACCTCTCATCTGGGTCGAAATTTGTCTTCTAGCTTCTTGGGTCTTGCTTAGCTGAACCTAACTTTTATTTGGTCATTAACTTTTGAGTTACAGTATGTTTATCTGCTTACTTAACTTTGGGAGAGTAAGAGTACTTTTTTCCTCAAAGTGATAAAAGCTAGAATAAAAAAAAAGGCGCATACCATTTTCCTACTATCAAAAAGATAATGCAGCCTTGAGGAACACAAGAACAAGGAATGAGAAAACTCTCTTAGCAAAAGTAATCTGGAGTTAGCAAAGGGGCAAGTGCATAGTAAAGAAATAATATCAATGTGATTGAACAAAGTTTTGCTAGTTTCAGTCCAGCATTGAAAGTCCCATGAAGGCAAGATTCCTCCACAGATGGCCCAGAAAATACAAAGACAAAATTAATTGAACCTTTCCTGGGCAATATTCCCAAACTCCCTCCTTTAGGAAAGATGCTCCTTCTTAGTTAGGAAAGATGCTTACAACTTTACCAGGTGTCCTCTTCCCTTCGCTCCTCTCAGAAAAAGTTAGTAAGTCTCTAAAAAGATAACCCTCCCCTGCCAAATCCTTCTGGAATTTTAAAGCACTCCCTGTGAAAACGGAGGCATGTCAAGGCATGTCAAGGGCTGCAGAAAGACTACCAGGGACCTTGCTATTCTAATGACTCCGATTAGTATGTTTACTGATTGTCCCTAAACACATGACCTTTGCCAATGGTCAGAAGATAAATGTATATTTCACACTCCCTAATCTTAACTCTTATCATAACCATCTTTTAAAATTATGTTTCATTAGATGTTACTTAACCAGAATTAAGAAATTCTTTATCACAGTCACACCTACCTCTTTCCAAAGGAAAACACGGCTTAGACACGATCTAATCTCTCTGGGGTAAAATGAATACACTTCACTAAAGATTAGTTTGATAAATACTAATCAAGAACTACAAATTTGGCATTACATGTAGTTCTGTTGGCTACTGTAGCCCACCCTCCCTTATGTCAAGTGTGGGACACAACCATGAAATAAAACAGTGACTTCCCTCAGTGCTGCAGAGCTTCCCCTTCCATAACCCATTATTTTTGACAGTGCCGCTGCTTGTAATTTATTTATTTATTTATTTATTTTGTCAGTCCTAGGCTGTTCTCCCCCTTTTGTAGGACTTGAGAAAGGAATTAGAATAGACCTTATGAAAAATAGTCCAGCCCTATCAACTCGCATAAAGTCACGCCTGTAACGCTGCCGTAGGGTGTTCATCCTCTCACTGTGGCTGACGATATAAAGCACTCTCCTTCCTGACATGTGCAAGCCTATTTATTCAAATTTTGGTAAATGTAATACTATCTACATATCCAGCACAATAAAATACCTTCTTATGGTATTTAAATGATCTGTCTGATCTTTTCTTATTAATTGTGGATTTCTTCAGATTAACTCGACTTTTTCATACAAGAGATGCTCTGGTTGTTAGTGTTGCAGCCTGGGTCTCAGGAGACCAGGCTGAACTCCCTCCTCCACCACTCACCTTCTTTATGCCTTTGTGCAAGTCATACATGTATCGAGTGTATTGGTTTGTGATCTACAGGGTGAATGAAGTAAGTCTTCTCTTCCTCGTGGGGTCTTATGAGGGTGAAACCTTTGTATGAAGGTAAGAACCTTGACATTCTACTACATCCCATGGTAGGCCACAGGTATTTTCCAGCTTATGGTTTGAAGTTTGTCATCATATTCATGTCTGCTGACAATCAGTTAAATACAATTTTATTTTTCTTTTTAATGAGCAATAAGCCATTAGAGAGGTTCTTTTAAAGGAATTTTGCTTTATAGATTGTGGAAAAGAAAATAGATCAAAGGAAAGGAAGCTGATTTCTTTATGTGGGAGCATGTAATTTTCCAGGAGCCTGTAATAGCTGGATTTTCTTACCACATGTTCAGGAAATAGCCCTTCCTACCCAATCCTGAATGTATCAGATAATACCCTTGTCATATAATGAAATTACTCTAGTGTGAGACACTTTATAAGAAATATTTCTGTTCAAGTTTCTAAACACATTAATGAATTTATACATGTCTGCTGAGGAACAGTTCAAAACATTTTGGTTCTCTGGTAAACAACAAATATTTGTTTCTTGATTAAAAAAAACAGAGAAGTATCAACAAAACACACCTACCTTATTTTCTAGCCCTCTTCTCACAGACAGCTGTTCGGGAAGTTTGGGGATAGGTGCCTCATCACCCCACCTTCCTCATATTAGCCACACACAGCTTCTGCTGCAGTAACAGTAGTAGGGCTCCCCTACTTCCCCACCCCAGCACAGAAGTACCAGGATTTTTATTGTTGCCTATATCCTTTAAGAGGGTGACTTCTAAGAAACTATCCCTCAGCACACCCAGCCAGTAAAACATTTCCAGGCTGGTAACATTAGTCCTTTTTAGGTCTGGGGCATGAACTGGGGTGGGTTGGTGGTTTCTTTGTTTGTTTTGGTTTATTCTTTTGTTTTCATATGTGAATGTTTTTGCTGTTATTTTGACAGAAAGGGGACAGAGCTTATCTGAAACAAGTTACAGACACAAGTATAGGAAATTTTACTTTTTTGATCACATCTGCTTGCTGGTTAATCTCCCTGAAGCTAAAATGGGTTTCATTAATACAAAAATATTAATCATACACCAAATCTGAGCACAGGATAATATCTTGCTTCCACTATCATTGTATATTAATTGATCCATTTCCTAAGACACTTTGACAACTGCTATCTCATATAGACAGAATTCAGCTTGTCAGCACTGGCCTCTTCAAAATCCAAAACTTCCTTCTTTGAAAGCAGAAGAATGAGCCTAGAACTCTCTAAGATAGTTCTCATTTTAGTAAGGCATAGAATTATCATCCCATATTTATTCCTACAACAAAGTCTCATTTTATAATGTCATTTCATTTCATGTAAAGGATAATGGCACCTTTGGTAATGTTGTTTTCACAGATCATAAAAACATTTATCAAGTTCTGAAAAACAACAACCAGAACCTTAAGAAGTTTGAAATTTCTTTTGGGACACATATCATGTTGTAAGATATATTTGAATTTTGAGAAGATTTTACAGATAATCAAATAGGTGGACATAATGAAAGGTACAACAAATCGTTATTCAAAAGAAATAAATTTTCTTTTCCTTTTTCTGTCCTTGGTGAGGTCAGTGCTTTTAAAAGATTTGGTTGTCCAAAGGAAAGAGGTATATTTGGATACTTTTCCTAAGGAATATGATAATTATTGCATTAAGAGTCTTCATTTTATTAATGCCAAATCCTCAGTGCCTTAGGGGCACATTCCACAGATATTTTATATTTTCATTTCTCACATTTGGGTTTGTGTGCTGAGATACAGTTTTGATTCTGCTTTGATTTGCAGAAATCACTACTCTGAGAAATGCATATCAAAGAATATCGAAGGCATAGATGTATTTCTCCTCCTGTTGAAATAACATCTCACTGTTGGTAACATCTCACCGACTTCAGAGAGGAAAGGATCAAGTAATTAAACATTGTTTTGCATGGATTCCAAAGGGCTTTGGATCAGGCCTCATTTTCCTAGCCAGTCCTTTGCAGCTGCGTTGCCTTCGATTCTGCTGACAAATGACTCCCCATAAAACTAACCAACCAAGCTCAACAAAGCTGATAAGATTTCCTTCCTGCAGTGCTGTGCTAACACCTTCCCTGAAAATGTACTCTGTTTGGTCATACTCGATTTCAGATTAAGACTTTGCAGAGCAAAGTGAAACTTAAATGTCAGCTAAAGTGATAAAGAAATTTAAGTTAATACACAGTCTTTCAAGCCAAATAATTCCAGGCCATGTACAGCTGGTAAACAGATTCTGCTTTGGTAGGGTGCTAAAACATCTGCCAAAGCTGGTAACTGTCAGCTTCTTAGAGGATGTCACATTGTAAAATAGCCAACTAGGTTGTTTCAGACTATGTCAGGAGAAAATATAGTGATCTGTGATAAAGATTTGGGGGGAAAATAAAACAAACAAGCAAGCAAGCAAACAAACAAACAAAAATACAGAAGGCTTGAGTGTTTAGCACACACCCACATGAAAATAGTTCCTAGAACGTGACTGTCAGCAAATAAAAGGAATCTTTGTAAACACATGCTTAACCATTCTGTATGTCATCAGCAAGTACCTGAGATTATTTCTTGTCTGTGGGAAATCTGTCAGAGACAAAGATCACTTTCCGGATGCTTTGATGCTAGCATATTAAATCTTAACAGATACTTATTTTTTAATTAAATGTTATTTATGTTTTGTGGGTGTTACTGAACAAAGTCTTCCCTGAGTGTCATTAATGGAAGAAAGAAAAAGTGTGAACTGGTGAGGACCATCGTGTTAAGTCTGAGTACCGAGATAGTCTCTGGTGATATTTCTGGGAAATTTAATGTTTATCAGACAACTGAACTCAAGGATGAAACTACAACATTTCTAATTGTCATGCTTCCAGTTTCACAGACAAGATTCTCATTCTTCATTTTTGAATTAAACACTTCTAGTTAGTCTGTCCTATGGTAAGTGTTTCTTTAATGAGTATGAGTCCATCTGCGTGAGCATACCCATGTTAGAATTTTAATGGTGAATCTCTTTTTTCTCATTCTCAGGGAAGGAGGTACTTTCTTTGGTAATTCCAGAATGTACTTCAGGAGTTTCTAGAGACTGATCATTTACTGTGTTGCATTATGCTATATTAGAGAAGAGATGACCTCACTTCTCACGCTTAGCCAGGGAGGAATGGCTAGGAAGAAGATCTATTCAGTTTTTTAAATTATCTTATGCAAATGTTTCTAACTCGCTCTATGGAGATAATAGAAAACAATCAGCAACTGTTGGCGATCAGTTTTATCTGTTGTACATTATTGTCTGTTTTGACAGCATAAAATAAATAAATTATATGCATTCAAACCCTCTTTGATTAAAAAATAAGGTTGCTAAGAAACAAGAGTAATGCATCATTAATGCCCTTTACAAGCAGCATTTATATAGAAACATGAAACTTAGCCGTGGTGCACTTGGAGACTACTACAGTGCAACCAAAAAGCAGATCTGTGATCTGTGCAGACACAAAAGAGACTTGTGTTTTAAGGTTGTGAGTTATATGTCTCTAATCACTATCTCAGCCTTGGGAAAATTATCCTTGAAAGACTGAACTTCTTGTGTTTCTCCGTAAAAAAATAAAACAGTGCTCTCAAACTGCTACTCAGGAATATGTTCTTGAAAGTTTAATTGCTTTTTAACTACCCAGTGCAACTTATGTTTTTCTATTTTATATCCAGCTACAGCAGCACTGATAGTTTCTCTTTCTTATCTGATCACAGCAAAAATGCAGCTTATTCTCCTTTCCATGTTTTCATCCCCAGTTTCTTAAACAGGGCCTAAAGTCATTTACCTCTTTAACATTAAGCTTGAATAACCTAATTATCACATAGTCAACTTCAGTTCTCCCTGTTAAACTGGCCCCTTTCCAGCACTGTCAGGTTTCCATAAACCTATACAGAAGAGCTGTGCTTTACACAATGCCTCTGCTCCCAGAGGAGCTCAGCATTGCCATGCAGACACAAGCCACGTGCAGACATCAGTGCTACCAAAACCCATCTGCCAAATTCCAAGTGCCTCAGGAAGACATAACCCCCTTCAGCACTGCTTAGAAGAGGGATGGAAGACAAGTGCTACAGCCCACGTGGCAGAGCAAGAGAAGTTCTACAGCAAGCATTTGACACATTGAGACCATATGTGGAATAAGACCGTGGTCATTCTTCTTTCAGCCATAAGCTTTGGAGATTTCAAAGATGTTGCAGGTAATTCAGCCCCTACTGTTGCCTCCCCATGAGATAACAGGCTCTGTAGTGCCATGCTTCCTAGCACCACTTGGCTATTGGCTTAGCACTCAACAGAGAAGTGCCACCTCATGTAATGCCACCAGCTGCCAACATAACACTTGGAGGCTTGTTGGACAGCCTCCGTTCCGTTGTTTGGTTTTTCATAGCTCATGTGATCTCACTGGATCACAGCACAAGCAATATTGTTCTTGAAAACCTGTAAAATATTTTTATGAACTCCATGATTTAGTATTTAAACATGTCACGTTAGCAACTTTAAACAAACAAGTGTAGCTTAAAGAGAGACCTTTTTAGAGTTGCACTGCCTGCCAATAGCTTTCCAGTCTCAGTGCCAGCATAAAAAAATGGTATTCTTTAATTAAAAAAAAAAAAAAGAAAAAGGTCCTGTGCATTTGCAAATTTGTCAATAGGGCAGCTGGCATCTTTCTGCACTTCCTGCTCATGTATAGTCAGAGTTTGAAATATCAGATTTCAGCTGGTAAAGGAGGAGCCTGAATGCATGGAGAGCAAAAACACTTTGAACTCTCTGGAATGGTAACAGCAGCACTTGGGGAGAAAACAAAGCCTGGGCACAAATGCATTTTCATAACAGCTGAAATGAAGACATTTAACAACTGCCACATTCCCAGAGGAAATCCTGTTGAGCAGGAACTTAGCTCATCAACTTGTTGTATGATGGCTCTACGTTTTTCACAGAACTGACATTTCTTTCAAATGCCCTTTAACAAGTTACTTAAAATTCATACATGAGGTTGACCCACGAAAATCAGCACAACTGAAGTCTTCTTTTGCCACTCAACCCTTCTGATGTGAAAGCATTTCTTTCTTTGTGCATGCAAAGTGCTTCTTTGCTGTATTGCATCCTTGCGATTTCTTACTGAGCAGCAATTATGCTGCTGTTTCAACACAAGCATCTGGCATCACACATTCAACAACATACTGTTTAAGAAAGTATAAGCTAAATACTAAAAGGTATGTCAGTATTTTTTGAAAAATCAATTTGAAATAACTTCACAGGATTCAAATTGTTCCTCTATTTATAGTGGTACAAAACTTCCTAGTGACCTAGAGATCACAGTCTGGCCTTTCACTTTCACCCACACAGCCAAATATTTATTGTTGGACAACAAAAATAATTTTAGATATACCTAGGTAATTCATTATTACATTTCAATAGAACACAGCCCCTATCTAACAGACTATTTCAGAGAATGGTTTACTGTCAAACGTTAGAGATGAAACTTATTACAAAAAGTTCTAGATTTCAGCCAGATTTCCATCTTTAAATAATTGAGTTAAATGAGTCGATTCCTTCATGAGTCCTGCCTCTTCTCTTATCATTTACTCCAGATGGTGGAATTCCAGTAGGAATTCTTTTAGTGTACAGGAGTAGTACTTTCAGCAAACATGTAGATTTCACTGTGTACTCATGGAGAGAAAGCTTATGTGTAATTTTTTATTTCACAATATACCCAGATTTTGGAAACATGCCCACTCGTGCCTTCTGTTTTCCTTAAAACATTAGTCATATGAAGCGTCAATAAGCATCTTAAACTAAACTAATGTCTGCATGTCACTATTTATAAATATGTAGGTGCTTCCCTGGAGGCAACAGAACCTATAATATTACTACCATTTACTGTTACTTATATTTATTTTTTTCTCTCTTAGTAAGGGTTTTCCTACAGCATTTTCTGGTTTCAAGTTTCAGTTCAGCCTGCCCTTGGTACTGTACATAGTACCATTTTCACCCTAGCAGTTCTGCACTTTGGCCAAGGAAGGTCAGCTAAGAACAAGGGGTTGGAGCGTCTCCCAGGGCCTGGCTGGGTTGTATTGCTAGCACTTCTGTAGACAAATATGCTAAGTTTAATGAAGTCAGTGGAAAGACTCCTGCTGGCTTTGGTTAGCTTTGGATCCGGCTGTAAATTAGGAAAGTTTGATTTTATTTCCATTACTTGACCACAGTTTTGTTGTTGTTGTTGTTTTTTTCCTGTGTTAACAACATACCCCTCTCTAAACAATAACAGAACTGGCCTTTTCGGTCAAATGATCAGTTCCTCAGTGACTTACGCTATAATATGACCAGACAGGGATCCTTAGATTGCTGCTAACTGAAGAGGGAACAAAACATCTGCTTTCTGGTTTTGTGGTCAAAGTCGCTGAATTCAAGTGAATTGTATACTTTCCTACCATATTTTGTAATTCAGCATGTGTTAAAAGGCCATTCTGAAATGAGGGATTAGCTGTTATCCTACCTTTACAGAAGAACAATCTGAAGACAAGTCATAGTCCTAGAATAACTAAGAAAATGACATGGAAACTTGTCTAAGGCAACTCACTAATTTAACAATGATAGAAGCAGTACTAACTGAGGAATTCCTGGCTTCTGTGTCCTGTTCCTTGCTCCCTTCATGTGTATGACATACACATACCATAACACAGAAAAAAAGCACATTGGAAATGCACAGTAGATCAGGATTTTGTCAGTTTAGCAAGGGTAACATTAAAGAAATATGTATTCTTGGAATTAAAAACATAGACCTTGAAAACAAGAAGGCAGCTATCAAGACAGCTTATTTTGAAATTTAAAATTGCTTAGTGTCCCTGTACACATTTGTCTGAGTAAGAAAAAGATGTAAAGAAAGTACTAAGTAATTAAATCGATGTGCTAATGTGCTTTTTAGTTTAAAAAAAATCATTAAAAATACTGGCCTTTTAAAAAGACGACATCGATGCAGTCATGTATCACTAGAATTTGCCTTCTGAGTAATGATTTTCCCTCCAAACATTTTCTATTTAAAACCCCCCTTAAGCCTTTTGCAATATGTTTCCTGTGCAGACATACCACTTAATCATCAGAAAATGACTCAGCCAATCAGTCCAGGAGCTTCCTGGCCTCCAGACAAACCGAGGATTCAAAACTAGGGAGAAAATTACAAACATGCTCAAAACTTGACTGATTAGTCAAAATACTGATGCTTAAGACATTTTTTAATAGATCAGGAATATGTTACAAGTTGTTCACCTGGTAGCACTAAAGCACTTGTTCAGCAAGAATAAAAATATTTTGCTCATTCAAAATGCTTTGCATTTCTGTAATTGCTCCACCACAATATTATATTTCAAAAGCAAACAAACAGGCTTTTGACAGAGGTTTGTAATATGGATAACCCTCCTGCTGCTCTTAGGTCTGGGGTGCACATTGTTTTGAAAAAATGCTTGATCATTTTTGCTTAAATAAAAAATCACCCAAGAAACACAATTAAAGACATATAGTTATTTTCAACTTGCTTATTTACTGACACATTGCTAGTTTTTCAGCTCTAGGATATCAGAGATCTTGCTATATTTTCTAAGCACAAAATGAATGCTGGCAAATTTTCATCCATAAATGTCATCCAGCATATTTGTCTGAAAAAAAGATTAGAGGTGGAGCTGTAATACAAAGCATAAGCAACCTCAATTTTCCTTTCAAGAGCAGAAGCATTAACAAAAAATTAAGGACGGAATTTCATCCTAAAACATTAAGTAGTCCACTACTATCTGCATGATTCATCATGGAAACAACTACAGAATTTCTTCCACACTCTACAGTACAAGAAGAGCAGTAGAAATATTTCCTTTTACCCAGGTGTTGAAGCACCATATTTCTGGCATTTCAACCAGGTTTGAAGCCAGCCCCACCTACATGTGTTGTCCTAACCTGTATGTACCAACAAAGTAATAAAACATTCCTAAGTAATTCCTGTAATCTCATGAGTGACTCAATCTGCAAATAAATCTCAAATCTCTAACACCTCCATAAAAATAATAGTATTTACTATACTATTTACTCGCATTACTAAGGGCAGTTTTTCATTTTGAGGACTCTTGAGACCTACTCTGTTTTGTAGCTGTGGATGCTGAGGCCCAGGGAAATAACTTGCTCATAGTAATAGCACAAACCAACAGCCAGGCTGAGAATGTAGCTGAGATGTTTTTACACCTAGTCCCAGTTTTGACCTTCATAGTTTATCTACCAACCACTTGTCTCCATCATTTTCAATTGCAGATAGAGAGAACAAAGTTATGGAGATAACTTCATTTACTCAAAATCTATCTTTCAGATAGCAGCTTCTTTTCTGTTACTGTTCAGATACTTCTCAAATCTGAGGCAGGAAGGAATAATCACATACAGTTTACGAAACCTTGATCTATTAAGCATGAGAATACCCATAATCAATAGCAAGAAAATTATCCTCGTTTGATTTTTTTTTTTTAAAATCAGATAGAATAACTGGTCTTTCTCTAATTCCAGTGCTTTCTTTCAAGCAAACTTTTCAAGCATGATGGAATTGACAGAGGGACAAGGTAAATATCAACATACAAGGGAGGGTGATTGAAATGAAACCTATTTCATATTAACTCAAGTAGCTTCATATTAAGTCTTAACACAGGATATACCATTTATGGCTGCATGCAACGCATGGCAATACATGCCCCCATCCTGAACTGACCTGATTCCAGTCCAAAAGTGGTTGGAAAAATAAGAATGCTGTATCATCTGACAGCCAGTGTTGTTCTGATAAACATCCGAGGTCACATTCCAGTGCTATCATTGCTGGCCTTTCATCTGCAGAAGCTGTTCTCTCACTTTCACAGCCAGTAGTACAGCAGCAACTTGAAAGCAGCTGAAAAATATATAAGAATAACTACCATCAAGAAAAAAAAATCAAAAGACTAGGATATTTTCAGCTAGAATTGTAGCTTCAGATGTGTTAACATCTATTTCTACTCCAAGTTTTGTTTAAAGTATCTTCCCTTCTACATCACTTGTCTTACTTTGGGTTCTGTATGGAAAATTAACAGAAGGTGTGAACAATGAACTAGCGCTTACCAAAGCTTTGTATGTCTCAGTATCAACACAATGCCATGATTTATCCTTTCTCTGGCAATACAGGTTCCACATTGCTCTGCTTCTCATATTAAGTGATATTGTTATGGTAATAATGAAGCTGCCTGTCAACACTGCAAAATCTAGATATGTTTTTGCTAAGTCTTCGTTGTTAATCACAAAAAAAAAAATTAAGGACACAGGCAGAGTCTTAGGTGAGATATGTCTCCCTCTGTTTTGTGAGCCAAAGTTCTTTCAGCATGTCCTATATGGGACAAGGTAACCTAGACTTCTGAAAAACAAAAATCTTTATAGCTCTATGTTATGGATGTATTTGCTGGAAGGGAAAAGAGAGATGCGTCTTCAATGTCATCCCAAGTTGTACTGCTGACCCAGGGAAGGTACATGTCACCCTTGCCCTATAGCTGCAAGAAGCTTTGATTTAAAATGTTGTTTTAAAATAGATTTTGGACAACTACCTAAATCTGAATGCCCGAGGCTTTGCTCTGCAATAGAGGGGAAGAAGGGAAAAAGGAAAGAAGGAAAGAAGGAAATTGGATTAAAAAAGAAAACTCCCCAAATAAATATAGGTGAAATAATTGTGCTGAGACCTTGGCAAACTCTATCTCCTTTCGTTATTAGGAAATAAGGATTTGAAAATTCATGCAAGCCAGCCATATATATAATTATATAATATATATATATAATATATATTATATATTTTATTACATATAATTATTATATATAATAATTAAGCAGTTTAACAATGTACCTTTTCTTTAACAAAAAATCATTATGCAAATGCATTTTTTAGACTAGATTGAGTAGAGTGAAATGTGTACAGTATAGAAGAAAAGCAAACTAATATAGGGCACCACTGTTACTTCAAAGGCCCCTATTTGTATTGTGTTCTTAAATAACTTCCTCATCCACTTCCACAGAGGGTTACTTGCCTAGTTTCTCCTTTCCAGCTTCACCCTTACTCTGATACAGTAAGATCAGAATGGATGCAAAGAGCAAACCAGCTAGAGTTCAACT
Organism: Cygnus olor; assembly: GCF_009769625.2. Classification (NCBI taxonomy): domain Eukaryota; kingdom Metazoa; phylum Chordata; class Aves; order Anseriformes; family Anatidae; genus Cygnus; species Cygnus olor. The sequence goes on along the minus strand of NC_049173.1, from coordinate 65,313,729 downwards.
TGTTCACATCCCATCCATAGATGATCCAGTGTACCTCTCCTGGGAGGTTCTTCCCTAACTTGGCCCTTGAAGAAGTCTCAATACCCCGAAGAGGCGACTCTGTCTCGTCCAAACCTGAAGAGATGCAGCATAAACACTTTTTCTGCATACACAAAAAGTTCAGAAGACTAACACCCATTCAGCTTCATCCCACTGCTACCAACTTCAGTGGTGCAGCATCAGATCTGTATCTGGGTGATAAGAACCTAATTTCTTACAAATTATATATTCTGAATTCTTTGATGTTCTTTCAAGGAAGTGCTCAGATATAATAAACAAAACGGTAAGGCTGTAGTTATGTAGTTAGAATAGGATAAGTGATCTCTGAACTCAGTTATGTAACTTGTCTCAACTTTCTGTGTCTATATAACCAACACAAATGTGAGAATTAAAGGAAGTCATGGAAACAGGGTACAATACAACAGTCACATGCAACTAAATTAGCTGATCTGGATCTAGCGAGAGAAGCCTAAGAAGTGACTGTCCTGGTAGCTAGGAGTTACTGCTCCCCCAGATGCAGCATCTCATCTGGCAATAATGCCGTTGTCATGCAAATTAAATGGATAATCTTAAGTCATGTAAAATTGAACATTTGGGCACTCAGAAAATATTGGCTCATTTTAATATCTTTCACTACATTCACTGTTTTTGATAACATCTGTGTGAGTTGTTGTATGTGGAGGTAGAAAATAACAGAGAAAAGGAACCACGTCTTCTACTGTTTTGACACATCTTGAATATACCTTTGATAGCAGAGGTTACTAAAAACCAGTAGGAAACTAGGTTTCAAAGGAAGACAAATACATAGATTATCATCATTTAATTTGGCTTCCTATCCAACATGGGCTAAAGAATCTCACTCATTATTTTCAAACATACACTTTTTGCTTGCATTATTTTACCCATCTGAGAAATAACTTAGTCGTTATTTGAAGGGCTTAAATATTAGAGAACCTTCTGCATACCAAAGAAAATTGCGCCAGGAACTAGCTTGCCTCAGAACAAAAAAAACTGCTGCAGGTTATTTGTGGTTTGAATGCATCTAGTTTCTGCTTCCAAATTTAGGGTGTTTCTTCAGCTTGGTTATAAAGCTGACAGTCACCTTTCCTTTACTAGTGGGTTGTGATAAATCCTGACTCTTGGAATAAACAAATAAATTAGCCTTTGTTAGGCTCTTCCTCTGTAAGAACGAATTGTTAATATTCAAACACATATTACTCAAGTGATCAAGCCTTATCAAATGATTCAGGTCAGGATTTATAAGTGATTTGGAGTCACTGGCATTTGCCATGTTAACTGATAAAAACACTGTATTTCAACAGAGCAAGAAAAAAATCTTGGGGGTAACTTAGAAATGGTTAAGCTAACTACTCGTATTACCACTTCTTCAGCTCGTCATTTAACTAGCTATTTAATACAACATTTCTATGGTTTTTGTTTTTGTTTTTGTTTTAAATTAGAACATACAATGTTCTTAGGATGATTGAATCATATATTAGACCTTGAATCATATATTGAATCATATATTGAATATATGAATATATATATATGAATTATATATTGAATCATCTATTAGATCACACAGGTATCTTTATTAGCCACGCTTACAAATGCATATTACATAGCCATTGTCAAGCTCTATCACTCATAAAACTATGTCAAGTGGTATCAATTGTTACCATCAGGTTTTTTATTTTCTTATTGCAACTCACCTCAGACTTTGTCTAATTTTGCTTCTCAGGGTAACTGCTCTGAAGTTCATGATCAGTGCCTTTTCCCTGTTTAAATTTTGTTATATTATCTATTTTTAAGTCCCTGATATCCTACAATTTGATAAAAATGCTACAGGACTAAAAAGTTCTTTAAACATCCCAGCTATATCCTTTGAATTCTTGGTGTACAAAGTTGTAAATATATCTTTGTACATACAATAATTTAAAAGTAGGAATTTGAAATCAAGAAGGACATATGCCATTACTCAATGCAAAGAATCCATAATAGGATAATGTGACTAGAAAGTTTTAAAAGATTATAAAGTGCTGTTATCAACGTCTTGACTCTAACAAAACCTTTTAATAGTGGTGTCTGAGCAGGAAGCGAGGGAGGAATCAGTTATCCAGTCTGCAGTAAATAAAGGTGTGGCCAAGTGTTAAGACATCCAGGGTGGTGACAGGGTCAAAGCCTAGTGCTCTTCCACAAATGGTAGAAAGAAAATGTTCAAATGCTTGAAATACTGTTCTCAAATGAGAAGATTCAAAAATAACCCAACAGTCTCAATCTGAAAGGATAAAGTAGCTGAAAAATAATTCCATATAAAGAAAAAATAAAATCAGTAAATTCAGTAAGTGGTTGTATTTAGAAGACCTTCGTGACAGGTTTTTTTGTGTGTGTGCTTTTTTTTTTTTTTTTTTTTTCCTTCCTGGTAATGAATTTTTGCCAATCTTCCTCCTTCTAAAGATAAATAGTGTAAAACAGGCAGCTTATCGGTCATGAGAAACAAGTAAAAGACTGCCCAGACTTAACAGAAAAAGTGAAAGGCTGCTCTGGATCATGCACAGTAGCTACATAAGGGAGCAAAACTTGATATTGTGGATTTCCACGCCAGAGTAAAATCAATCAGAAGAAATAATTTCCTGTTTCGTTCATAGAGTTGATACCCTTGACTCTGGAACAGCCAGTCCAGGTTTATACTGTCCCTAAACTCACTGACCCAAGAAGAAACAAACATGACCATAAAACAAACAAAAGCTGAACACAAAGCATGACAAATAATGTTTAACAAGTCACAGCAATATTTTGTCTTTTATGAAGAATTTAAATCTTTTAGAACTTGCAGTTAAAATTCTGAGGGATTTTTCTGAATTAAGCTCTGTTCTTGTCCCATTGATAGATTCAGTTTCTATACATTCTTTATACGAAGAGACTCATTTAATTAGATTCTGCTACATTTATTCCTATGGGAGAAGACTATTCACCTGGGGAAGTGTTCTTGTCTCAATCACTGCTGACCAATATGCCAGAATAGGCTGTGCACATTGAACAAAATCCAGCTTGTGAAGAAAGCCATTTTTAAAACAAACAAAACAGCTATGATTGCACACGACATGACTGATTTTTTTCGTTAAGAAGCAACACAACAGATCCATGTCAGCTGGAGATCCTAAATTTAAACCAAGCAGCATCAGGTTTCTGACATGCATTAAAAACACTTGTACCTCAGTATTTGCTGGGACTTCTACATCTGTAGTTGCATTTGAAAGTAAAAAAGGGAATTTGAAGGGGAAAGCGAAAAGACCCCAGAATATTTCTGCATCAGAAGTGGGAAAAGGGTTCTAATGTTTTCTTCCTTAATTTTTGAGAAAAACCTAGCACACAGGAGCTTCTGAAGAGCTATAAAGTGCAATTCTACTTCTGAAATCCTGCCCTCTCTAAAGAAAGGGTTGGTCTTGGGACAGTGCTGTGGCAGCCTGCCTAACTCCTCCACTCTGCTACAGCAGGTAACCCACTCATCTCAGAGAGGCAGCAGCAAAATTTTATGTTCCTCCATGACATAACCTCACACATTATATAAGTAAATATATGTCTGTATGTATAGCCACACAGAGAAAATATTTATACTGCTAAGCATTTGGATTATGAATGCATAAATAAAATGAAGGCTACTGGAGCCACTATAAACTATCAGTTATACTAGTTTAAGTATAGCGAGACGTATTATACAATGTGCAAACTTACACCACTTGCTCTAGCTGTGTCAATACCAGAAAACTGAACTGTGCTTTTGGGAAAACGGTATCTTCAGTAAGTACCAGTAGCATCTTAATCCTTTTAGTATGGCTCTGATACAGTGCTCATCAAAATCTAGGGCAGGCCTCTGAAGTTGTTGGATCAGGCTCTAATACTCCTTTAGATCATAATCCTGCAAAGATTTAACATTTACTAATAACTTTATCATGTGAGTAGTTAAATGGGATGTTGGAGGATCAGGGTCAGAACTGGAACATTCAACAGATTCCAGCTTGGGCTATATCTATCAAGGATACAACAGAAATAAGGTAAAAGTTAAAGTGGCTTCTAATCAAACCTCATTCTTTGGAACATGCAGTATTGGAGGAATTAGTTAAGCTTAAGTTCAGCCACAACTATTCAGTCCTATCAGCTTCAAAGGGTTTTAATCAGCATGCAAAGCTAAGTACATCTGTGAGAGATAGGGTCCTGGGTCATGGCATTCTTACTTCTGACACAAATATTCTGTATTCTGCTGTAACACAATGCCTGTTTTAACATTTTCCCCCTCTGTTTCTAGGTCTCCCTTTTTTTAAATCTTCCTCCTCCAAATCATCAAGCAGGAGGCATCAGCTGACACAGTTTTCTTCTTCTCTTTCTGCTTTTAAATCCCCTCTCGATACCTCAAAGTGCAAATACTATGAGGATTTTACCTGTAGCAACAACTAAGAAGATGTTAGAAACAGGAGAGCTGAAAGATAGAAGCTACTCTTTAATTTAAAAGTTAAGCAATGGGTGTTTATAGCCCTCAGCTGAGCTAGACTACCCTGCCCTTGCCATCTCAAAATTTTTGGTTCTGGCTTTGGCCTCTTACATTCTGTGTAAAGCACTGGAAGTTTAATTTAAGGGAAAAGAGTTGTATTTCCTGGACAAGCTTTGTATGATTTTGCAGGGGGAAGAAGAAACTGAGTAGAAGAGGTGTCCAAACAAAATAAGTTCTAAAAACACAGGCAAGCTATAGGTGTGTTAGGTGAGAATATTTTCTTGGTTGCTGCTACGTTTGATGTTACATAATTAAAAAAGATTATCTAATTCTCTATGGGTGTATCCAACTGGGGATCTGCTACAGCTCTGCTGTGTTTAGTTTGGCTTTTGTCATTAGAAAGTCTTTGTTCTGTAGCTTTCACGTCTTCTTTCACGGAGGTAAAATAAGGTAACATTTTAGGAATAAACATGTACAGAAAAGTGAAAAATGTCCTAGAAATATAAAAGGAGAAAATCAACTATTTGAACCTGGCATCTGGTTTGCTCAGTTTATACATGAGAAACGAAGGCTAGTTATTGCATACATTTTTACTTTTTCATTATGAAGAAAACAAGACCAGAAAACAAAACAAAACAAAGCACTGAAATAGCAATTACTGCTATTTTTGTAGATCAGTGTACAATCAAAATTGAGATACTGTTGGAAGAAACACCACGCAAGACTGGAGTGTGAATGGTTTTTTTTTTTGTTGTTGTTCATAAATTCCTACCTATATGAAAATTAAGTGTAAATATTCAGATACTGAACAGAGCAAGTACAAAAGGAATGGTCCTTACCTTGTTATCAAGAATGTAATTACATGCAGAATCTGTCCTTCATTTAAAAAATATACATGCAATAAATACTTTCACTGGCAATGCAAATACTTGGTATGAACGCTTCTTTAGGAGTTATCACGTCCTGTTGTCTTTTATTGTTCATTTTTAACTGTTACATAATGGTAAACTCCTTTTTTTATAGGCTGCAGTGATTTGAAGCCTGTAAAAGTGACATTAGGAAATGCAAACTACTTTACAACAGCATGTCCCTGCAATCAGAGGGTAGCTTCCGCAGCAAATTCACAGCTAAAAATGTCTTCTATGTTTGTATATTGATTTCACTACTGATAAACAAATAAAAGTCCCCCCCCTTACAGATGTCTGCTTCAAAATTCAAGATTTTGAAGAAACCTTCACTTGAAAGTCATTTTAAATATTAATCATCAATAACATTGATCTTGAGGTCTTGTAAAGCTACAGAAGTCAGAAGTACAGTAGCAGTTGTTAAAAGCAGAAAATAAGTCATAATATAATAAAAAATGCGTCATTTCTAAATTATGTTGGTTCAGATCATCAAGATCTGATACGTGCCTAAATGCTTATAGAACGAAGGCCTATAGTAGATTTTTTCCAATATTTTAAGCTAATTTCTAAAATTTAGTTTATACAAAAAAAAAAAGGTGCTAATTATGTTGGTATCTTTCTACACTTTCATACTGAACAGACAAGGGAGATGGTACCATTATTTACTATGGAAAACATAATGTTAATTAGATTATGATAGGAAATTCAAATGCTAATTTACTAGTTGAAAATAAAAGTAACAGGACATAAAAATAGGTTTCTGCTTCCAAGCTATACAACAGTCTGATAAGAAAAAAAACTTCCAAACAAAAACCTGAAAGTTTCTTCTTTTTTTTTCTTCTTTTTTTTCAATTCTATAGCTAATAACTATTTTTCTAGTTATCCCTTAAAATATGATGTTCAATGTAAGAGGTTCCCAGGAACCAAAGACCACACCCATTAAGTAAGCTCAAATATCCCTGGTTTAGAAAAACTCGTAAGGAGGAAATCATCTGACCAACCCATAAAAACAGATATCACTTTTATAGTTGTCAGCTAAATTATTAGTCCCATTTCTAGATGTGTTGAAAACTACCACGTGCCTAAGATGTCAGCCAACAGATGTGACTAAAGCATCAAATTCATAAACTGAAATTCTCCAGTACAGAAATCTTGCTCTCTTGCTTATCTGCTAAAAAGCGACAAACTGTGTATGAAATATCACCAATCCCAAGCATTCTAAAATCACAAATCATAATCAGATTATTTTTGTCACAATAGATCTGCTTTTAATTCACTTTTTACCTTCTGAGCTTTTCACATGCAACTGAGCAAGTTATTAAGTACCCTTCTGCAACCACAAGAGCTTGATAAATAAGCTAATTTCACATTCATTCTAAGAAAAAAAAATCCAGAAGCTGGAGTTCCAAAAAATAATAATAAATAAATAAACAATCATGATACTCATGATATTGTGAAATCTAGTGTTAAGACCTAGAGAAAAATGAAGTGATACATGACATCTTAAAAGTTTCTGTATTTACACACGCTGCTTATTTAATTTCGTCATGGCATGTCAACTAGGCCCATCCAACAATTTTAGCATGTATGATAAAAGGGATCTTTTGTCAAAAGGAATTAAGGTAAGACAAGCAGGCTAAAAAACAGACTCCTGAGAGATCAGAAGGAAAAAGAAAGCAATTTGCTTGCCCGAAGTATAGGGAAAGCCCCATTTAACTAAACTTCCAGAAGGAAAGGTAGCATGTACATAGCCTGAGAAATTCCATCAATGGCACAATTTATCCTCTTGATTTCATCAAATGGTTAATGACTGTAAATACACATAAGAATGATCAGCCACATTCTGTTCTTAGCTGTAGTCACACAACCCAGATGTGAGCAACCAGAGCTTAACCAGTGGTTGTTTTCTTAGATCATTTAGTTCAAACATTCATTTATGTGCGTATAAATGACAGTGGTTTGTGTCCCATATTTCTGCTGCTGCTGCATCCCAAGCCATTCTTGTAAGACAGATTCAAGGTACTGTGGAGATGAAAACAATGGATACAGTGGGGATTTTAAATGGACTCCCTGCCTCCCTGAAGACATGCTGCAAACACAAGCCATAACTGCCCAGCCGGGTCAAACGGGCTGTGGTCCAGCCCTGTCCTCACACATAGCCTCCATTCAGTGCAGCTGTATTTCACAAGAGCGACTAAGGGCAGAGTGCAGCCGTTGTGTTTCAAAACATTTGCAGAATGATTGGACATAATTCTTTGAAGAGGATTTAATTTTCTTAATGGGTTTGAGTAAATCATCAGCCTCTACAGCTGCATGGGGAATACCTCAGGAGACTTCACGCGGCATACTTCAACAGAGCAAAAGTGCACAAAGTCATACTTGTTGGACACAACAGAGTGAGCTGTTTCTCTCAGATTTCTACTGCACGGTGTATTTTTAAAATATTGAACTAACCAATCCCAATGACTGATTTTACTGTACTAGAGACTAGAACTTTTTTCTCAACAGTATAGTTAATATTCCTTCTCACATGAGCATTTTAATATAAACATACATATGAAAGTGCTTTCATCCCTGAAGCCAAATGAAGGTGTTCTTTTGAAAGTGGAAAAGTGGAAAAGTGGAAACTGTAAGCAGATGTCTCTGAAGCCAGCTTGCTCTTAGTGCTTAATCAGCAAATACCTTCTACTTGCTTGCTTTCAGTGGCCAAAGATCTGACTGCTGTGCTCTGAAAAATGCCCGTCATGGTGCATGGGTGAATTGCAATCGTCACGAGTCCATCAGTTCTGGAGGCCAAGCAAAGGAAGCTTGAGTTAGCCGTGCCATTCCCCATGTGCCTCTCTCTGCCTGACTCACCTTTCTGATACTTTCCCTGCCCTGACTGGTCGACTGGTTGTACTTGCACTCTGCCCTCTGCTCAGCCTACCTCAGCAAAACCCATATGTTAAGCAAGCAGCTGTCTGTTGCAATTTCTCAGTGGGAAGTAGGAGGCCAATGGAGACCAAGGGCACTCTCTAGAACAGAGCAAAAAATCTTCCTAAATAGGCCAAACCTGTGACCTTGTTATAAAATCTGACTGTCCTGAAAGGATAGGGTTTATTCCTCACCACCTCCTGTCTGCCAACAAAGAACCTGACCCCTTCAAATCAGCACCAACTTACATGGCAGGGAGCCACAGGAAAGCTAGCACTTCAGGTTAGCATTCCCTTTCCCCTGCTTTAACCTTTATAATCAAATATCAAAAAGAATGAAAACAAACCATGGCTGCAGTCATTGGCACATTACATTTTCTGTTCTCACCAGCACATTTTATAGGTCATGGTTAGGCCAATGAAACATAACACAGTGCTCCTTTCCCACTCCCCCCAGCCCCCCTTTTTAAATTTGAAAGCAGGTATCTTCTTCCAAGCTAAATATTTCTAACTACTGGACTTCACAGAAAAAGAAGGTCACAAGCTGACTCATCAATAGCCATAATAAATGTGTAAAAGATCCTGGACATCGGATCATGTAAGTTATATGAATGCCAGGTATGAAAGATGGTCACCACCCAAGAAAACAGATGTATGTGTTCTTAAGGTTTACCATGATTTATGAAGTAATAAACATCTTACAGCAGAGCAAAATGTCCTGGGCCTGATCATCCCACATATTATCACCCACATACATCTATATACATCTTTTATGTACTTGTTTTACACCTCATGCACAGAATGAGCTCTCAACTAAATGAGAGTGGATAAGGGAGTCACTTTTATGCCACTTTGTGTGAGGCATAAACATACAACAGATTACTTTTCCAAGGTGACTTTCTCTTTTCACTGAAAGAGAGGACAGTAGTTAAAAAATCTAAGAAATAACTGTAAAGATGCCTTCATCCAAACATTTTATATTCCAAGCATTTAAAATACTGAAAAGGTGTCCTTTGTAGTCACTATCTAGCACCACCAGCTGGATGCTCTGAGGAACTAAGACCTAGATTTTTACTGCTTAAAGCCGGAAATACTAGCAAAGTGTCCTGTACACTATTCTTCTCTTGCTGGTAAAGTATCAGCTGTAAATACCTGGCACCGACGGCACGACAGGATGACCTGGCTGAATTTTATTCATTTTGTTCAACAGCAGCAGTCAAGTGAAATCTTGGGTATACCAAAGGATGCCCGTCTGTATGCTTTGTGCCTCTGGTGGGATCTCATGCCAGTGAATACAACACTTGCCACGATCCTGCATGGAAAGGACCCGTCCATCCCACCTACTCGCGCACCCCTACAGGTGCGAGCATTCAAGCAGATTTTGCTCGGCCTCATCTCTCCCAGCCGTACTAGCAGTGTGCTCTGAGCAAGCAGCTGAGCACTGTGTGTCAGGTGTGCCAGCACAAGAACAATGGTTCACTTGGGCAGATTGCTGTAGCACACTGTAATTTCCTGCAGGGCTGTTTCTAACATCTGGGCTACCAGAGGATGCTAACAACCACACAGGAAAGTAAAGGAAAAGGTTTCAGATATCTAGATAGCACCTCACAGGATTTTTTTGTGAACCCCATTCCAGTCCAGTTGGAGTCTGGCAAACTAGCACTTAGTTATAGTGATAAGTACTTGGCATATATCGCACCTTATGTGGAGTACACAAAGTGAGCTAAGCAGGAGCTAAACTTGTCATTCCATTTTGGCAGAGAAGTGGGTGTGGGTAACGGAATATACTAGAAGTGGGTAATGTAAGATATGCAAAAACATTACTGCTTAACACAAAGCAGCACAAACATCAATCACACAGCAGGCTGCTGCTGTCCTTATTCCTCTGACAGCTATGACGAATAGCATGAAAGGGAATAAAAATGACCTCCTGTGGATTCAGAGTAGGTGTGGTGGTGGTAGGAGATTGGATCTTTACTCCCAATCCTGGAGGCAAAACCACTGCATACAGATGTCCTTTTTGTCTGAAACTGGATACTCCTCTGTACTTAAAAGACAAAGTAGCTCTGTTGCAAGCCCAGGACGGGAAGGGTGAGTAAATGCCTGAGATATGATGTTTTATGTCCAGTGAGCTCAAAGGCATCATCCCTTTCTCCTGTGAGTTTTGGTCCAAGCAGAGTCAACACCTAAAGCTTTGCAAGAATCATTTTCCCTTCCCAGACTGGATTCCTTGTGCAACACATGCTGAGTGTACATAATCCAGCTCTGAGGAAGCAGGTCAAGTGGCACAGTGACATGGACTGAAAACAGAAAAGGATTAGTGAGGCTGAGTCTTGTCGTAGTAAGCAATGATTAACTTTGTGGTTCTTTGCTTTTGACATTCAGATCATGTAAAATCATGGCATTATTTCAGTGCCAGCCAGACTCAAGTCTGAGCCCTTCCCTTCATAACAGACACCATGGATGAGACAGATCGTACCAGCTGAGTAAAAAGCAGAATTTGAAAATGAGTAAAAGGTACTCATAAGAACTTCCGCTTTGATGGAAACTTTGCTATACCTGCAGATAAATAAACTATAAAATTTGGCACAAGAGGAGCCCAGGACTGGAATAGCAGGAATGTTGCAGATCAAGATTGATGTGCACTGGCAGAGCTACACGGAGAAACATGCATGGCACCTGTCTCCACGGTGCCTGTCTTGAGCTAATGACGTTAATCTCCTGGTTTCATAACCACAGTATTCAATCTCACATTTTAAAACAATACTTTGTAGATTTTAATGTAAACTACATTGAGGGAAATTTTGCTGAGGAAAAACATCATGCATGCACATAACAAGACAGCTGAATAAGGAAGCTACACATATCCAGAATTGTGTTCATACATAAAGGATTTTACCTAGTCTTAAGGATATATATCCATGCATGCATGTGTGTAAAAATATCTTCTTTCTATGTGCTAATAATAGCATAAAAATGTTTAAAAGGGAGATGATGTTTTATAGTCCCAATCAACTGAGGTGCTGCACAGTTCCTTTCAGAAAACCAAAAATCCTAGAATGTCTGCAACCTGGATTTTAAACAGACATTCCTAGCCTTGGTGGGATGCTGGAGAATCTGAAGCCCTGCTTACAAATATCTGCAGCAGGCATCTGATTAGTTAGATGCCATTATCTTATTCAACCATCCTTAAATAACTATTACAGCCACTAATCCTTTCTAAGAAAGAGAAGTAAGAAAGCATTAATTGGGTGACCATTACATGAGTACTATATTTTCTTTAGGAGTGAACGTACTGCAGGTTTTACTATGCTGTATTCCTTCCTGAAATATTTCTCACTAAGCCCTAACTCTATTCATGGAAAAACTCCTACTAATTGTAGTTGGTCTAGGAACAAATTTGCTTTTTCATCACCTAAGAACAATTCCGTCAAAAAGACAGGCAAGAGAGTAGATAGAGGATTTTGTAGCCAGGTCTCAAATAAGGATAACAATGTATTTTCACATTGCCTTTACAAGTTTTGTCTTGAAGACAATAATGAATATTTATAAACATACCAGCTTTCAAATCCCAGTGAACTGCTTCTCCTTATTTAAAATATATTCTGAGATAAGCAGTACCTTTAACTGTGGGAAGAGTATGTCAAGCCTGAAAACTTTTCCAGTGCTTTTCATTTTTTTTAAAACTCATTCAGAAAATGTGTAGACAAACCATCAGAGATATTTTTGCTAATTTAGGCATAATGGACTGTAAACACTTCAGTGAGAAAAGAATAGTCTATCATTGAAAGACCACATTAAATATTGGATGTATTTTTATAAAACTTGTAAAATCTGAAATAATTTCACAGATAATAGGAGGTTCCTACGTTTGCTGTTTTCTTTCTGGAAAACAACAGATACACAACTGCTGTGAAACACTGGACAGACAGCGTCCTGGTGGTACCCCGGAGGAATGTCTTCAGCTCAGTCACACCCACTAGATGGAGCTATTTCCACAGCACATTCCTCGCTAGCGCTAGCCTCCCAAGAAATGTTCATCCAGTGCAGTGCAAATGTACCAGCCCCAGCTCATACTCACATTTCAGATTCCCAAGTTTTGCACAGGAATAGAGTTAATTTGTTATTAATACAGAGAAATATGATGAAGTTCAAGACAGACTGGAGATTTTCCCCTTTAAAAAGCAACAGATCCAAATCAGTTTTTTAGGTTAGAAACAACAGATGACCATGTCTGTGTATCACGTCTGTGTATCAAAAACGCACACAAATGCACACAGATTTGCACATACAGAAGTGTTCAAGAGCCTAAACAGAGCAGAGATCCTACTGCTGCTTATGTGGAGTAAGTGCTCCTACAGTCTTTAACAGATTGGTAATTCTTAAATGTGCAAGATTTTGGGTACAGACTAAGTTTTCAATGGCATTTGTTTGGTTTCAGTTAAACTCAGAACTTAAAAAAGAATATTCCAGGTTTGCTTGAAAATTAGACACCTTCATTTCACAGGTGTATTCTTATATGCATGTGGTGCACAAAAGACTGTACAATGAGTCAGAGAGCAGTGTATTAAGAAAGCAGTGTATTAAGCAGTCATCAATTACACTAGAAAAGGCAGCAGAATGCATTAATGCTACTTGCTTTATTTATTTTCAGTGGTCTAATTTCCCAGGACTCCTTAATACAAGCTACAGAGATCAACTAGCTGTGGTGATTAACCAGCTGCAAGAAGTGTGGCCTTTTCTATCTGGTACTCTTAGTTCTTTGAAAAGAATATTCATCCCCAGTTTAAATCTCCCATTACTCACTTTCTACTGTGTGTGTTCAGCCAAGGCTGATTTGACCATGTGTAAGAGCCCAGCACTTCTTTCAGTCTGTAAGAATCTGGTCAGTACTTATTGTGCCATGGGGTCCACAAGAATGGGGAGTTATAGAAATGCTGACCTTTAAGAGGCGTTATTTTATGTATAGCTGTTGACTTCAGAATTGAAAATATTACTTATTTCCACCCTAGTGATATGTTGCACAAGCTTGGGGAGCTTTGGGGATCTGCTAGATCCACTCACTTTCTGTTTGCAAGAACACCACATGACAATGATTTTGAAAGATTTCTGCATTCTGTTTTACAACATTTCATCTGTTATCTTTCCACCTCTCAACCTCTCTGTGTCCTTAATGTGTCATACCCAAAATAACTGAGGAACTAGTTGTTCGGTATTTTTTGAAATCACAATTTGATTCTGTGAACCTCAGGGAAACCAGGTTCTACATGAATTCCACAGGTCCCATATGAATTTTATATACTCCATGGCACAAAACAGGTTCCAGATGCCTAGGAAACCATCATACATACCACTGAGCTTACTCATTGTATAAATGTTATCTTCATTAACTATTTATTCTCTCAAGTCTACTAGATGAGAGTACAGGAACCTACAACTCACTATCAACAGGGCCACATTGCTCTTTTTTTTGCCTCACCCCTTTTCCATTGCACTGATAACTGTGGATTTTTGCCAGCTGCAAGTAGTTCTTGGCTGGTATTTGAGGAATAGCTTGGCTGGTGACTGGGAGAAGTATGAAGGGATGATCTACCAGAACAGATTAACTCCTTGGTCTCTGCTTTATTTCTCTGACACAACCAGTTTTCCTTAAGTATCACTCATTCAAGTTCTCTGAAGTGCCTTCCTTTCACCCTCTCCTAATTTGTTTATTATGAAGTATTTCAAATGGCAATGTAGAGGCATGCATTAAATTAGAGTCTAAAATACAGAAAATTAAATTAATAATTAATAAATTAGTCTAAAATACAGAAAAAAAATAGAGCCCTGTCCCATTGTTTGTATACATCATGAGTAAGAAAAATGGCAATTTATCATAGCCTGAAGTTTTTCTGAAACAAACCATCACTCAGCAGTTGATACAAGGTCAATTCTGGACAATTTTCTAGCATTGGTGATATAACCCAATGAAACTGCCAGAAAGAGGTGTCTCAGACAAGACTTTTGGCCAACTAAATCAATTTTTTACTATAAGGCAAAATGGTCTTTATAAAATCACGTTTTCAGATAAATTTGGCCAGTCTTTTTGTTTATTAGTAAGTGGACACTTCTTCATACAGTAACATCCCATTAACTTAAAAAAACACTAGTGCCTTCAAAGCATTGTGGGGAGCATGGTTCATGCTGTTCAACAGAAATTCTCATTTTCACAGCTCCTTATCACACAAACGCATCTTTATGCTTCCATATCATTCCCACCACAGGCTGAGGCGGGAGGGTTGGTTTTAATCAAACAAGTGCAGAGCCTACAACAATTGTTCTGAGTGTCATTTAAAAGCCAGCCTCACCAGTTGAATAGATGTGGAGACACCAATCATATCGGATCAATTAGACCCAGTTCTGACCCAGGCTTAGGTCCAGGAATGAGCTCAGTGTGCTGAGCTGATATGTCCTTAGCCCATCCCTCTCCTAACACTACCCAAATTTCAGAGACATCTGTCCATGCCAGCCTGAGCCCTGAAAGGGATTCAGAAATGAAACAAGAGGCAGGCTGTAACTGAAATCAGTTCTTCAGCTGATAGCTAGAGTAGTTTTTTTTTTTTTTTTTTTTTTAGCTTTCACATCATCTCCAGAATATCCCTGGTAAAGATCTGTATGCCACACAGGTGAAAATTAAATATCAGGAGAGTAGTATAGGTGTGCTACATTCATACCGTGGTTTCTAGTTTAATGGCACACTTTCTGTGTCCAGTCACAGTCTCAAAAGTAGAGCAGCCTAGAGAAAGAAAGGAGAGGTCATTCAAAATACAAACATACAGGAACGACAGACCAGTCAGTGGAAACATCTATATGCTAGAGCTGGCAAAAAAAGTATAGAGTAGTAACAGCCAAAAAACCAATCAGAATGGGTGAAATAACATAGTCACAAAAGTAGATAAATTATGGTATAATCCTGTGACAGAGATGCATAAGCTTGCAGCAAATACATACAAATCCATCCACCTGTGTGACTTATGCTGGGAAGATATACATGCATGTCAAAAAGTCATAAGAAAAACTTTGCTATAGATAGTGTGTAACTTTAGTAAAGTATATTAAAACCTTGAAATAGATGGGTTATTAACCAATCTTTTTCCCTAGACAGTGGCAATACTGGAGCCTTCTGGGAAATGAGACACAGGGTGTGTCTGTTCATTGCCACAGCTGTATCACATATATAGTATATGATATATAAGGGATGAAGGATATAGCATGATCAGAACTTGTACTTTGCTTTTGCAGAACTTAACGAATTAATAACACCTTGAAAGTATTTGTCTGACTGAAGCCTTGGGAGCAGTCAATCAGAAATAAGAAAGGATGCAATCTTGTGGAAGACAGAACCTGAAGTATAAACGCTTTACTCCAGCTAAGTTACAGTGACACCTTCCTAGGCAGCTCCCAGCCACAGGACTGTGTGCCTTACGCTGTGTGAGTCCAGAAAAACAGTGAAAACTCAACTCACAAATCACAAGGCAGCTGCCTGGAAATATGTAGGAATAAGATTTAAAAACCATTGTCATTATTGCAAATCTGAGCAAAATTCTTTGTAAGTTCATTGGATCTTTTGTTCTGACAAGGAGAAAACTGAAACTTCTTCCTGGGACATTTACTTTATTAAGTGATTTACTTCAGTAAGTACCTAAAGCAAGATGTGTTTTCAGGACACAGATAAAATTATCAGGTAACATGGTCCAGTTAAAAAGTTAGCAAAAACAAATAAATCAGATTTTTTTTTATTTCCTTTTTTTCCTATTTACTTTGAAACACAATTTTGTTCCAAAGTAGAGATGTCAGCCAAAAAGGAGTACTGAACAGAGAACAGAATTATCCCATGTTCCTACAGGGCTTTATTTCAGCTCTGGAGGAATTGCTTTCTGCCATCATTACCTTACAGGTGAGTAAGCTTATAGAGATCCTTGGAGCTGTCAGCCCCCTTTGCAGATACCAAACTCCTTTTTTGGAGGGGCACCCCAGAAGGACAGGCTCCACACAGTCCTTAGCTTGAAGTACAATTGGAAGGACATTAAAACCTGAGGTATTCACTCTAGCTATCAAAAAAAAATCCTTGTAGTAAGTACAGCAGTTCAAGATAAATGTAGGAAACTGTTCTACCATCAGATGAAGCTGCATTAAAACAGAAATCACCTTTTAATTTGCTGGATTATAATAGTGAAGAGCTGCTGTTATATACCGCATTTCAACATCAGGAGGCATTGTTCACAACAAACACGTCCAGCATAGTGCACATATGAAATGGTACACCAGCAGAAGCACAGATGTAAACAAGACAAAGCAATTACTTTAATTCATTATTTATCATAAGACACATAAGGCATGCTGAGGAAATTTATTAGGACTATATTCATTTTGTTGGAGGACTAATCCATCATGCTTTAAATACATTAAAAACATTATTGTGCTCTCAGCATATACATGCACACACACAGATGCATACATACATATGTGTATATCCACTACTACAGTTCTATGTTCCTCATTGCCTTGTAAAATAAAAATGGTCAAAAGTGAAATATAACAGGAAAATTACATCAATCTCAATTTTCCAAGATGCAGGAAGGAGGGAAACTACAAGCTGAATTTAATGCAAGTCTGAAACAGAAGGCTAAGAACCAGGCCTTTGGAAGGCATGCTAACCGATGTCAGCAGAGATTTTCAGCAGCGGCAGCAAAGAGAACAAAAGCAGAGACTCGCACAGGGCTATTATGGTGGGTACAACAAACAAGCTTTCAGAGAGGACAGTCTGTCCCTTGCGCAATTTGCCTCCTAGGTGCTGGGCAGTCTGTGTGACCTCAGCCGGTGTGACAACATCCTGAGGAACACAGGTATCATGTGAAACCTGGCTTGTACCAGATTGCATTGGCATGGCCCTAAAAAGGCTTTCAACAACCCTGTCATTACAAGGGCTGACTCCTAGCCCCAAAATAAGGCACACAGATCAAAGATCCTCAGCAACTGATGCTCTTCATAAGGGACAAGGAAATAACCTGTAGCCTATTTGTAGAAAGACATTCCAAGGTGCTAAAATATAAGGTATGCTCTTGGAAGACAAACACACTTCCATAAGGCACAGAAGTCACATTATTCAGAAATTCAAGAGCATCATAGGTGAAAAGTATGAGATTGGAGGTACTGACCTAGTAAATGATTCACTCATCCTGGGAAAATCCACAAGACAGACAAGTCCTTCATTGCACTGTCTCCATGTAGTCGTCTCACATCCGCTCTGCCAGCATTATCTCATCTCATTAGAGCATGATCTAGAAAGTTAACATGGCTTGTTTTAATGCAGGCTAACAACCATACTGAGTCATCAGTTTATTCCAAAATACGACTGATAATTGTATGTCAGTGTTCAAATCAGTCAGTGATTGCCTGGCTCTGTTGGGCACATCATTAATGTTCCCTCAGTTCCCCAAAATTTTGTCTTTGGCACTTTGCACCAATGGTCATTTCTTTTATTCATGCAATTATTTGGGGAAAATTATGGGTGTTTATTCCTTTCTCACATAGGAGCATGATAAAGTGGACATTATTAATGCTTTTGAGAAATTCTCAATTAATTTTATTTGAGATCAGTATATTCTCTCCTTTCACTAATTCTCTCTTTTCACAGCTTGTGTTTTTAGTTCCAGTTGTCCCCTACAGCTAACAAACATGTTGCTTCTCTGCAGGCATCATTATTTTATTATTTTTCTTTGTTTAAAGATTAATTACATCATCAGTTTTTTTTTTTTTTTTAAATTTTCTGAGATCCTGTTTGTAAATGATACATTTGTTGTACTTCTTGCAACTATTCTTCCTTTTCCTATCTTTGCACAATATAAGATAAGCAACAGGAATGTATCCTCAGGGCTTGCAGCTCCCTGGCAAGTCGTATTTTTTCAGCTTTCATACTCAGTGCAAAAGCTATAGGCTTGTCAATAATGCTGTTTAACAGCCTGTGATCCTCTTCATCTGTTGCTGTGCAGCCACACATCTACCAATAACATTTATGGCACCTGGCAACAATGGCAAATCATTCCTTCTCCATTTAAGCTTCTTTGGCGTCACCACCAAGGCACTCCTTTCAGCTGCAGTGCTGCACCATCTGCTGTTTGTAAAGCATCTCATTTTAGTGCTTATTTGTAGTTTCTGATTATTGGTTTTATCAGTGTTTCAAGAACAATGACAACCTTCATGTTCTGGAAGGTTTTGTCCCAGTTGTTTTCATGGGACCACTTCTACTTTCACAGTTTTTGTAACAATACAGCAAATCTTGCAGCCATTGCTATTCATACGCCACTCTTCTAGCACCTTTTACCACTCCTTTAGGTCATTTGTGGTGTTAATGCCACCTAGATTTTATTTTGTACAGGGCTGATGGCTCCTGTTCCTAAGATGTGATCACAATAATTAATTTTCTCTTTATAGCACAGTATCATTCTTGCCCACTCTGTTTTTAGTACTTAAAAATAATTGCAAAACAAAGTACTTGCTGTAATTTTGGTAGTTTGGCCTTTGCCTTTGCTCCCAGTTCCGATAACATAGGATTTGTGCCTTCATCAAAAGTAGAATGTTTTCTTGTATTAAAGTATGCAGAAGTATTCATTTTTTTAAAATCCAGGTGCTTATATAAACTTTCCCACATAGATGACCCAATCCCAATTTTGTTATTTTAGTAGGTTTGTTTTTATTAAAGAAACAATAAAAATTTAGATTCAAAATCCGCAAAATATAGTGCAGTCCATTGCCTTAAATTTTAAAATACCTTGTATTTAAAAGAAAACTATTTAAAAATATTTTTGTGTGCATAAGTTTGTATTAAAGCTAATTGGTCATAACAACCCCAATAGATTACAGATAATGTGCATTTACAGAGGGATATACAGTAATACCTTTTTTTTTTCAAATTATATTCCATATGGATTATTAACTTTGACCTTCATATTTCAATAGAAATTTAAGTAAGCATCTTGCCAGAAGTACAGTGGGAAAAAGGCTAGAAAATATCAGCTGAACACACATTCGACACAGCATGCTGTTTTTAATTCTTTCATCTTATCTCAGAAAGTACATCTCAGAATATTTATGAGACTGTTGCCAGCTCTTGTTGTTGTTTTTGCGAGGGGGTTGGAGCCAGTGAGGCCAGAACTGATGCATTCTACCAAATGCCACTTTTTAGTGGAATCTTGATCTGATGTCTCCCACGCTTGGGGGTGAGCAGCAACTGGAGTGCTGAAGGAAAGAGGGTGCACTGGGACATGTGGAGAGCGGCACCAGGAAGGCCTCTCCCAGATCTTGATGGGTCTGTGAAGAGGCTACCAGGAGCCACGACCTTCTCTTTTCCCTGAGCCCTTCCTGTTTCCTCAAACTTAACTGAGATCTTGAGTCACCAGTGATCATTTCTCATCAGAAAAAGAAAACAGCATAAGAAATAGAGAGAAATTGTTTCCACACAGTCAGTTCTTGTTCTGTTGGCTTCAATAACAACCTGGAAAAGCAGGTGACATGGGGAAATAGTATGCTAAAGTAAAAATATATAACTGTGAAAAAAATTGATCCTGTAGTGATTCACAAACTCAAGGACAGCAAGATGAAGGGAGCACCTGTTATTCCTTTATGAAATACTTTTCTTTGTTCTGAATCATTCAATGTTTTTTTTCTTGTGTTCTTTAACAAAGACCATATGCAAGTTAATTACCAGTGTATTAATGTCTTCATATTTGCACTAGCGATTTGGAAGATACACAGTCAGCTGAGAAAACTGGATAGTCCTAGGTTTAGCACATGGATTAGAGAATCCTTAATTTATGAATTTTAAAAGTAATATCTTTCCAAATGAAGGACTCATATGTTTTTGTAGCCTTGGGGAAACAGCCAGCTGTGAATGGCTAACCTTTATTGTGGAATTTCTGTTTTCTGCTATGTAATACACAAACTTATTCACCATTGCAACCACTAAAAATGTGGCATGAAGCAGGAAAAAAAAAGGCAGTACCCACCCTTGAAGGAATACTAATTCAAACGAACTTCATTTCCATAATGAAAAAATGTACAAAATACCATAATTTAGAATGACATGCAATTTAAAAACAGGAAATATTGGAGCTGTTCCTCTTACATGGATATAAATCATGACAAATCTGTTAAAATCTGTGAAAGGAAAGTACAATACCTGACATCAGCTTGAATTCTGTTCTGTCTTCTGTGAAGTAAATAAATGCATAGTGCTTTATGATGTTAGATACACAAACCACAGGTTGAATTACTTTCATAAGTCTTAAGATATGGTTAGAACAGGAAATAGAAAATCAGAATATAGGAATGACTCAATTTCGTATCAGATTTTATCAGTGTTTGCATATTTCATTTTGAAACTGCAATGACATTAAACTAAGCTTTGACTACATACTAAACTAGAAAAATTAAATAATGATGCTCAGTTATAATGTACTATGTAGAGACATTGGAAATCTGGTAGAGAAAGACTACATACATTATAGAAGACAATTTCTTTGCTAAGTCTTAATCAATTATACCTGATGTTTTTGACAATGTTGTACTATATAGGTCTGTATTTTTCCTGACATCATAAATGTTTAAGATATGTGGCTAGATGGGAATTGACGTAGCTTCATCAAACCTACAAGATGGAAGGCTGGATTGCTTCTATGATTAGGCAAACGCATGCACAAACTACTGGCTAGTGAGTCATCTATGAAATCGTTGTTGCCAAGCAGCTAACTTCGTGTGTATTTTGTCATTGCTTACATGCTTATCATTTTGAGAAAGGCTTGAGGAATAAATGGCTGTGACAACTTTGGGGGATTTATTGAATGCCTAGAATCTGCGAAGTTCTAAGTGGATAGCTGATACCTGATCTATAATGTTTTCCTAACACATCTGTTGTCTTCGGGGTTATTGGTAGCAAGTGCAATTTATAGCATCAAAGAGGGAAAAACCTGGCCAGCATGACACACATTCTCTTCCAAGGGATAAGAAAATTTCACCTTCATAAACAACCAAAGCACTACTATACATTATATTCCCCATATTTTGTTAAAAAAAGAAGCAAATAAACCAACTTTTTCTTCAAATTAGATGTCTCTTTTTGTGTATTATATATATGATAAAAGTCTTCTGTTTCTCACAGTGCATTTGGTTCTTTCTTCTTCTATGTCCTTTACTTCATACAAGCACATTTTATGTTTTCATATTCCTTTAAACTAGCTTCAGGATTCACTTCCCTTCAGTCATTTGCTTTTCTGAACCAGCCTTTTTTGTTTCCCTGCTTTTAGCTTCGCTGTTTTGTCCATGTGACTTTCTCTTTCATGTGGTCTCTTTCAAGTACTTTTTCTCTGCAACTCCTTCGCACTGCTTCTCTCTTCCTGTGTCTCAAGCCAGTCTTCTCACCACCCCTTTCAAAAAACCTCCCTACTGCTCTAGTTGTTATCTTTCTAATTTTCCTTATGTGAGTTCCTGTCTATCTTACTTCAACCCATTTCATCTCTTAATTTATTTAGTTCCTTCTCTTCCAGGTACCTTCTTCATGACTGTTGGCCCAATTTCACAGCAGTTCGTAGAATGCCCATTCCTCGATTCTCTTGTCCCAACTCTCACAAATACGTGTTGTGTCTGCTTATAATATAGTTTCAAGGGGGAGAATAGCAACTGTAGCAAGGTAATGAGATCTGTAGTAAGATTTAGATCATACCTACCTTGATGTTGCAAAGTGCTGAAGCTAACAGGAATAGTCAACAATTAATGCCATGGAACACACAACAGAATTTGGCTCTAAGATGTCTATTCTCTACACATATCACCCCTACACAAAAAGGGACATGTTTCTCTCAACTTCCATATTAAAACCTTGATCGGATCAGTAACTGGCAAAGGAATGCTACGTGGAAAGAGTTGGTCCATCAACTTACTCTTATTAACCTTGCTTACTATCTTAGCTGCAGCTAACTGGGAATTTTATAGAGTGGGTGGCTGCATTAGGGAAAAAGGTACGAATATAGTCTGGAAAAAATGTTCTCAGAGCCACATACCAAAAATCTTCATACATCTTACAGCCACAAAACAACCACCCTTAAGAGCAATGAGAAGGGAAAACAGAGGCACTCAGAATGAGCTATAAGCCTACCAGAGGTCTCAGGAGACCCACACTATCAGCTCAGCAGCCCAAGCTATATCACTTCTTACTACAATAGGGAAATGCAGTCACCAAGCAGTCTCTGCCTTCATGACAAAGCCCCAGAATGGAAGCACCATTTGAATGCCTGCAAATTGCATTAAGGACAAACACTACAGAAAGTCAAAAAGAAATGATTTGTCCAACCAGCCTGAGAAATTCTGTTTTAAAGAAAAATGCACTATTTGTGACAGACCACAAAAGGCTTATGTCTTCTAGCTTCAAAAGATACAGCTGGGACATCACAGGTCAAGGTTCCCTACAAGAATGAGGCAATACAACTCAACCCTGGCCTAGAAGGATGCTCTCTGATTATGAGAGAATAGCTTAATATTTGTTAATATCCAGCCTTCCAGCTCTTGGGAGCCGATATCAATGAAACTATCAACTATCTATCTACAACAAACTGAGCACACCAAAAACTTTCAACCATTACTTTCTGATCTGAAATGCACTCTAAGAAAGATCTGGATACAGAGATTCTGCATTTCACTCCCAATTATCTTAACCACCAAGTCTTAAAAACATTAAATGCTACAGTAGTGCTCGTGATAGTGTTTGCACATACGGACTGTCAGTTTATACCCCTCCCAAAAAACACACGTGCACATTTCTGTAAAAAGAATTACACTGACCTTTTCATTTATGAGACAATATTGCACTTCATAAGTAGCTGGAATAATTTGGCATGTGAAAGTTTTGAAATGTAATTTGATTGTATGAATATACACAGCAATACATTTGAGTAACAGTAAGATTGCCATCCATTGCCATGGACTTGTGCATTACAAATACAAAATAATACTTTCTAAAAACTTTCAGAAACTTATTGCCTAAGGTCACTATTTTTAAATGAAGACAATGGCTTGCAGTGGCATTTAAACTATCATTGGGCGTGTGCTAGAATACAGCAGTTTGCCTATGCATGTAATTTGCATTTGTGGTTGTTCAAAACTTCTCTATACTGGAAAACTCCTAGGGGTAGAAAAGAGTCCTTACCAGGCTCTGCGGTTTGCATAAGTCAAAGCAAATTCAATATGCTGCATTTCCGTGGTCTGGAAAGCAGATAGAGTTTAGAGGTTTCATCTGGTTTCTTGTTGTCACAGCTCTAATAACATCTGGTGGGTGACTCACTGCTCAATCTGTTCTGGTCATGAGTAACTGAGAAGATAACAAGGCACACCATAAAAATAGGCATTGTTGATTATTCAGGCCTTCACCAGTTAAAACCGGGAGCATATCAAAAGGAAAATACAGTCCACAGAGCAATAAAAAATGAGATCAAAACATGTTCATATTTCAAATGCATAGCTGCTGTCTTGCTAAATAATGCACCATCAAATGCAAACAATATTCCTATTTGCATAATTCTATTTTTTCTGAGTAAATTACAGCTGTCCCATAATGACAGTATTTGAAAAGGCTGACAAGGATTTACTGTATGCTGTGAGGTTAATATTTCACAGGTCCTTTAACAATCTAACCTCCAGAAAATTTTATGATCATTCACAAGAAGTCCAAAAGAAGATAATGGAACTCCACTCTAACTTCTGCAACTAAGAAGATAAAACTTTCTTTCTTATCTAAGAAAATAAAACTAAACAGACCACAAATCTTGCCTTCTATCTACTAAATAAGGGCCTGCAAGGTGGTCACCTACATCTGAAAGTTATTCTGGTTCTGACAAGGTGCGGAGTTGACTACGATAACGGTTCAAAATCAACTCTATGTGTGATCCTCTTACAATCTTAAACAAGGTCTTACTGCTTTGCAATGTAAACTGCTTACAGAACAAAATAAATTAAACTAGAATGTAGCACAATTACTCCAGAATAGTATTAAATTAGGAATTTTCAGGAACAGCAATTCCAGAAAAACTCTGTTGATAATCTTCTCATTGCAGTCAGGTTTATCCCAAACGTGTTAGCATTTCAGTGTCCTTAATGCCTATTTATTTCAGCAAATCCTGAGAAAAAATATGACAATTTAATGGTTCTGCTCTGATAGCTATGAAATCCCTAATTCTTTCCGATATTTTCCTAAAACTCCTAGATCTCAGACTGAGCTTAAAATTTTGATATATGTTTCATATATGAAGATGGTCAGAAAGTTAAACACTGAGCTGATCCAGCAAAATAACTCTGTGTTTTATACTAGAGTTATTCAATCCTGACATTTACAAGTTTCCGTATCGTAAAACCTCATGTGAGTAGAAAAAAAATTTACTACAACTCAGAGCTTTGTAAATCCAAGCATTCTTATAAAACAAAAGAGCAGTAAAAAGAGTAGCCATTTAATAATGTTATCACATCTTTATCTGTCTGGATAGTCTCTCCCATAGAAAACCATTAACTGCTACTGTACTAATAAAACAATCATTTTCACATGGGAATTAAATACTGCTGACATGCTAAACAGTAATTTTCAAGACTGTAGTATGAATATTCGAATTCATTTTAGGCCATAAGCATTCAGTTTGCCACTTGTTGTTATTCTACCTCCTCAGTTAGCTGCACCAAGTCTGGTTTGCCCTTGGCTGCTGTCACAGCTGGCCTTTCAAGCTGCTGTCAGCAGGGACTCAGTGGCAGGGCACAGTCTCCCACAGGATGCCAACTATGATCACCCACTGAGGCCGCGTCACTGAACTGGGCAGCTTTCCCATGGATCTCATACCTAAATCACCCTTGGCCAAAAGCCACAACCAGGTACTTTGGTGTAGGCATCCTGCACGCTTGGGGAGTAAGGGAAAGGAGCACTAGAGAGGGTGACAGCTGCGGGTGCACACCATTTGCTCCGCAGGTGATGGGGTTAGCCCAGCAGCTGGGTGACCCCTCGGCAGCACCAGCTTGGCACCCCAACTTGACCGCAGCCACACAGCACAGCCTCCTCAGGGGAAATTCAAAGGAACTGCCAAGACACATAGTGCTTAAGATGGAAGAAACTGCTAATGTCACTTCCTAGTTCCCTCTCCTAACTCTGCTCAGCAGACTTCTGGCTTTCGGTTTCGGGGATTTTTGCTTGCTGGTAATAGATTTTGTCTTTGCTGTATTGTTATCTGATGTTGTTTATACTTACATCCTTCAGAAGGATGCCTTTTCTTTTCATAGATTAGCCAGACATCTTGCTACTCTTTTTTTCTAATTGACTGACTGTTCACAGTACAATTGTTGGAAAGGGAAAAGAACTCAATTAAATGGTAAATGAACATTCAAACTAACAGATGTTTGAAACACTGAACACAATGTAATGTATGTCCTTTAAATGAATAAACAATGTGTGGGGAAAAAAAAATTGAACATGCATGATTCCCTACCCTACTGATTTCAGGAATGTGCTCTTTTGTCTCAAAACTCATCCAAGCAGAAAGTGGTTTCTATTCTCCAGAATCACCAATTCAGATGACGGCTATCTTTGACAGGAGTGCATTCACCATGGCAAGGGAGCATTCTTGACTCAAATTCACCTTAAGGTTCTTGTACTGAGGCTAACCAAAGTCTTTCAAACTCTTTTTGTGTAGTATCTCTGGGATTTGCTTTTCCTAACTACACTTCCAGCTAGAATTATGCCAGCTTATTTTATCTTCCCTGAATTCGTTACTTAATGTCTAAAAATAAATTATATCTTGACAAAAGATCATATATGTTTTTGTATAATGTGTTTTTTTTTGTACAATATACCTTTCAGGAGATGTTCTCACAACCTTCAGATACTCCTCAAAGAATATTAAACGTCTTAATGCTAATTAAGTGTCACCTGTACATCGTCACTGGCAATATTAATAAGCTGGTTTAAGACAGTAAACTGGAAATCTAACTATAAAGACTGGAAAGAGGAGTATGTTATGTAAATTGCACAATTGTTTTATATGCTGCATTTCATGCAATGTGATGGAATAAAGTTAATTTGTTCCAGATAATTCCCAACACACTTTATTACTTAAATTGTGTAGTCCAAGAAGTTAATATTTCAAAAATATCAAACTACTGCAATAAATTGAGATTTATGGTGTGTCCAAAAGGAAACCTTCTGTGGCACTGAAAAAAAGTATGAACTTCAGAATCATTTAGGTTGGAAAAGCCCCTACAATAGTATGTTTCTATGATATGCGGGAGCTAGGAGACTGGAGGAAGGGTTTCCCTCTGGGGACAGACGGGGCCTAACAATCTCCACGCCTCTCTACTGCCTTTCTGCTAGAGCTGTATGAAGCTTCTTCAGTCTGCCAATAACTATGGAATTTATATTGGTGATTATCGTAATTTGCAGGAAATGTTCAGGACATATATGTTCTGCAGAAATACTTTACTCACTATTACCTCTCATCCAGGCTCCAAAATAAAATGTTTTCTCTTGGCATGACATTGTTGCATCAGAGCAGCCAGCCGACTGCAGCTAACCTACGAAATTCTTGAGGTGCAGCACGGACAGGAAGAGTAATGTGGAGGCTGGGGAAGATGCACACAGATAAAAAAATGATGATGTCGTCTTAAATTTTGGGGAAAAAGATTTGGAAGGAAGTCATCAGAGAGAGTAGGGCGCTGGCCAGCCAGATGCTGGAGGTATCAACTCTCAGAGAACTAGCTGGTCCTCAGAGCCGACCACATCTACTGATGAGCCTCGCTGAAGACTAGAAAGCAAAATACATAACGGAGATATTGTGAGGCAGCTCCCACCATCCTCCTCGCATTAAACGTGACTGAAAAATCAAGAGAGGGAAGCCCTCGGGCCCGAAGGGTGACCCCCTCCGCCTTTTTCCCTCAGCACCCCTCTCTTTCCTGCCGGCCCGTCCCTTCCCGCCGCGCTGGGGCGTTGTGCCCCCGCCTCGCTCTCCTCACGCCCAGGCCTGCGAAGCCGCGGGGAGCCGCGGGGGCCGGGCCAGGCCGGGGCGGGCCGGCGAGGGACTGCGGGGGGCTGCGGGGCTGGCGCTGCACTGCGGAGCCGCCTGCTGCCGCCCCGCCCCGCCCCGCTCCCCCTCCGCGCTGCCAGCCCGCAACCGGTACGGGGAGCGGCGGGAGCGGTGCCACCGGGATGCGGCGCGGACCAGCACCGGCCGCGGAGCCGGGTCCGCGGCGGCTGCTGCTGCTGCTGCTGGCGGCCGCGCTGGCAGCTCCGTGCTGCGCCGCGGCGGGGGACGGCGGACGGCGGCGGGCCGCCAGCCTGGGCGAGATGCTGCGGGAGGTGGAGGCGCTGATGGAGGACACGCAGCACAAGCTGCGCAACGCCGTGCAGGAGGTGAGGGGGCGGCTAGGTGGGGTGGGGTGCCCCCCCCTTCCCTCCCCTTCTACCCTGGGGCCGGGCCGCACCTGCGGACAGCGGCGCGCGGCGCTAACATCTCACCCGCCCTCGTCAGAGCCGTTACCGCCGCCGCGCCTGAGGGGCGAGGAAAGGTGGCGGGCGGACCCGCTGAGGGAGGTGACGGGGGCCGGCTGCGGCGGAAGCGCTCCCCTGCCGCCGCCGGCGCTGCTCGCTCCCGCCTCCGGGCTTGCCGTGCCTACCGCCCGGCTCCCCCGCGCCGCCCCCGGCCGAGCCTCCCGGCCGCCGAGTCTCCCTGCCGCCGCTGCCCCGCGCTGTGCCGTGCTGCGCGCCAGGGGGGGCGCTGGAAAGCCGGCCTCGCCGTGTGAGAACTGGTCGTGAGGCAAACGTGCGGGCAGACATTTGCCTGGATCCTAAAGCAGGAGCAAAAAAGGGCGTGGCAAGGGGAAGAGTGAAGGGAAGCCTTTAATGTGCAGCAGCACCTAAAACGCCAGAGGTGATCGCAGATAAGGATTCAAAGGTGTAAGACAATCCTGAAGATGTATGTGGAGAAGCAGCTTATTTTTCATGTAATTCCGTGTCTTGATCTCAAGTTACTTGCCCAGAATCACACAGGACCTGTTTCTGAATCTACAACCCCAAGCCATTGTCTCACATACCAGTCAAAGCACATATTTCTGCATTCCTCCCACTTCTGGGCTTTTTCCCTGTCATGTTCAAAATCTTCCTTCCAAGTTCTCTCTTTCACTTAAAACTAAGTTATGTAGTCCAAAAATCCTTTTACTCACAGGCCACGAGGGACACAGACCTTTGTTTACGGTAATTAGATCATTCCTGAACTTTTACTGTTATCCAGATGGTTGCTGAATTCTGCTTGTCATCCATTTCATTTAGGCTGTAAACACATTGAGACAAACCATTAAAAAAGCATGCTTTACAATACAAAAAATATGCTTAGTTGTAAATAAGGATGTAGTTAAAATGTCTGCCTATTTTACTGCTTCTATTAAAAATGTTTATTCGGGATTGAGGAATGGTCTGTATACAGTACAACAGATGGATTCTCTGAGCTGCATGGGAGCAGGTAAATGCTTTGCTCTTGAAAAGGTTTGCAACTGTCAGTTAAAGTAGATACACCAAAAAGAGAGATTTTTGTCTTGGGAAAAATTCTGTTGTTCACCCTGGCTGAACTTGTGGCCTCCTAGCTCTGTCACAGTGATTGCAAGTAACAGACGTGAAACAACTTGCTCCAAGTTTGTATTGTTTACAAGGCTCATGCCCTTTTGCTGTGCTTGCTCTGTTTTCTGATTCAGAGAACACTCTTATCACCTCTTCTGTGCCAAGTCTTCATCTGGCAAACAAAGAAATGGGAATTGAAATAAATAGAGAATTAAATTCTGTATGTGTGCACCCTGACCTATAGGACTTCTGCTGCCTTCAAGGGGCTTTGCCTGTGACTCTCTCCTGCCAGAATATTTTCTCCCCTTTGTCAGGTGGGAAAGTGTCTGAAGCGGTTAGTGTTTTTCTGGGAAAAATAGAAAGCCAGACTCTTAACCAGTGTTGGCCTGTATAGATACCAAATTGTCACTCGTCTCAGCACACTTTTTCCTCACAGAGACTGACTTCAGCTCATTATTTAAATTGTTCAGAGCTCAAGGGCTTAGCTCTCCAGTGTTTCTATAGACCATTAAAAGAGCTGCTGTGGTTGCTGTGTGAAACAGCTGAGTGCTCCCATACAGAGGGATCTATATTAACAGCATCATACAATTAAACAGGGCATTACTGAGGGCTGGAAAAGATATGTTGCTTGTTCTCTTTGGTGTAATCATTTCAGCTTGCTAATTTTCAGTTGGTTTATTTAAATTTGGCAGATGGAAGCTGAAGAGGAAGGAGCAAAAAAACTATCAGAAGTAAACTTTGAAAACTTGCCTCCCACCTACCATAACGAGTCCAACACAGAAACCAGAATTGGTAATAAAACTGTTCAGACTCATCAAGAAATTGATAAGGTATGAGAAAACGTACATACCAAGCTGTTCATTCTCGCATGACCTTTTCTTCAAAAGTAAAAACAATTTTGCATGTTTTGCAGAGAAGCATGAGAATTTGAAGCATAAACTTTCCTGATGATAATTACTTCTGGATTTTATTGTATCTTATTTGCTTGCCTGATAGGTTTAGGAGCATATAACATAAAAGTTTAATGTAAAATAATTACTTTGAAAAGAAATGCATACTAAATGTAGAACACAGGTATGGCAATTGCATAGGTAATGAAAGAATGATCATTTCTCACTCTGTTAGCTTCATTACAGTGATGTTTCAAATAGTTAAGGAGTTAGCCTTGTCATCTACTTTTTTCCTCCAAATAAGGATTTTGCCTGAGTGCCAGGAAGATGGGAAATAGCAGTGTGGGAATTATAGCAGAATACGACTGAGAGTAACAAAGGAACATAATTTAAAAATGTATTTTGATTTATTGTTGTTCTTTTGCCATATCAGGTTACAGATAACAAAACTGGATCAACAATTTATTCTGAGACAGTTATTACATCTATAAAAGATGGAGAAAACAAAAGAAATCATGTAAGTGAACACATTTTTTCCTCTTGAAAGTTAAACAAATACTTTAAATTCACCTGTCTGAAGAAAGCGATATAGTTCGTGGATCGGCATAGCCAAATTTCTGAATGTTTTAAAACACAAAACTATTCATGTAAGCAGTCATAATGTTTTTGTTGTTGTTGTTGTTGGAGTTTTGTTTGTTTTTAAATAGTTTAACTTAGGAAAACTATATTACAAATTTGTAGGGTAGTTTCAATGTTGCAATTAACTGAGGTGCTTGATCTGAATATTGAATTTGTCCATCAAACGTAAGTATTGTACTCAAATAGCAAAGATAGTTATACAGCCCTTTCCAACGACTGTGAATAAACCCTCAGTATAACAGTGCTCCATGGATGCTCTGTCTGTGCTTTTGGTTTTCATAGCAAAATTGTTTTATAGACTTTTAACTCTAGAAAATAATCCCTATTTGTCTGTCTTGAGGAGTCAGTGGAACAATATATGGCTCTATTTGCTTTTCAGCCTCGGCTGGTGGTGAGAACTGGTTGTGAAATGTCATTTTGGGGAGGGGGAGAGTGGAGGACAACTCCCTTTACTTCTGGAAACACGATTGTTCACAGATTCAAAAAAGTTTAAAAGATTAAGGATATTCTTTACCCAAGTCTTGCAAATACAGGTACATTTGCTAAACGACAGTAGTCTCATTAGAAGTTCCTGTCCTGAATGCAGGCTCAGGTTGTTTCTGAGAAAGACAGGTGGTAAAGTGGATGTATCAGATGATATCATATTTTTCTATGAAAATAATGTCATTACCCACAGAATTCATGAGAAAATGATTCTACATGTACAGAATTTTTCTTGACAGTTCTTTTGCTTGGTAAAGAACCACAATGAAAAGCAGAGTGTAGTGTAAATACCATCTACTAGCTCCTCCTATGTCTGTCACTGAATGCCTTGTGGCAGCATAGCCTTTTGGCTAGTGGATTCTGAGTTTTTAAATGATCTTTTCTAATACTGATCACATTGGTTTAGTATTTCTGCCAGACTGATTCTGCATCTTCCATGGATCAAGTTGTTTTTGTGTCCTACTGCAGGAATCTGTACCCCTGTGTTTTCTAAGTTCCCTTTTGCTGTTGATGCAAGTGAAGGGTTTTTTTGTTTGTTTATTTGTTTGGATTTTTTTTGTGTATGACTGAAAGGAATACTTGTCTCCATTAATCTCCCTTGTGCTGCAGATGTAAGGGCATGTTTGGATAGTCATCTGGTTTTAGTCATCTGTTTTTTACTGAGATTTATTACTACAGAAGACAGTACATTTATATGTGTATTTTCTTTAATCTTATGAGCACCTAAATTCCTAGATGTGAGCACTTAAGCTTATACATTCATCATGAAAATTCTAATTGGCATGTGTAGGTAATAACTAGAAAATCAGCTTTTGCCTGGTGGCTGTTTTATATTCCACCTGAAACTGATCCTGGGCACCCCCCCCAGGCTCTCTCTACACCACTCCAATTCATAATAGATCATTGCACTTTTTAGTTTGGTGTATCATTTTCCTTTCACTCCGAAGTCAAAAGGCAGACTAGATTAGAAAACTAAACTGTCCAGCAATTCTAGCAAATCTCAGATACACTGCTGCAGCAACAACCAGATGTTAAGTCTTGCAAAGCCTCTGCCGTTGAGGGTGATGGTCAGCATGTACTAAGTTAGAACAACTGTTAGGTTTTCTTCAGATACTTTCATGCTCTTACTAGGACAGGACTTGCCAGTGTTTCCTCTGGTAGCTGGCTTTGTCTAACTAATAGTTTATGATTTAATTTAGTTTAACATGTCCTGGCTTATTTTAGTCTAACTTTCTTCCAGTTCTCTCTTGGAAGTTCTCCAACTATTTTATAAGACATTAGAAAAAGAAAAAAATATGGTGGTAGTTCCTATTTTATTAGGTGTAAATCCTGAAATGTGAGCATCTTCTCTGCTGTCATCCAGTGACTAAGGTTTCCCTCTTTCAGCTCATGTTTTTATACTGCTATTAAAGTTGGGAATAGCAAGTAGCAAAATTAAGTTGCTTGTGCTTTCTTTTTAACTGTTTGACAAAGGTTATAGATTTAATGGTAAGTCAAGGTACAAAATAAATTGCAAATATTCTAAGGTACAGTTTGGTTTTATAGAAAGTGCTAACATATTCCAAGATGCTTTTTAATAATGAAATATGTGTAATGAAGGCAACTTAAATATTTTTTCTTTTTTTTCAAACAAGTATGGTCATCATCTTCAAAACCAGTGTACAGAAGCAAACCTTTCAACTTTCTTAGCACTGGGACACAACACTAGTGTTGTTTCTTAATGTATTTGGCTTGCTCGTTGTATCTATTTGTTCTTCACACCTATAAAAATATTTATAAGTTAGCTTTCTCCAATGATCATACAAAGTTCCTTATAAGCTTCGTACATCTAGTGAATGATAATATCTATGTTCTCCTTATGGGAAAGTTGCCTCACTTAATAAGGTAGTGCTGTGTCCAGATCCAATATAGTGATTAGTCTTCCAGCTAAATACAACTAGCTGAATAATTTTTTTTCTCATACTTCATGGTGGCCTACCTCATTGAACTGATGATTGCATTAACTTCATCTAACATTTAGATCCTGGGGAGCTTTTTTCAACATCCTTTCTGCAGCAGCTACTGAAACAAAACATTTGTTAACGTTTATTTGTCTCTCACTCTTTTGACCTTTGAGCATGCCCATGGTACAAACACTTAATTTAAAGGTTGCCAAGTTAGAGAAAACACTAAATGGGAAAAGCAACCAACAGACATATTTGATTCTTGTTTAAGGGGACCAGGCAGATCTACATATATTAGTGTATCTAAGAAATACCTAACAGAATCAAATCTAAAAATGCTTGAAAACTTTAAACATTAAGGAAGAATATACTTAGGGTACTGCTAGGCTGCAGAACTATTCTAGGAGTAATTGCATGAGATTGAGAATTGGAAAATTTGGATTACAGCTGGAAAAACATGCTGCCAAGGAGAGATCTACCAAGTGGAAGAAAAAAAAAAGTTCAAATTAAAAAGTACCATTGCTCAGATCTGTCAACTTAAGACAAAAATATTGGGAAAATGAGTTAAAGGCATTGCCAAGAACTTTGCACTGTCTCCTTAGGTCATTATTATATACGTTAATTTTCATATGTGAGGTGTTAAGTGACATTGTAGGATGCCTCAGTCACTTTCCAGGCAGCAGGTTTTCCAGACCACTGGAAGGTGGAAGAGTTATTCTACTTCCTGGCTGCTTATTTTAAATGTTAGCAGCAAAGTAATACATGTATAGCTCTTGTATTCTGTGGGCAGTTTGAAAGGAAAACCTTTTGAAATCTTTTTGGAGGTTATCTCTGTGGGCCTCTAAATACAGCTAGTATATGCTGTTCTGTAATGCACATCCTTGATACCCATCAGTGATTCATCCTGCTGTGTAGTGTAACACAACAAGTGGTTTGTATAGTTGTAGCTGTAAGTGTTGATGATCATTTGAAAAGGGGCAGATAGTGACACTTTGTTCTGAGGATGGAGATGCTGGTAGCAGAGGCTGTGAGGAGCCAGCCACTGGGAACTGGCCTGCTGTTCTAACGCTATCCTTCAGATTGGTGCCTCTTTAGAACAACACTTCTGTTTATTTTCACTCAGCCAAATAAAAGAAATAGGCACACACTATCACACAAACTCAGCTTTTATGCTTGTAGGGAAACTGAATGCTGAAAGCCAAACCTGCCTTATAGGTTCAGTTTATAGGCTTGGCTTGTAAAAAGTTAAGGATTTGCATAGCTCCTGCTCTTTAGGTATATAATTGGGTGGTAAATATGAGAATTCATCAAACACCTCAGCAAACCATCTGCTCTAAAATGTACAGTCTATATAATTTATTACAGTAGTAATTAATAATAATCGCAACCCCACAACCCTTATTTCTCATTTATTCTCTGAGCTGAGTTAGAAGCTGCTGAAATCATTGAAAGTTTTTTTCAGTGATACTTTTGGGCTTTGAATCCTGAGGTAAAAGCTGCACAGGTAGGGAAGGATGTGCCTTAAAACCCATCTGTCTTGCAGTAATAAATTCACATTCTAACCAGAATCAAATTCAGCACTGGAAAAGCAGTTTCATGGAAAAGAAATTGTGCCTACTTTTTAAATCACAGTGCCTCTGCTATCCCATGTCCTCCCACAACAGGTAGAAATATACATATCTATAATACATATAAATGGTGTATCTGTACACTATGTACATGTATATATATATTACAGAAAAATTAGACGTAATCCCCTACACATGCATATTCCTCTCTCAGACATTATTGCTTTTTGGCTTTGCATCACAAAAGTATTCTCTTTAGACTATATTCTTTGTTACTGAGTGGCTCAGTTGATAGTATTTTGATAGCCAGAAGACTGTCGGTATTTTAAGCCTCCAGAAGAGGAACTAGACTGCTTGCCATTTCTGGCACTGAGACCTCATTCTCAAGAGGTGTTGCATTATGTGGAGGCGCCATTTACATTCCCAGACTAACATTCATTTTCTCGGATGTCAGTGAGGACTGACAAGTTACCAGCATAGATGTCAGGCTTTGATCCATCAGTCTTGTATCACCAAGGAGGCCAAATACAAGCAATAGGTAGCTGGATGTGCATGTTTTTATGCCTGTATAGGGTTTTACATCCACTTGCTTTTAAGGTTTAAGGTTCAAATATTCTATAATTTACTTTCCTGGGAACATAGCCTAGCATGCAAGTTAACAGAGTAGCTCCAGTAGAAAGCTTGGTGTAGAGTACAGAACATAAAGTAACAGTGCTTTTTATTACCATGTGAAAGTCAAAATGTTTTCTGGTTTGTTGACTAGTTCTATTTCAATTGTGGTACACTAGCCTAGTCAATGAAAAGGAAGCATGAACAGTGAAAATGCAAGGAGACAAAACTGATACTGGTAAGATTTACTGCAAAAAGATTAGTTGCTTTTCTTAGTTGCATTTGGAGTAGTATTTTATGTAAGTTCTAACTCAAAGCCACTGTACCTAAGATTTTTTTCTTGTCTGTATTCATCTGATAAATAAAAATAGCAACTTTTATAGCAAGTAAACTCTAATAGAAGTACATCTGGTTGCTCTCAGTTCTCTTCCTTGCAACTGTGTTTTGAAGATGCTAAAGTTTCGGGAAGGTGTACTGGGGAACTGGAGGAGTATCATGCATTTCTCAATTAGCTTTGGCACTATTAAAAACATTGCTTTCTTTTGCCTGACATTGTTGATAGAAGCTCTTCAGAGCACAGCTGTACCTTCTCATGAGTTAGAAGGTACAGGTCGTGTTTCTTTGTGGGAGAGTAGAGAGGTGCCTCCAGTGTGGTACTGTGCAAGGTGCTTGCTCTCTCTGTGAACAGGTGGGTGTGTGCCTGTATACACATGTGTATTTAGCACCAGCCTTCTGCAAATGCAGCAGCTGATTAGTAATTTTGAATACTCCGGTGCTTAGGAAAGAGAACCTGTGATACCAGGCCAGGTTAGAGAGTGCTGTCTGGATCCCTGCAGCTCTGGACAGGGAGTACTGTACCACTGTGGAACTGCTTTTGCAAGCTGACTCGACCTGTTCTGGAAATGACTGTCTGTTTTTTTTACAGATTAAATGTGAGTTTGACCCTGATGTGTAAATTTAAGAAAGTGACTGGAGAACAAAAGCTCCAGAGTCATACAGGTTTATTTGTAGAGATAGAATAGATAGCAACCCCATTTTAATGGCCTTACTTACAACATTTTTAAGCCTTTAAGTAAGAGATTTATCTTTACTCTGGTAGTAAGATAGTAAAAAGAAATAGAAAGTAGTTAAACATTAACTTCTGGGGTTCTATTTCCCTCTTCAACTTGTAAGACAAGATTTTCTAGAGAAAAATCTGCTATAAATGGCCAAGCTGTAGCACATCTTAACCAAACTTGCAGTTCTCTGTGATTATCCAGAACTGCTAAAGTTACTGCTTGATTCCTATTTGAGCAACTTATATGATTTCTCTAAGCATGTTCTCAGCCATATGCAAGAGTTGCACTCTTTGAGATCTGTACTGCTCCAAGGAGAGGAGTTCCTACCAGTGCTGAAGTGAAAATGAACTTTGAAAATTGAGAAGGAAGCATTTGTGGAGTGAAAATTGCAATTTGTCCATCAGCAGCACTGCAGGAGAGCAGCTGATGGCAAAAATTTGAACATCCAGGATCTTAGTGCTGATGTCTGCTCCCTTTGGTATGTTAGTATCTCAGGGAAGATACTTGTTTTGGGCATCCCAGGTTTACATTTGGGTCCCATTTTTTTGTTTCATTTTTTACAGAACTTCTAGTGTCTGGTGACTTGCAGTTGACAACCTTAAACTATCAATAGACACACTAAGTGCATTATTGGATTGAAATCCTGGTCTGTCTGTAGCCAAAAAATCCCATAATATCTAAAACTGGTAGTTTTTGTATACTTAATCATTCAATTCATTAGCACTTTTAGTATTCTTTTCTGTTAACTGCCCAGTCTGCTCTGTTGGCATCACTTGTTACACAAATCTTGACTAGTGCAGTTCTTTTGAAATCACTCCACCCTTTAGGTAGTTCTTAGTGTAGGAGTAGATAAAGGCAATCTTCACTTCCTAGCTAATGTTTTGAGAGAGAATTAATGAATGAACCGTGTCAGTTTTTCAAGTTTATATACTAAACAGTAACTTGAATACATTAGTTTACTATTAGTTATAATGTAAGCTGAAGCTTTTTGCAAAAAATGCATGTATAGCTTACAGTGGCAGTCATTTAAAAGAGAGAACTCGAGTTTCACAAGCCCTTTGTAAGCAGGATATCTGCATGTTATTGCACTCTCTTTTGCTAATTGCTGATTTTTAAGTAGTACGTCTCAAGCGCTTGCAAGTCATAGCTTGCATTTTAAAACAGAACACCTTTTGTAGGCAAGGTTCCCATCCAGTCCCAAATCACCTAAATTCCTGCAGCGGAACTACTGAACAACAAGGTTCAGACATTCTGAACATTTGGCTGAACCCCCTTTTTTTCTTCTTTTCAGTTTCAGCCCTGACAATGTAGTGGATGAAGCTGAAGGGAAGGTGCATATAGCTCATGGGGGCAAGTAGCTTGGGTTAGAGTGGGAAAGGATGTGGAGGTGGGTACAAAGGGAGAGAAGATAAAGCCTAAGATGAGAAAAAATGTGCCATTAGTATTTTGAATTGCCCTTATTCATATATATTTCTGGAGTACTTAGGATATGTATCTTGTTTGTAGAGCAAGGGACATAGTCTTCTTGTTTTGAACGGTGTGATGGAGTGTGAATGTAACCATCAGTGTTCATATATAACACTGTAAGCACCAGATGCTTCTTACTGATGCAAAAGCTATTAAGAGGTTTAATTTGCTCACGGGTGATAGAATGGCCTTACTGTGAGTAACAGCGTGTCCCTAAGACCAGAAGTTTTACTGGTCATGTGATATTTGCAGGACTATTGCCAAAAAATCTGAAATTTAGCCTCCATGGATGGAAAGATATGTCATTAAGGAGTTTGAAACCCTTGTGTGTCGCCTCTGCTCCTGCATGAAGAAACTTCTCCAAGGAAGAAGGGTGGGAAAGCTCTGTAATAGCCAGCTGAGGTGTGTGTCAGAGGCTGTGTCCACATCTTTGTTTACTGACGTGAGTCCATTCTGATCTGGCTTGTTTTCTCAGAGAAAACACTGTGTAGAAAGTTACGGGTCTGTGCAGAGAATCCACACATGAATGGATAGTGTGTGCAAACAAGATGGTTTTGTAATACTATAGGGCTGCAATGGCCACGATGCAGAGAAAAGTGAGACCTCAGTTTCCATGGACTCAGATATCATACTTGGTGACCCCAAACAAACAAGCAGGTGTAAACAGCTGCTAGACCTTGTCAGAGTGAAGAGAAGCAAGGTGCCTTTTGCTGAGAGATGGGACAAACCAGGCAGGTGTTTGAGCTGAAAACACGACAACCAAAGGTCAGAACACAGATCTTTATCACATTTTTTGCCTTAAATAGGGCTCAGATTTACAGGCCAAGAACTGATGCAACAGCAAATGGGTTATTCCTAATTAAAGGCATCAAATCCTGTTCCCATTTGTGTCAGTGAGAATCTGAAGTAATTTGGACAATTTCAGTGAATTTACTTTGCTAGTAAAAAAAGTAGTAGCTAGGATTTCTTTCACATTTTGCTGTTGTGCTAGCTTAGTGTAAGTTTTCTTCTGTCAAGTTTGGCAAAGAAAATTGTGTTGTGCTAATTAATATTCTGAAAGTAACATTCTTCATTAGTAATTCAGGTCAATGCCTGTGTTAGGGGATGTTTAAAACTTTGCCAGAGCCTTGTGTTACAATGTAGTATTTCGTTTCCAGTTCAACTCCAAAAAACAAACAAACAAGAATATTTTTGTGCAAAATCATATTTGCTGAAGAACTGCTTCACCATTTTTTTTCTATCTGAACTCTTACCCTTTGAGTAGCTAAATAACGAAGGGAGAAAGATTTTCTTGGAATAAATTTCTCCTTACCAAAAATAAACTATTACTGTAACACAATCACAATGCCTAGAATTGGTTCAGTGTTCTAGGTGATTGTGTTAGTAAAAACACAACAGCAAATCAGGAAGTTTACCCCTAGAAAGCTACAGAACAAGCTTTCTCTAGAAGAATCAATGCCCATCTGCATTCCTCAGTGTCCATCTGACAGTCATACACTACTTCTACAACTTACAGCAATCTTGTTAGTGGTGGAAATCTGACTTGTCTGAAACTTTCCATCTGTGGGGAGGTATACATCATGTTTAGTCATCTACTTCTTCCTTGTTTGCATATGGGTTGAAAGAACTCTTCTGCAAAAAAGCCACAGTAAGGGAGTAGTGAGAGTAAAAAGAGCAACTGTTTACTTCTTTGGTTTTAGTACAGCCTTCTTATACCTCATGTGTTGAGTTTAGGGAACCAAGGCTGTCAAAATGTTTCTTACAGGCCATGTCCAAATTATAGGTAAATATAAAAACAAATCATCAGGAACATTTTTACTTTCCAGCTCTACTCGGTCTACCTATTTAAACTAAGAGAAATTAAATATTTTTTCATCTCTGTGAGGTAACAGAGAGAGTCAGGAGACTAAATCTTTCGTGTGGGCTGGTGACAATTCTGTGAGCTGCTGACAGCTCTTGAGAGAGCATGGTATGGACTGTCTTTAGACAGCAGTCAGAGTTCATCAGCAGTATTTCCTTTGGCCAGACACATGTAGCAAAACGAATCACATTATAGGAACAGCTTTAAAGCAAAAGAGTTTTTTTTTCCAGTGGTTTTGCTTTACATAGTTTTAATGTGCTGGCTCCAGCAGATGCTTATTTGATTTTGAGCTGAAACCACATTATCTAATAAACCAGTAAACTTTATCTGGTAGGGTACCAACATGTAGCAAAGATTTTAGGAAATAAATGTAAAGCATAAATGTTTTTATTATTATTATTATTTATTTTCCTTTACATCTGTTATGATCTTAGAATGATTGAGATATCAAAAATAGAGATAAATGGGCCAAACATGCAGCCGGTTTACATCTGTATTATACATAAGTAAGGTGGCTGGGAGGTGGGCCCAGTAACACACAGTTCCATATGCAATAAGCCTAAGTTTTTTGTAATCTTTCCCTGAACTGTAGGAGGGGAAGATTAATTAAAATCATTAGAATTAAACTTGTTTTACACAAATGTGAGTAGGAGGAGAACAAATGAACGTGATCTGTGATTGCTTGGTCTTCTGTACAGTTGTTTATGGTCAGAAAGATGTGCAAGATGCTGCTAGTCCAGCTTGATGATGTTTTGTACTATGATTTACTGAGGTAAACCATGACAGTTGGAGGAAGGTGGTGAATTGATCTCTGTTTCTGTTTAGTTTCATTTCATCAAAAATTTGGCAAATGTGAGGAAAAAAAGCTCTGTAGAGTGGTGTCTTCAAATGTATTCCCTTGATAAATGCATTTATATGTCAGCTGAATAAGTCTCATTCTTTCCTTTCTCTTGTCTAATTCAAAACTAGCATTTTGGCATCTTTTGTAGAGAGAGTGTCTGTCTGGCCTAATGAGGGACTAAGCCACTTTGATAATTAGTGCTGAGGAATACCGTACCAGTGAATGTGAACTATCCAGTCATGGTGGTTTACTACTGCAGTTAAAGATAGAACCCCCCTCCATCTTTTCTACCTGTCCGAATTCTTTATAACAAGTCCATAACTTCTGTTCAGTAGGTAACATACTCTAATATATCATCATCGGTGAAAAGATATATGGGATGGGAGTTTCAGATTTGTTCACTTATAATTCTGTCTGGAACTGACTCAGAGCCTGTTCTGTGAATTTACATCACATGAGGAATCCCTGAAAATTGTTCCTTTTCCTGGGAGAAGTGGGCTTTCTAAGGGAAGAAGCATCTCACAGCATGTAGATAGCTCACATCATGGTATCAGTCAAAGGAAAACCTTCGTGGTCTGAGTCCAAGATATTTCAGAGCCATCAGCAAGGGAACTCCATCTTTAGGCAGACATTCATCTCATCTGTTCTCAAAATCCTCCAGTGCTGGTGACAGTTTATTCCAATGCTTTCCTACGCCCACTATAAGATCTCTGATGATGTAATTTAAACCCTTTCTTTTATCTACAGCTCATGGAAAATAAATTATTCCCTTTTCTCTAGAGTAACAGCAGTCATCCACACAGTCAACTCTGCTGTAGGCAAAATCCATTGTAGATGAATTCTTACCATGTATTTCTGTTCGAGTATTATCTTTGGCTGACACCTGAAACACAGTAAGTCTGTTGAAACTGTAAGCTACCAAGTGTATCACATAAGAACAAAGCACCTAAGATTCAGGGTTTGAAGTAAGTTCTGTAATGGATTGGGTACAGATTGGCATCAGCAAGGAGCTATTAAGTACGTAAATCCTGTTTTGTACTGCTTTTCTTTTTGCACAGATGTTTCACATCCTTGCTGTGTACAGCTATTCTGGACTGTTTTGTTTTTATAAATTTTCAAAATGTACATAGTTTGGTAGTGAATCATGGAAACTTTGTAGCTGCCAATTGTAGAGAGAAAAGAGGCCTGCATTGAAACTCAGCCTCAGGGCACACCATTTCATGAGGGCTGTATCTTTGTATGGTTACTGACTATTTAGAAATAACGGCACTTTAGAACTTTGTGGCACAGTTGTACAGTGTTTCTGTAACTGTTACTGTATCTCAAGACATTTAGACTAGAAACCAAGATTTCCTAGACCGCAGGGTTTTAGACACACCTTTTAGTTATCAAAAGTGGAAAAATTGTTCTTCAATTAATAGATGTACAGGTAGATGCATTTTTCTATTAAGACAATTTATTACAAAATCATTAGGAAAATTTTGTTTAGATACATAAAGTCATATTTTCACCTCATTTGATAATCTCAAACTATGCAAAAAAAAAGCTTTTCTTAATATGGAGCAATTAAACATGGAACATAGGGCTATTGGTTTTGGGTCCCAAACTGTCTAATTCTTCAACTTCTACCTATTCTTCAAAATATTCCTTCCCTAATTATAGATTTTAGTGTCCCTATGTATTTAAAAAAGTTGAGTGAGTATATAGCATGACACTGAGTTGCAGGAAGGCCTGAAGGAAGATTTTACTGGAATTTCTACCATCCTGCCCTGCCTATGGTACACCTGACAAACAGGAGAAAAGCTGGACAAACATGCTATAACCTGTCCTGCCTCCTCTAGGGCAAGTGTGTGGGATGAGAGGAGTTCTGCTGCTGCAGACAGCTCCAGCAATATGTAGCCCCATACATGTATATGCATATTTCCCACATAGTACTGGGATGTGACTAGTACCATAGTTCGCAACTCACGTTTCATCTTTTTACTGTGTCTTTTTTTATAACACTAGTCCTTATTTTTATGAGTGCTATGTACTTGGCAGGACAGCAATAAGACATTTGCTCTGCTGGAAAGTATTACAGAGGTTTTGAGATATTTAAAGGCAAATTAATTCATATCTCATTAAAAATGAATGCATTATATGCCCTGTCTAGACAACTAAGAGAGTAAGAGCTGGAACACTACTGCAGTTCAGACTGGTAGTAGTTTCCATAAGATGGTATTCCGTTCTGTGTACTTCTGT
This sequence comes from Cygnus olor, assembly GCF_009769625.2. Classification (NCBI taxonomy): domain Eukaryota; kingdom Metazoa; phylum Chordata; class Aves; order Anseriformes; family Anatidae; genus Cygnus; species Cygnus olor. Next base: position 65,271,119 of record NC_049173.1, on the reverse strand, counting down.
CATTTTTCTAATATGTGTAATACACGTAGGATATAGAACAGGTTTTTTGCTTTTCTGCTTACTACTCAGCAGCTTTTGTCATCTGTTGGAGTCATTTTCTAATTGCTGCACCATCTTTTTAGCATTGCTTCCTTTGTTGTGTATCTCCTGGCAAAACTTCATTACCTCTCTGATGTCAGTGAATTTTGTCTCATTACTTTATGGCTTGTGAACCTGAAAGCCATAGAAGGTTAGGAATGATACCTTTGCTCCTTTCTCTGCTTTCCTGGGTTCTAAGCTAAGGTATAAAGAGACTGGAAGGAAAGGAGAGCCCATGCCAGGCAGTCATTTGCCTGTCCCAGACAAATATAATTTGAAGATACGAGAGGAGTGAAGAGAGAATTTGGTTTAAAATTATCTTTGAGAATATGGGAGGGAGGATGGAAAAGGGAATAGACCAGCTAAATGTCACCACTGTATTTAAAATCAATGGTTCAATTTTGAAAGTCACACAATATAAGAATAGTCTTGAGCATATTTTCTTGACTACACTTAGGGTGTTAAATATATGCAGTTAATTAGGAGCTAAGGGGGAAAAAAAGAGGAAAGTGAAATGAACATGATTTCAGTACATAATATATCACCAGCAAAAGGGAATGTTAAGGTTATTACCATACTGAGGTACAGAAACCAGATGAACACTGCAAATGAAAGGTTTCTTCAAGAAAGTAGATTAACTCTGTCTGCGTAGTTCTGCCTTTGTAATTTCAAATGGGACGTTCTTTGCTTCTCCCTCTTTATCCTTAGTGTGTTACATGAGCAGAGGATGACGGGGTCCACACTGTAGTTGGCTACACTCCGCAGTCAAGGACAGTCTGCCAGAATAGCCCATAGTGCCTTCTAGGTCAAAGGCTTGTTATTGGTGAAGCATAAAGATCGTTGTATCACACTGAAAGAAAACTTTTTAGTTCTGTGCCTTTCTATGCACATGTAAACATTCAAACAGAAGGAAAGTACCCTTGTCAAAACCTGTTAATGCTTACACCATGTCTGACTTGAACACTCTTAAGCTGTCTCACACAGGCATCTGTTTTGGATTTCTGGTAGTTGTGTTACAAGCATACTTAACCATCAGTACTGTCAGTCATTTTTTTAATCTCACATAAGGAGCCTAATCATTCCTTAAGAAAGCAAATTACAGCTTTGGCATAATGTGCCAAAGACAAGAAAACTGAAGTTTCTTTCAGCAGTAGTTGTTTTAATAGTCTAACTCAAAATACAGAGAACCTTTTCCACAAATTTCAGTATTTTGTTCTTGCCTCTGTTTTTTTTATTTTTATTTTTTTCCCTTGAGGGTTTTGGAACAAATTTCAACCCCCAAATTACTTTCAGGTGTTGCAGGATATTCACTGTAGGGTACAATATTATAATAAAATTCTACAGGATGCTAAGTATGTGCTTACAGGTACTACACTCATCTCCATCATGCCTTCTATTATGTGTGGGTCCTAGTATACTCGTTAATAAACAGGCAGTCCTGCTTTCTCTCTGTATTATTCTTTAGCACTTCTCAAACAGTGTATTTCTTAGCTGCCAGGTTAAATTATGCTCTGCTGTACGTCAGAAGCCAGCACTGCCTCTCCCCGGTTTACATGCTGTTGACCCTGCAAAAGCAAAGCATTCTGAAAAATAACGTAGTTTACAGGATTCCACGAAGAATATGGATTGTTCAGAATCCATTGCAGTTGATGAAGATGCTTAGTTTTGTTCCTTGTTTTGCAACTGTTGTGTCTCAGGGTAGCCTGATTAGAAAAGGTCTGTTAAGAAAGAAAAAAAAAAGAACAACAAAAAGAGAAATGGTCACACATCTGCATGTATAAGAATTATTGGGTTTTGCATTGACTGTGGATTATAAAATCTGAATGAAAGAAGCTGGTTTGGAGCATGGCACAAAATTTCACAGCTTTAAGAAAGCATATGAAAAGAAGCTTATTCCATGCCAGGAAAGAAAACTGTAAAAGGATTTTTTTTTTTCCCCAGCTGAAAACCTCATAATACTTGGGGTCTGAACTGGTGGGACACAATTCAATAAGAGGGGAAAGGCAGGGGACTCATTAGTGCAAGAGAAAGCGGTGACTGGAGAATTGCAACTTAGATGTTAGGTGGTTTTAGAGCTAGAGAGAGGGTTATTCCATGAGCTCAAAAATGATTATGGCAAGATTTCTCCTCTGTGGAAAGGGACAACTGGAAAAACTTACTACATTGAGACCTGGCTGTTTGCCTGAAGGTGGATGGAACAGGAATGAAACAGTATAGTTTATTCTGAATATGGTTTATACAGGGGGATTCATAAAAGAAGCTGACAAAGCTATGGGTAGAAAATTGGCCAGAAAGAGCATGGCAGGTAAGGAGGAGAAGTGGCTAACTACTTGGAACCACAAAAACTCAAAGATACTGTAGAACACTTGGATTTTGACCTACCTGATTATGTAGCAGCACAAAAGCAAACAAGAAGAACATACATGGGATAATGAAGCTGCAAAAGCATTATGATAATATATAACATATATTACATATATATATACGTATATATACATATATAACATATATAACATATATAACATATAATATATAATATAGACCCACCGATAATCATCTCGTAAAACAGCTGAAAGGACTGCTTAATTGTAAACATATAACCTGCATGTAACTTCACTGACTTGAAAAGAAATCAGGCTTTGGCTTCTGTTCTATGTCCCGGATAATCAAACTCTTTGCAAACGTCTCAGATGGCCAAAATGGGTAACTTAAACAAAGAACTGCTCTTCATGCAGAGCAGCCTTGTCTCATACCATGCAAGAAGCTTTTATAATGTTAAATATGGAAATCTGAAGACAGTATAGCTGCTTTGTCCTTCAGTGATTATAGTAATTTAAAAGCTTCACTTAAACTTTTTGATGAGTTAATTTTCAGCCCAGCTGATCATACAGAAACAAAACCCAGCTGGGATGCCATGGAGAAAGTCAGTTTGGGGAAAATGATCTAAAAAAAAGTAAAAATAAAAGCTCAGTAAAAACTTTCAATAAAGGTTGCATAAATGACAGGTAGGCTGCACCAAGAAGTGAGATTAGTATCTACCAAGGAGCAGTCAAGTTATTTCTTCAGAGAATTCAGGGATTTTTAATTCCGTATTTTGTACTGACTAATAACACAAAGATAGCATCAGCCTTGTGGTGGTACAAACCAGTGATGAAATAAAAGTGACTTAGACAGGAATAGTGCTAAGATTTATTCTTCTGTTGGCTTGATAGTTACCTGGAGAAGACATTTTTAGAATAGGATTGATCACTTGATTTTTGAGAGGTAATCATTAGATGTGAAGAAAAAAAGATGCCCTCCCTGTGAACCAGAAACTTCAGGGATACACAAACTATACACTTACTCTCTGTATTGCAGATTCTTCCTCACTGCCATACCTAAATAGCCTGCAGAGTTGTTTTGTGCTTTAATTATGCTCACTTCCCAAATAAAAATCCCTGGCGAAGAATTTCTGGTCAATATTTGTATGTTAGCCCTGTGCAGCACAAACAAAAAGCAAGCAATCTCTACCTTGGTGCTGGTGGGACCACTGGGCAAAGAAACTTCAGTCAAAGTCTGTGATTCAGATGGGAACTCAGGTGTCCCTCTCACAGAAACAGTTTTGCTAAGGCCATGAAACGCTTCCAGGTTTGAAAAGCATGCCTAAGCAACTTGCTAGCCTGAAGCCTGTTGAAACACCTTAGCTGAGTAGCAAAGGCTGATGCATTACGGATTCATCTCCCTTTGGGCTGTCATTGCTTGCTTGGGGAAGCTGGCCAAGCTGCTGAGTTTTGGAGGTCAGCACTGATGTTGCTGGGGAGGAGGAAGGAGGACAGCATAAAGCTGCCTGGCCTGGGATCAAGAAAGCTGTTGCAGAATGATCTCCCACAAAGCATAAAGATACTCTTGGCTGCTGCAGCTGCTGTAACGTAGACCCTTTCCCAGTCTTGTCCCATTCTAAAAAACAGCAAATAAGTAAATTTTGATTGAACTCTTAATACAAGTAAAATAGCTTTTATGCAAATGTCTTCAGGTTGTTTGTTTTTGTTGCTCGTTTTTCCTCAAGAGAGCAGAACAAAGAGAATTCATTTTCTTGAAGTCATTGGTATTAATATTTACACAAGATGTGAAGCCACCTAATGCTTTGCAGCCACATTGTTCTATTACAGAACTGTGGTTGTGTGAAAAAACAGAGAGAGCTTTTTTTCCCTCGAGTCCCAAATAAGAAATACAATCAATCAAGACCTCCTTTCTGGTGTTTCAAGGAGAGGTATGGATTTCCATCATAGTGGCAAACTATACTTTTTTTTTTTAGGAGTGTATCATTGATGAAGACTGTGAAGCAGGGAAATATTGCCAGTTCTCCACTTTTGAATACAAGTGTCAGCTCTGTAAAACCCAACATGAAGTAAGTCCTGAAGTGATATGTGATTTTATGTAGTCTTAAAAAACTTACTATGTAAATTCCTGTTGTTAATGTCAATAAATTAAAATAATTACCTAAGAAGATGCACAGCTTTGTGTATTAGTAGATGCGTAGCATTTTATTTTTTTCCCCTGCCTGTTATCACAACTAAGGTTACATTATTTGAATATGTGAACCTTAGGAAGCTGTAAATCCCTGTTTCTTGAGATAACAGAAGTGTTTTTGGCAATAGCTATGCTTTGGTTATCTTGCGTAGGTAACAGGTGCCTGAGAAGCTCAGGCTTCTTCTGTGGTAAAAAAAACAATTTAAGAGCAATTAGCTGAAAACAGCCTTTATCAAGCTGTCCCTTTTCACCTACATTCTGCTGATGGCCTCTTGTGAAACAGTTGTTCTTCAAAGCATTTACAAGCCATTAAGCTGACATTGCTGTAAAATCCCGTAATCAATACAATTAAAATCTTTTCCTGAAATGATGTAAATTATTTAAATGCTTTAAATACTTAATAATTTCAGGAAGCTGTATTGACTTTAGTGGATTGAATGCGTGCTTAAATGGAAGTCCTGAATTATCAATCTTCTGTCATTAGGAAAGCTCACTCATACTTTAGAAAGTGTTAAAAGTGATCATTTTTCTTGTTAACATGGAGTCATTAAAAATCAATTGGGATGTAACTGAAACCAAAAGCCCTACTTCTCTATGCAGTGTTCAACAGAGCATTTGTAGAAAAAAAGTAAAAATTTGGTCCTGGCTACATTCCTGTTGCACAGTGAGTTCAGTGAAGTGAACTGACTGTGAAGTGTGAAAGTAAAGGTGGCTGGATCAACTCCCTGACCTAGACTCCTCACAATCACAAGATATTTGTCTTTATAATTAGCAGTGTATTCCTACTTCTTACCCTGTGTTAAGTACCTCCTGTGGGATCCACTGGAAAAGAAATTGATTTTGAATGGCTTCCCAGACAGGGCTTTACACAGACAGAAAAAAAGCTGTTAAAATTATGACCTACTAGGAATCTTTAAGATGACAATCAAACTACCTAAAAAAAAACCATAAAATGTCACAGTGCTTTTGCTGGGTTGATTTATTAGGTGTGTGTATAGCTGAAACACAGGGACAGTTGTCATACAAAGTTATCCTCAGGTAGAGATTTGCACTTCCGATTTTCTGATTTTTTTTCAGAGATTTTTTTCTCTTGGTTACAAATGAAATCTGGTTCTTATTACAACTGAAAATTGGATTTTAAGATGTTTTTTGCTTTGCTCTTTGAAAGCAATCCTTCTTAAATTGTAAAGTATGGACTGCATTTAACATTGGAAAAATCAGAAATGGTTTCCATTGATAATGTTTCATTTATTAATTTTCTCTCCTTGATTGCAAAAGTCTGGCCTGAAGTACACATTACACTGCAGGATGTCTGGCTGCTGACCAATTTTCATATAAATGCTAAAAAACTATTCAGATTTTGTAAGATTTTAATAATAGTATAGAAGGGGTGCCATTATTCTACTGTAGATGATCCTGTCCAGTAAATACTTTGGTGTGTGCTGGAAGGTGAGAACCTAAGCAATTCTGTTTAAACAATGGAAATGTTACATTATTTAAACCACATTCATGCAGCTGTCTTCACGAGCAAGGTATAAATCCACGTTTAGCTGTCTATTGGTACAGGCAATTAGTGCTAGAGCGACAGTTGTCACATGCTTTTTCCATTCGCAAGCATTGCTCACGGGATGTTGAATGCTGTGGAGACCAGCTTTGCATTTGGGGTGAGTGCAAGAAAGCCACTTCAAAAGGAGAGAATGGCACCATTTGTGAGACCCAACAAGACTGCAACCCAGGAATGTGCTGTGCTTTTCAGAAAGGTACAGTGGTTTTGCTTTTTATCCTATTCATTTTATAATACAAGAGTGTTAATATTTAGCTCTTTTGCTCAGGTGAAGCAGATAGACCTCTATGGAATCAGTAGATCATTATGCCTTAGCCTGGGGCATGCACTGTGTTAACTTCATTATAAAAGCTTTAATAGAATTAGGAGTGAAAAACAGCCTGATAGGAGTGCACAACAACAAAAGAAAAGCACACTGCACATTAGACAGAGGAACAGAACGAGTAGCACAAAAATATGATGTCTTAAAAGTATCATTTAAAAGAAGCAGAGATCTATGTTAAATTTTCATTCAGCATAGTAAAAATAGAATTTAAAATGTATTAAATTAGTAGACCATCAGAGTCAGACTACAGATAGTCTTCATACCTGAGAGTTTTATATGAGGCTTCTAACGGTACTGCGCACTATGCAATACTGACTGGACAGACAAGTGGAACAATGTTCCAGATTATGCTGTCAGTCCACATGGGAACATGAAACTTGATTTACAAGGGAAAGGAAGGAGAGGAGAACAAGATACCAGACCTGACATCAATCCTAAATCCTGCCTGGTCAGAGTCCAGCTTGTTACTCTTTTCTACCCACTAGTTCTTCACAGCTTTTACTCTAGTTCACCATAATTTAGTAGTAACAGGATACAAGTCTAACCCTCTTTCCACTCCACATAGATACTTTTCTATATTGCTTTTTTTCTGGTTCTTGCTATGAGCAGCAGATGACTTCATACCTTCACCAATAGTTGGGGTGCCTGTCCCACAATCAGCTTGCTAGTGGATCAGGCTGGAAGGGCACTTCAGGATAATGAAGGAAAAAGCTCATTTCAAACACCAAATCTAAAGGCAAGTGGGTCTGTTCAGCTTTTCCTTGTTAATTCAGAGCATTACAGAGCAGACCTTCCAAGTTAAATTAGATTGGTTTCAGCAAGTTTTGTTGAGAGCAGTTGTGGTTTATTTTCCCCTTCATGAGATACCTTCTTAACACATCTATGTTTTGCTAAGCTTTACTAGAGATTTCTCTGTAAATTCTGATCCTGAAATGAGACAAAGACTACTTCTATAAATGCCTATTACTTTCCTCATGTAGGTCTTCAAACCTCTGCTCACGTTGCAAAGTTGAGTAAATCAGGAATACACATCCATTAGTGTCAGTAGTACTAGGCTTGGCTATTGTGAAGGTAATAATGGCTTTTGTAGTTCTAATTTCCTATGGAATTTGAACAAGCTGTCTTCATGATTATTATAAGACATTCACAGTAATTTGAGTATAAGTTACTGCTTGGCTTGAAATGAAATTCAGTACAAACATGTAACTCAGGAAGGAACAACACAATAGGTAAGAAGATTGACTAAACTTAGTGGAACACCATCATTAAAACTTATCAGAGCTGTCAATTAACAGCAAAGAATTTCTCTTCTTTACAATTGCCTGTTTCAGCAGTGCTTCAGGTTTTCAGGTTAGGTGTGAGTGGAAGTTAGCCCTAACCTGAAGGCCTTTCTCCATCACTAAAACATTGCAAAAGGTTGTCCTAATACAGACTGGACTGTATCTACATTTTTTTTTTTTTTATTTGAAAACTGTAGTAAGCTATGGAACATTCACTATTCAAGATAGAATCTGTTTTGGAATTAGGAGCCAGTGAATCATACACATTAGAAGTGTGTATATAATTTGTATGTATGCATATATTGATGACGCTCATTACAGAAAAATTCGGAGCTCCCCCCATTTTATTGTGCCATACCACAAAAAGCGAGGTGAATGAAGACCAGAAAAGGGAGATTTGAAAGGAACATCTGGAAGACCTGAATTCAAGATAGATACGAAGTTACTAGTATCAGGAAACCCAAACCCATGTGTTATTCTATATAATTCCTTATACAGGTTGAAATGACCCCTGTACAGAAAAGAAGGATGCCAAGCCCCTAATGCCAGACAGCTTTACTTACTATAGAATTCTTAAAACAAATTAAATGGCTGAGTTGTAGGTTTTGTAACCTGGCTACTTTAGTCTGAACAATTGCATTTGAAACCTCTGAAAAAAAAAAAAGAATAATTCTGCAATAGAGATTTCTACATTCAGATTTTAAACAACAGTATGCATTGCAAAGGATTCACTGTAATGTCAGTAGTTGCCTTGGGTTTAGAATACTTTGAAATCTCCAGAGGAAGGAGTTGTATGGTACCACTGTATTGACAGTACTCTCTTTGCGATGAGGCAGGAGTGGATCTTACTCGTTAAGCATAAACTTAAAGTGTCTTACTCCCACCTAGTGGAGAGAACATTAAGTTATGGCTCCCTAACATGTAAGGGGACTTAAAAAAAAAAAAAAAAAAAGCCCATCTTTTTACTTCTTGTATATAGACATACATAGTAGGTCATCTCAGTTTAGCAGACAGTTAATGACTTCTCATAAGATTAATCTACTCTGGCATGCAGAACTGCTATTTCCTGTGTGCACTCCATTACCTGAAGAAGGTGAACCTTGCCATGATCCTTCAAATAGACTTCTCAACCTGATCACCTGGGAACTGGAACCTGATGGAGTACTTGAGCAATGTCCATGTGCAAGTGGCTTGATCTGCCAACCTCACAGGTAAAGATCCAAACTGTGCAAGTAAACTGCTTGTATAGGTTTCTTTAAGATACAAAACTTGCAGATTCTTTCACACTGTTTTGATGGCTTTTCTCATCAGTAGCTTTGAAATTTTCTCAAACTTACTGCTTTGTCCCACACACATGTGCCTAATTGAGTTTGGCAAAGCCTTATTTCTAGTGTGAATGAAGTTTGTATCAGGCTGATACTGCTTTTTAATCAAAGTAGTAGTAACAGCTGTTTACAAGCATCATTCTGATTTCATTCTCCATTGTACAGCTCTTGTCCACCAATTTTCTGTTAGATTGGGCTTCTGCTCAATGCTTTGCTTGCTTACATAACAGAAACATGCAGTAGGTATGAACAGGCATGTTTCTGTACTAATGATTAGCTTTATAGGTCATTTCTATCATAGCAAAAACAGACAACTTTGCTTATATTTTCCTTCAGTTTCAAACTAGCCTGAGAAGCCAGTTTCCCTACTTACGATTTGCTGTTCAGACTTAAAACACTTCATACTGTAACAGACCTTTTCAGCAATATTGTGAGTTTCATGGAATATTCAGCAGATTGACTCCATATTTTTCTGCTAGAAGCTAAAACATTTAATATATCATGGCTTTAATTGTTCTTTAAAAGGACAGTTATTTGCATTATTAACAGTTCCATTAGGAAAAAGTGAGATCACTTCAGTTTTGCACTAAAAGCATTATTGGAATACCTATGTGGTACCTGTGTAATAAACTCCCCAAGTTTGTTGCTCCACTGCTATTTTCATTGCTTTAACTTCTAATAAGACAGCAAAGCTGTGATAGAGATGTAAATTATACGTAGATTAAAATTTCTCTCCTTCTGTGCCCAATTCTTTCTACTTCTAGCCACAAGAATTACCTGTTTAGGGTTATCACACACAGAAGTACCATGCATATCAGTATGACTCACATGGACAAGATAATGCTGCTTCTTTGAATTTACATGGTGAACTTGAAGATTCAGATAATGTGTTTATTAAAAGGAGCAGCCTGTCTCTGCTTTAAATGACCCTTGACTGATTATTAGTAACTGATAAACACACTGAAAATATCAATTTATATCCTAGAAAATAAGAATAGTCTACCCAGATATGAAAGTCGTAAAACTTCTAGAAAGCAAAAAAAAAAAAAAAAAATCAAGAATTTGAAACATACATGAAATAAGCTTTAAGAACATCTTTAGTTCATTTACTCTTGGTTTCCAGTGAAAGAGACTGCAGCTTTAAGCAGCTGTTTGAGGGGTGCCTAGCATGACCAGTAGTCACCTTGCGCTCTTAACAGAGACACATGGCCCTGAACTGTCTCATGCAGTGCAAAGAAGCAGAGAGGGATCTGGGGGTTGTGGTTGACAGCAAGTTGAATATGAGCCAGCAGTGTGCCCTGGCAGCCAGGAAGGCCAACCGTACCCTGGGATGCATCAAGCACGGCATCGCTAGTCGGTTGAGGGAGGTGATTGTCCCGCTGTACTCTGCGCTGGTCTGGCCTCACCTCGAGTACTGTGTGCAGTTCTGGGCACCACAGTACAAGAAGGACATTAAACTGCTGGAGAGCGTCCAGAGGAGGGCGATGAAGATGGTGAAGGGCTGAAGGGGAAGACATATGAGGAGCGGCTGAGGTCACTGGACCTGTTCAGCCTGGAGAAGAGGAGGCTGAGGGCGGACCTCATCGCAGTCTACAACTTCCTCGCGAGGGGAAGTGGAGAGGCAGGTGACCTATTCACTGTAAACACCAGTGATAAGACCCGCGGGAATGGTGTTAAGCTGAGGTGGGGGAAGTTTAGGCTGGACATCAGGAAGAGGTTCTTCACAGAGAGGGTGGTTGCACACTGGAACAGGCTCCCCAGGGACACAGTCACTGCACCAAGCCTGTCTGAATTTAAGAAGCGTTTGGACTGTGCACTTAGTCACATGGTCTAAACTTTGGGCAGACCTGTGTGGTGCCAGGAGTTGGGCTAGATGATCCTTATGGGTCCGTTCCAACTCGGGATATTCTATGATTCTATGAGATGTATAGTGTTCTATTCCCCTACCAACAAGTATAAATCATTCTTGTTCCCTTTTAAGTTCCTACACTACATGTGGGATGTTTGTTTGCAGGTAACTGGAGACACTTTTCAAAAACAGCAAATACAGCTACTGCATTATCCTATTTAAAAACAAGTACATAATACGCAGTTTTCTCAACTTTACAGTTCAATGACAAACACTGACTTTTTTGCATACCTTTTAAGCTACAGAATCTTAACTTGGTATTATGACTAACAGAAAGAACTAGTCAGGATTGCTTGTGGCAGAGGGGACAGATTGTGCTGAGGTCCACTGCCATCTTGTGTCCCAATATCAAACATGTTCTGCTATTAAGAATTTGGCTCCAACTGTATGTAGAAATCTAACTGTATATAGAAATCTCATTTTAACTCTCCAGCTGTCAAGCATGTAAGAATCAGATTATAAAATTGTCAGATCCACCACAGATGAACTTATGCACCTAGCATGCTTTCATGTGTGGAGAAAGAAAAATCTTATTAAGGAACTAACAAAAAGAACATGAAAAAATGTACTGTATGACCAGATATCTTTCTTTGTTCAACAGCCACGGTACTACATCTGTGTGTGAACTGTCCTCCAATGAAACCAGAAATAATGAAAAAGAAGATCCCTTAATCATGGATAAGATGCCATTTCTGAGTTTGATACCCAGAGATATCCTTTCTGATTACGAAGAGAGCAGTGTCATTCAGGAAGTACGTAAAGAATTAGAAAGTCTGGAGAACCAAGTGGGTTTGAAGTCTGAGCCTGACTCAGCTCATGACCCATTTTTGGGAGATGAGATATAAAGTCCAAACTCCAGTTTAGTTATTTCTAGAATTTTTTGTCTAGTGTCTTGCTTATATGAACCCTAAATACATACTGCTGGATAGAAGTGCAATAAACATCATCTTCATTAAGCATCCTTTTCTGTGCAAACCCGCATGTTCAAATTATTGTTGAATTAATTCCATCTTCGGACCAAACCTTCCAAAGACAAATAAGGTATCAGTGTTTCTTTTGGATTAGTACTTTTCCCTTGTACAGTAGAAATAAATATATCAGAACTTGTACTCATTAAAAGACACAAACACATGTAATCTTAAGTTAATAGGAACTATACAAGCTACCTTTGAGTATTTCCTGCACATACATGTGGAATTATTTTTCTGGAACAAAAACAACCTATTTTATGCCATTTCAGTGATTTTTTTTTCTTTAGGAAATATGATAGGTGAAGCTGCAACATACAGATTTTACCTGCCACCGCCACACACATCTTGGGAGGAAGGATGGAAAGAAAGGCTGCTTACCTTTTTAGATGAATATACCTACATCTTTTCAGCTGTGTACAATGGAAGTCATCCATTTTGCAGTAAACTTCAGTATGACTGAAAAATGGTGTTCCATAGCTACCGAGTATCCCTTGAGTTTTGTACTTCCATAGGGAAGTATGATCCCACTGCATTAGAAAAAGTCTACATTTTTCCATATAAGTAACTAATGGTGTGTACTTATATGCACACAAGAACAAATCGCTTTCTGTATAGGAGCTTTCAACTTGACTGCTCAGGGCTTTATCTCTCAGGGGCAAAATCTATTATTTAAAATTGCAGAACAAACAGCTAAATGGGCTGAATACAAGGAATATAGATTCTCTGTTATACACTGAATATATAAATATCAATATATAGAAGAATAGCTCAGTTGTAGTTACAAGGCTATTCCTAAGCTAGAGCTAAATACAGTGCCATGTATGGCAGCTTTCTGCACTATGAACACACCCTTCTTGCGTAAGATCAATTAAGGGTTCTGTAGACTACACTCTGTTATCACTTAGTCTTCTTGAGAGATAAAGGCAGCAAACAAACTGATTACTCTGAGCAGCGAGTCAACCTAAATTGTTTCTTGTTCACGTTCAGAGATTTATACTTCTCCCACTTGACTATCTACATTCAGAGAAGATTCTTAAAGTGGTTCATGCTTTTAATACACTTCATAGGTATTATAATCTGTGTGTAACAAAATATGAATATCATCATTACCATTTCAACAGGTCATTGATTTAAGAAATCAATATCAAGCTAAGAGCAAAGTCTGATCCATCAAACTCCCTGGCTCCCAGCTATCTCAGCCATTTGCTACGATGGCTTTTACACTGTTAATGATTTTTGGAGGTATAGATTTCACTATTATTGGACATGTTGAAGGATGTCATGAGGCTCCAGACAAATAATTTTTCATGGAGCTTCTTCCCAAATATCATCCCCTACTGCTTAAGTCTAATCTGAACAGCTGAGCATCAATAACTTAACAAAAAGAGTTGCAGACTGAACTACTAGCCTTCAGGTCTTTCACCACTTCAGGTCTGTGAAAGCTTTTCAATAAATTCCTTGAGTGGCAGAATTAATGTGAATAATTATCATTATGAACAAGAAGGTTATTTCATCAGAACAGCCTGGCTTTTAGTTTAAGGATTCTTTTCTACCACCAATTCTCACCCCAACACATACATGTGTTCTCTGACATAGTACAATGAATTTACCTTTCCTTCTATCCCAAGCAAAATTCCAGCGCTTTAGAGACAACCCTTCTATACAATCAGAAGGCGTTAAATTTCACTGTGATTTTCCTGTTAAAAAAAGTACTTAAGAAAGCAAGGACTGTCCATAAATACTACCCTATATATTATACTCCCTTCAAGTTCCTGATATGCCTCAGTCCCTGAATTAATCAGAAATCAGATTAACTCTGCAGAAGTCTTACTAATTAGAAACTCAAGGTTTTTTTCTTTGTTTCTTTAAAATGCACAAAATCAAAATTATCAGAAATGTAAAGCTGATGCTGCAAAATATCTTCCCAGATAACCCAGAATATATTCCAATATGAATACATAGAAGGAAGTGTACCACTGGAGAGGTAATCATTATAAGGATACCTCTCTGTCCTCTATCCAGCTTTCAATCAAGACTTACAGGGTTAATTTTTTTTTTTTTTTAATGTTTAAAGTTTCCTAAATGGGGCTAAAGATGAAGCAATTTTTTGGAATTCTTTAGTTAACACTACTTCTACCTCTTCCAGCAACTCTATGGATCCCTCAGCAACCTATACACACGTAAATGGCAGTTTAATGAAGCTATTCTACCTACTGGATGGTACTCACACCATGCTTCCTTCTGCTTCCATCTCATTTGTGTGGGACATGAAGTGGCACAGCTTAAACAGAAAAGGAAGAATGAGGGAATTCCTCTGTGCAGCAGTGCCTGGCTCTCAAGCTGCTGGATTCCTCAGGCTTTTTAGGTTACTGTGTATCAGCAAGCAGAAAACCAGAAGTTCGATTCTTCAGAATCCTTTTTTTTCCTCTCTGGAGCAAAACTTAGCTGCCAATCATATCCCAAGCCTAGCAGTTTTGCTGGTAAGGAATTCAATTCTGAAAAGAAAACAACTGAAGAAAAATGCAGTGCGAATATAAATCCAGAGGAACAGCAGACAAGGTTCAAAATAATTCCCATAATACTCTGTGTATATAATGTCCATATATACACAAATATACAAACAGGCTTACAATTCTGACATTGCCTTGGAAAAGTCTATTTCCATGAAATAACTCTGCCATTTTTGAAATAAAAACCACAGCATTTAATGAGTAAAATGCAACAGAATGAACAAATGTTTTATTGGCATGTTCATTGTTGTAAACAGCATCTGGCATGAAAAAGTTTACCAAAATCTTTTGATTGTTATAAATTAGGTGTTTTTTTCAAAAACTAAGGAGAATTGTTCTCTACTGATCTTTATGGACCAAAGCAAAAAATTGCTGTTCCTAGGCTTTGCAATGAAATCATGTTGACTGCATAAGTCTTTGCACCACAACCTGAACTACCAAGTTTATATGTTGAGGTGTTAGAGGTTGCCCACATATTTGACTACGAATAGCTATGGAATCAACTCCAGGAAAAAATAAAATGACTTTCAGCAGGTGGAGAAGATGTGAACTTGTAATAGTCTCAAAAACAAAATGTACAAAAAAGTAGCTGAACAAAACAAAACTTCATTAACAAGGGGAATACAACCCTAAAGTACCCAGCATTGTCAAACAAAAAGAATACAAATTTAAATAGGCAACTACACTTTCAAATGTACACAATGAATGTTGATATGTGAAAAGAAATACCATGGTAAATAGCTGAACTGCAGTTCTGTTAAATGGATAGGGCAAGTTTTATTTACACATTGGATGCAATATAATAGAGCTGCTCATCGGCTTCTCTAACCTGTTAAAAACCAAGTTTAACTTTCAACAGCATTTTGCAAAAATGAAGTAACCCCTGGCTGGCAGCTTTCTACAGACCTCTCAGACCACCTGTTTTATGGGAAAACATTCTCAAGACTTAGACTTGTAGCACTTCCATTACATTTTTAACCCTTTTTTGCTGCTTTTCCATAACCAATGTGTTAACATTTACTTCAGACTGTCTGATGAGGTAATGTGTGTATCAGTGAAACAAACAAAAGGATTCTTTCATGGCCTTTGCACAGCTTTTATTATTAAGCTATGAGTATCCTGTTTGAGGCTAGTTTCACTAGCTACTATGTGCACACTGTCCTCAAAAATTTCCACTCATTTCCCTCCCCACCCACTTTTTAGTTCTAATCTTTTATTTGCACGTCCCTTTTAGCTTTACAGTACATTTGACTATAGTGCACAACATGATTCCAAGTCAAACAGTGACCCAACGGGGCACTGCGCTTCTGATTGGTAACACAGCCCAATCAGTGCTGGTGTCAGCGCTTTACACCTAATGAGTGTCCTGCCATAATGGCACTACGCAGTAGTAGTGAACCTTCTTATTTTAGACAAAAAAATTCCCCAGGGAAAATGCTATAGCAAGTATCAGTCTTGAGTCAAATCTTTATTTGGTGCTCCATCCAGATATATTTTTAGTGCTTTCTCTTTACGAGGAGAGTAGGTTACGCGGTGTCCAGTTTTCTGGAGCCTGCTGCTTTCTTTTTTCATCAGTTCATTTCTCTGTTCATCTGTTAATTCCATTAATTCTTCAGTTTTATCCCTAAAAATGAAAACACATGTTGAAAGCTATGTTAAATTTAATACAATGACAATTAGATTTCTGTATTTTCTCTCCTATTAGAGCAGCCTAGTAAAGTAACAAAACTAAGCATAATATTCCATGCAAATACTTTTCCTCTTCTCCATTGACTAATATCAATCCAAAACTGCTTTTCTAACAGCAACATTCAGTATTTTAACTGACAGCAGACTCAACAGAAAGCAGCAAGAAACAAGACTTTATTCAATCTAACTGATCACTCCTATTCTTTGTAAACAGCTACGATTGACTGTTCTTTATCCTGCCACAGCCCCAACAGCTAGAAGAAGCATGTCAGCCAGCCATTACTAGAAACTACCAGCTATTCTCCCAAACAATTTCCTTCATTAAGGCCAGTATGTTATCAACCAGCGTTTCCTCAAATTCACATTACAAGAAGTACTGTAGAAGGAACATGTTAATTACGTTCCACCCCCCACTCTCCAAGTCTATCAGAAATTACAATATTAAAGCTCTTAGTCCTCAAAAACTGCCACTGGGCTACTGCTGTCAGCTAATTAACATTTTTCATGTTAAAATTTTTAATCCTGGCATCCTCTTTTCCAAAGAAACCACACTAATTTCACAAACATACTCAGAACATAAATTTGTTGCTCTCTAATTCCTATCATAAGACTCTCAGACTCCAGTAGGGATATGTTTCTACTTTAAGAGATTAAATCCAAATACACACTCAAGCATAGCAACTATTTTTTGTATTCTGTATTATTTTCAATGATTTCGGAGAAGGAAGTGAGTAAAAGGGAACAGTGTTTGTTTTGTTAAAACAGTTAATATCTAGTTTTGTAGGAAATTGAGATGCATACATATTCCGATTCAATGGTTTCAACCATCTACCACAAGCATTTTTCCTTCAAGAAAAAGGAAGGATATTTTTAAGCTTCTATTGATTACATCACCCCTCAAATCTTAAACAGACTTTTTGCGTTATTATACTGTAATAAAATACATACCTATAAAATATTACTGCACCATCATCACAAATGTACAGAGGCCAGACATTCAATGTTGATACTTTAGGATTCCAGTCCAAATCCTGGTGAATCTCTAGTATGGAAATGTCACATGGAAACGTTCCTCTACCCTGAGAAGAAGCAATTATTTACTGAGTAAAATATACAGTCACACATTCATGCCAATAAAATGTAAAAAAAAAAAATAAATACTTACCTTTGCAAACTCTATATTTTCCAAGGGTATTCCACTTATTTCACTCAGCTGTGGAAAAAAATGATTGATTTATTATTCCAAAACAGTGTTAGCCACATCTACATAAAGTCAATAGACCTGCCAAATCTAGAAGTAGGTATTTTTCAAATTACAATGTCACACAAGTGACACTTGCTGTGACAGAGTTTCATCAAGTTTGTCTTTATATAGGGAGGTGACAAAAATTAAAATAGAAACAATAACATCCAAGTTCCAAGATACAAAGTGACCAGCTGCCTCACTTTAAACCTCTAGGTCCAGGAGTCTTTGTCAGTTTCCCTGTATCCAATGAAAGCTACTATGATCAAGTGGACCTGAGAGCAAGTGAATTCAAAATTTGTACGCCTAAATTCCATCTACATACGCCTGCACTTCCTACCATGATATCCACCCACCCACCCCTTACCCAACAAGCACTTTTAACCCTTACCCAACAAGCACCTTTAACTGCTCTCCTCCCTTGCAATTGTCCCTTGCATGCAACTCCCAATGCACAAGGTGCACTCCTGTCTCCTCCTCCTCCTACTGCCCTGTCCCAGCACCCTTCACAGGATCACACAGCTCTGCCTCGAGTGGCTGCAGTGATGTCCCCTTTGCTGAGCAGTTGCATGGTGCACACAGGCTCATCACTGTCTGGCCCTTAACTCAAGTGCAGGCCGCAGTCTTGTGCCCATGGCAATGCACACACTAAATTAGACAGATTTTTATCCTTGGCTTCTTAATACCCCAAAATTTGGAGATCTCCTTTCTAAGATTCTTGCCTCCACAAACTCTGCTGTCAAAACAGGTGTGTTTGTTCTCATCATTAGATCAATGAAAAAAGACTAAGCCAGTAAAATTTTCCAACTCCCCTTTCCTTAGGAAACTAGTCTAAATAAAAAAAAATACTAACAAAACCTAGAAAAATTCCTGAAACACATTAGCCTTACTCTACTAACACAATTTGGATGAATGGAGAGAGCTGACTGAACATCTGTTACCACAGATATGTCAAATTCAAATTACTGATGTGAGCAAAAGTTAGCAGCATTCCTTCCAAGAGGCTTTAAAGTTGCTCCCTGCAAGAAAGGAAAAGCCAACTCTCACTCCTGCTAAAAATGAAGACACAAGCTGAATGATGTTCCTTTTCCCAGCATATATACAAACCCCTATCTTATAAATGATGAATAGGATTTCTGCTGTCATCACCATCCACAGTGGGTTTCTTTCATCTTGGTATCACTACATATAAACAAACATTTCTAAGAAGTCTGCAACAAACTAGACTAATAAGAATTCTCAATGAGATACTCTGCGAGCATGGCAGATCTGCTTGCCTATTAGAAGGTTCTGATCTTAAGAGAAAAAAGCATACTAAACCCATATTTATTTCTAATTCAAATACAGTTCAATTTACCTGCTACAATTACACTGTCCCTGAACAACAGCTCAAATTCAAATATGATGAGGCACAAAGGTTTAGTATTTTGGAATAATTTTGGAATAGCTTGAAAAAAACAGGATGACAATAGCTTGATTTTTCTTTCATGTGTTTTTCAAGGATGAGACAGAGGTTGAGTTCAATATTACGCTCCCTGAAGTTCAAGGTATGACTTTTTTTGCATGCATTCACCTGAATACTCTGCCATTACATGAAACTAAGTAGTAAAGGTGCTGATTCATATATTTTTGGTGATAGAAATGGACATATTCTCAGTTCCTGCAAAAAAAAAAATACAATCACCAAGGAACAAGTTTATGTAGCTATGATACTTCTGTGCTTCCCAACAGAAGACATCAAAAAGGCTTTCAGGAATCACAAGAAACTTGCATCATGTTATATGTTTTACCTTCTCTTTTAATTCCTCAACACTGCTGCTTTCTAGCACGACTTCCTGGAAACAATCTAGTTTCATCTCTGATGGTCTCCATCGTCTTGATAAAACTGCAAGCTGTGACATGGATTTCATCTTTTCTACTCCTAAGAAAGAGAAAGAAATTTATTATATTAACATCACAAAATAGCTTATTTAAAATTAGGGGTTATCCATAGTATAAGCATACTCAAATATGGAAGACTGCACTACATATACACATATGAACTGTCTATTAAATATTAAGTAACCCAGCCAAGTATGTTGAAAGAAGCCTACCAAAAAAGAGGTGGGAGAGAACTGGGAGGAAAGACCAGGAATTCATTATACTCTTCATTGTTATCTCCTCATTTCAAAGAATTTTTCATAGGCAACATCTCTTATGAGTAATGCCATTTATTCCTCTTCAGGATGCACTCTTCTATCGCACCCACCTTTGTTACACAGAAAATAGCTAACCATCCAACCAGAGGCTAACCTCCAGACCTTGCATTTGCATGACTTTCCTCTGAAATCTGGTATTTATTCAAGTGCTTCACTTTCTTTACCAAAATAAAGCTTTCCACATTTCACTTCTAGATTATACAAATTACAGAATACAGTGGGATACAGCTGAATTTTCTACAACTAGATCAAAGTAGCATGATTTTTGGAAAGCCTTAGTTACACAAAATATTACAGAATACTTGGAAGCCCTGTAGTCTATAAAATAGTATTAACTATAATATTCTGTAAACTAGGCAAGCTGCACTAGGCTAAGAAGTAGTTACCTCAAGACCCAACTCACCACACAAACAGCAGAACAATTAACCTAAAACCAATTAAAAAAATTTAAACTGAAATTTTAATTCAGGTGTGAGCTGATAGATATTTCCCTAGGAATAATCTACAGGACAGCTGAACCTCCCACGTTCATTTCAATTTCTTATACTTGTTTTGACACCATTTTCTTAAAGATGTAGAATACCATGACTGACTACAGCTGTCCAAAAGAGCTTACGGCACTGGAATAACTTTAGACTTCCTTAAGGCAGGTATGCTTGTGAAAGTTTCTGAGCAAATGGAATCCACATTCCACATCTATCCATCAACAGACATGTAAAAGGGAAAACAGGTTGGCCTATCTTTTTCCCCTTAAATTACGCTTTTGCATACAGAATCCAAAATTTAAGGGTATATACAAAGGTAACTTAAATGCCCTATTTTCAGTAATATTTAAGCAAATGTTTTAAAAAAAATCTTCTCTCTAAAATTTAAGTCCAAAATTATTTTGATGAGTGAGGTCTACTCAAAAAGTTAGCATTTTATAACAAAAGATGTGTTTTCTTTCCACTTCTGTCTGAAAACTAAATTACTGAACAATTGTGCTGCCTTATAGAAGTTATATACATACATGCCCACATATTTACAAATGTCACCAATACTAGTTCAAAAATTAAATACAAATAAAAGCATAAGGTATAGGCACACATACAGCTACTTTTAAGTACAATGAAAACACAAAACTGCATACTGTGTTACAGTATGTCCACAAGTTTCCAAACAACTACATAAAATAATGCTGTTAGACCTTTAGTATATCACAGCCACAGGAAAACTACACTTGCACAGTCCCCCACAACTTCATGCAAAGCTTTTATTTTGAATTCTTTTGCTTCTTCTCTTTTTTTCTAATGAAATGTTATTACAATTTCAGTATTATTAGACTTAAAAATATAGAGAAAGGGAAGCATATTTTCCAATATTCTCTTAATTAAAAAAAATCTCTAACATGATCTTTACTTTTCTCTTCATAGTATATCATTATTACCATCAAGTATTTCTAGGAAGACCTCCCAATTGCTTGAAATATTGATATCTTCTTCATAGATATGATAATCCAGAAACACAGTGCCTGGGTTCTTCCAGGTTTTCTTTCGTAGACGAAACCTGCAAATAAATGAAGGAGAAAACAGTAAATTTTTATCTGCTCATAACCGCTTAGCAGTGCCACAGAATGAAAAATTGAATTTTTTTTTTTTTTTGACAGAACTGAAATACAACTCATTCATACAGAGTATGGGCTAGGTTTATCAGGTATGATTTTAACATTCTGAAATAATCCTGACAACAAGGTATCATCATTGGCTGGTAGTGCTGCATCAACCAAAGAAAACAAGCCTGTGTATGCTTGTTCAGTGCGAGAAATATAAAAGGACCACCTGGAAGAAGATAACAGTTTCTCATACGGTATAAGCAGAATATTCCCAAAGGCTTCCAACAGTTATCCCTGCCTTTTTTGTTTTTGGATGTGATTGTGGAAGAAGTGGAGAGGAAGAGGATAAGAGCACTGGTATCTGGTTTATGTACTTAGTTCTACTACACCAATACAGTCAGAAGATAAAATAAATAAGCTTTGAATATTGGTAAATAATGACATGAACAACTAAAATGAGATTAAACAAAGTAAAAAATTAATTGTAATGGTTTTCCTGCACAGAAGTAGTCAAACTTTGTCACGTGCCCTGTAATTATAGGGCATTAGACAACATAACCCTAGCATGGCAGACAAAAATCCTTTGGCCAAGTCATGGCGTGGTAAGGAGAAATACCTGGTCCACATCTAGGTTTCTATTTGTCATCTCAGCAGGAAAGGACCACTTTGTCATCCAGGGTTTCACTGCAGCCTGACTTCAGGTATATGTGAAGGCCCCACCAGCTTGCTTACCAGATCCTACTGTTTTTACAAGTTTTTCTTAATTCCAATTAATACAGCGTGTCAGGTAATCCACAGTACATGCCACATAACTTGAAACTGACAGCAAGGAGTATGTGGAATCAAGACCTCAAAATGAGTTCAGCCTTGATAAGATAACTGATACCCTTTATGGATAAAGGAGTGGAAAGATGGTACTGGATAAGTACCGTAATCAAACCCTACGATAATGCACTAAGACAGTTTTGCTGCAGTGATTTACACTCGACCTGCATCTGGAGTCAAGAATGCTTTTTTGTGAACTGGTTTACTTATTGCTATTCTTTCCGAAGAAAATCATTCTTACAGAGAACAGAACAACTCAGATCTAAACCTGTAATTAAGTTGTACACAGGCATTTCTACATAGATAGTATTCCCTCTATAATTCTACATGAGATGAAAGCCAGAAATTGCTAAATTGATGCTTGCAATTCACAGATCCAAATACCACACTAACTTATTTCTGCTCCATTCCTAATCTCCTCTCTCTCTCACAGGAGAGGAAATAGACTTTAAAGTTGTATTTAATCAATTAACTTCAACCCTGACTGCAGTCTCTTTACCTGTCAATCGTTAAGTCCAGGCCACACTGTTCTCGAAGCTGAGGAAGCAGCTCCTCTTTTGACTGTCGGACAGTCATTCCTTTAGCAAAAACCGCATCTAGAAGAAACTTGCATGGCTGTAAACAAATAGAAAATGATTAAAGAATTTATTAGAAGGGGAAAAAAATACGTAAATTTGCCTTCTGATCATGTTTTGAGACCAGTCCCATTTACCTAGCTAAATGATCATTACAATGCCTTTTTGTAAACAAGGTAGTCTGATTAAAATTAGGATTAAAATTGGGATCAAATTGTGTATAAACCATGTTTTGACAGTCAAAATCTGAATGCAAGCCACCGCAGAAATAGTGTCTGGTCTCTGAATTACTAATTGCTACTATTATATTAACATTTTAAACAATTTGAAAAGAGCTTTTAAAATTTCAAATAAGCTTTTAAAATAAACTACATAGTAATAAATATGCCACTTTCTTGGGTTTCGTTTCGTTGGTAATATAGACCAGAACACCATGATTAGAAATAATTTTTAAATTATTCTTATTGCCTGCTATTACCAGTACAGCTTCAGTCTCTTATGATTCATTAATATATAATTTTCAGTTTTATCCAAAATGTAAAATCAGAATTTAAGGGCACAATAAGTCAACTTTTAAAGACTGCCTTCTGTATAGTGAAATCAACTTCTATACTTTTCATGTCCCAAAAGATGCTACAAGCAAGCGAGCTGCATTATGACAAGAGAGGCAATATTGTTTCCAGCACTCCTTCAGGACTGT
Source organism: Cygnus olor (assembly GCF_009769625.2). Lineage (NCBI taxonomy): Eukaryota > Metazoa > Chordata > Aves > Anseriformes > Anatidae > Cygnus > Cygnus olor. The sequence goes on along the minus strand of NC_049173.1, from coordinate 65,247,827 downwards.
CTTATCCAGAAACTAGTAGTATCTAGCTAACCTACCCAATAAGCGTTGCCTGCCCACCATGATTGTAACAAGTTATATTTGTACTTTATTATTGAAAACTGCAAAAATAAACAAAGACAGTTTTTTTATTCGGAAAGAATAACACATGATTTTCATAAGTTTAATGAAAAAGTTATTTTCATTTGTCCTCTATATACATTATAGAAATAAAAACATCTGAAAAGTATACTATAGATCACATTCCAGCTGCATACATTGAGTAACATGAACAAAAATAGCCTCTAATTCCCTTACTTAATCAAGAAAAAATTACAGTAAAGTACAGAGAAAAGAGGGTTCTTTTTTTTTCTCTCCAAGATTTCAGAGAAAATCTTGACTAAAGCACTTAATAAAACTTTCATGAATCGCTATTCATCTTGGAACAATCAACGCCTTACCTCTGGTTCATTTACCAAAAGCTGATAGACTTTGACTCTGTATTCACCTTTCTTAAGGGCTCTTCCAAGTCTAATAGTTATCTATAAAGAGGAAAGAGTATCTGTTAGTAACTACAAACAAAATCACATTTTATATCGCTATCAAGACAAACGTAGTGATTTAACCTAGCAAGTAATTAAAAGTTGTAAATTAAGTTCTTTGATTTGGAATATTGTACCAATGTATTTTTAATTATTCAAAATAACTTCTGAATAACCTTATTGTCATCAGAAAACGATGAAAGGGTCTCATTGAGCCGAACACTCTCAAACTCTTGATTGCTGGCATAGACTCTAAAGACTTTGAAGTGAGAGGATGGTACTCCAACAAAGGGCTCCAAATGTTGCTTGAAGGCAGACAGTGTAATTCTTTTATCAACATGTACCATCAACCCTAAGTAAAAATGAAGATGAAAATGGCATAAAACACTGAGATACAAAAAAAAAAAATGCATTCTAGAACATGACTTCCATATATTCAGTCATTACTTGCAGCAAAACAGTACAGAGAAGTTGAAATTCTAGTTAATGGCCACATTTACATTTCATCTGATGAAGGTTTTACTGTAACCCTTACAAGCTTTGCTGTATTTCACATGTTCATGGGCTGATAGTCTTGAAAGAACTAAGCAGTCCCAAAACTGCCCTGTTTTGCAATCAGTGGAGTACTGAATGAAGAATACATTACTTTGCTTCACTAAGACTACAGTCAATCACACTGAGCATTTGCAGATAATTCCCTACAGGCTTCCACTGGCTTGAGAGACAGACAGAATCAGCACATCTAACTCAGCACATCTGAGATAGGGCTGGCTAGGCACAAGCCACAAATTCTTGTTTTCAGGATTAAAAAGTTTGGTTCTCTCTGTTCTGGAAGGCCACGTGGTACCACAAGGGAAGCTCAAGTTTACGTTAAGGAAGTTTTTCACTGAATGATTTTTTATTAATGTATAGAAAAAACATTCTGGTTATGTGAAATTTTGAAACAAACTGATTTATCTTTAGAAAATGTGTCTTACTATTTGCAATATAGACTTCACCACAAACCACACTATGATCACTGGGAATTAGAAATACAGTATGACAGCTTGCTATATGAACAATTAACTAAATTATAAACCTGTTCATATTTAAGTAGCTCAAGATTAGCCACAAAGAAAAGTCCTTCCATCAGACATTTTGTTCAAACTCTTTAAGTAGTTGCTATCAAATCTCTCTCAATGTGACTTGAAAAATGAAAATGTTTCTTTACAAAGAAAATAACGAAAAGATTCCTTATCTATTGTTACATCAGGATTTCTGGATCGAGAAAAAAACCTTTGCCTTTCAAAATATTTATCTTGTATCCTGTTGTTCTTTAATTATTATGTTAATTATAAATCATACATAGCTACTGAGCATTGTTTTAAAATTTTATCTTTTTAATGAAAATTAAAGTACTTAGGGTCTTACACTGAACTTATACTATCACTGTCACAATTTGCCATAGGCTTCATTGTACCTATTGGGGCTCAATCAATGTAAAAGCAACAGTCTACTGAATTACATGATCAATATCAAGTATATCAGTATCGATTACATTTGAATTCTCAGTTTTGAGTTTTCAGTTTTTTAAATCTAAACGTTAACAGAATTACTGCTCTGTGAACCACAGCAATTAACTTGATTCTGGAACAGGCAAATCACCCCCAGAAAATGCAATTATTTTTCCTCTCACTAGAAGACAACTTAGCTTGTTCTTCAAAAGATACCTTCCATAGAAGGGAACAGATATATCTTAGATAGATGCAACTTTAATTCTTAAGAACAAAAAGACATGCAGTTTAAGTACAAATCACTGACTGAAAGACAAAAATTAAGCTAGGTTTTAACTGACCATGACACATTTCATCCTTGCACTTTCATTAAAGTTAATTTTACATACAAAAATCAAACTTTTCAAAGCTTTCATTACTTTTTAAGAGCATATGAATTAAAGTAATCTAGACTTTACTATCATTTAAGGCACTTAATAATAAAAAATACATACATTTTTGCCCTTCTCCTGAACCTTCATCTGCAGTGTAGGGTTCTGACTTAAAGTACATATATTGTGCTTCTCCTCTACTCTTGCCACTTTCATCGTATTCACTGTCTGTTCCGGAATCTTCTTCTGCTGTGTCCCAGGTTTCTTTCTTCCCCTGATTTGCTTTTGACCTCCTACTACTTGTGATACTATGAGAATCAAGTCCATTAGCCAAGGGAATTGGGGCATTGTCCACATTGCATAAAGTATCACTACTATGACTAGAGCTAAGGATATCACTGTCTACTGAACTTGTACTCCTATCATTATTTACATCCGAATCTGACCGTTCCTCAGACTGGAGATTTTCTGGATCAGAAATCTGAATTTGGTTTTCAAGTTCTCTGTTTTCTGCTGATGAGTCTATTTCATTTGAAGGTGATTCAATATTTTCAAAATCACTGGCTTCTGTGCTTTTGCTGCTGTCTCCATTATCACCCTCCTGCTGCTGCTGCAGGGACAAACTTTTAAGCTTTTCAGTGCTTTCTTCCAGAATCGCTTCTACAGATTTCATGTTGCCTACAGGTCCTTTTACTCTTTCAGAGGCTTCATCCACGTTGCCTGAATCTCCACTAGGCTTCTGATAAACTGATCGTCTAAACTGAGATCCAGGAGACTGCTCTGGTAATGAAACATATAGTCTGATTGTATTTGCATGACGATCCAAAAGTTTCCATAAATGAGAATCTGTATATGCCACATGATGATCTAATGACTCCGAGCTTTCAATAAATACCTGAACATAAAATAGCAGTGTTTTTATCATGTAGTACTACATTAAAAGCTACAAAAGCAAACATAGGATTGAGCGCACATTAGAAATAATGTCAACAAGCAACATCATCTTTTAGCAACCATTTTAAAATAGATTTTTAGAGACAGAAACTAAGAAGTCCATAGCTTAATAAGTTTTCCTTACTTTCATGGTCACATTAAGATTGGAGTGACTTGTAACCAAACTGACCAGCTGCAATAAGCACTATTTGGAAACTGAAGCTTTATGTTTAGAAGTGTACTCGGGTATCACTTCAATGTACACCCTTCATTTGTACAGTAACACTAATTACAATAGTATTGACACCAACAACTACAGATAGTCTTTATTTTTCTAGTATAGCATCATAAAAAAGAAATATTTAAATGCATACATGGGTAAACAACAAGGCAATTTAGAAAACAAGTGATCAAATTTCTCTTTTTCCTTTCCAAAGACCACCGTGGAAAATGAAAAGTTTTGAACTAACTGAATAACAAGTCAATGACACTGTTTTGTTGAATTATAAACTAAGGTCTTCGCTAATTTTTGCTCATCCAGGATACTGTGATCTTCAGCCTTAATTTCAAACCCAAATGATATTCAAAACTGCTAGATGTGCTATTGCTACTATAGTGAAGAGACCAACGCTACAGATGCCATTTAATTACAAATATTATTTAAGCACTAAGTTACTCTTTTTCTGAATGCAACCCCTCAATACGCTGTAACTTTTGGTTAGCCCTGAAGTTGTCTGGCAGTTGGACTAGATCTTGAAGGTCCCTTCCAACTGAAGGATTCTATTATACAACTATAATCGGAAGCATTTACTCAAAATGTTTTTAGAAAGTATAGATTTCGCTAGGGGGATTTACACAGTAAAAGTTACTGAATTTAAGATGGAGACCCACCAAAAACTTGCTCTTAGCTTTGAAATTTGCCTATTAAAAACTAACTCTGAGAGCAGGCATAGCTGTTGAGAACGTTTAAAACCAATTTGGGTTTCATAGTAATATGCCAACCCTTTTGTCCTAAGAGTTGACTTTTAAATCTCCATTGTAAAGTTTTTAGCTATCACTTTAGCCACAGAGTATCACACAGATTTCTGATTTCGAACATGTGCTACCTTGTTATGTACACTAGGTTTTATATACAGCCTACAGAATTCATTGGCATCACAGTATTTGCTAGTTATCAAAAAAAATACAGTACTTTGTACTTCAGAGGAAAGTAAAAAGTGACTTTTCCTTAAAACTCCATACAGACATTCCTACCTGTTACAACACAACAGTGAAGTCTATAAATACATGAACAGTTTAAAAACTGGAGCACCTACCTTGTTGCTTCTAAAAAAGCCTTCAGCTTTCAGCGTTTTGCTGGAAACATTCAGAAGACGCAAGTCATTGTAGCAACGTTCTAATACTACCCGCATTGTTTCAGCAGGCAGGTGTGTAGCCTAAAATAAGACATTCAGTGCAAGGTAATGTGCATTATTATGTGTGTTCCAGTATTTGAAGATTAATCATATGGAAAGGAGAAGGTTTGTTTATTGACTTTAGACTTGTAAAGACCAGGAAGGGGTGTGTGTGTGGGGGGTGGAAATACATCCCAATATCCTGAGCCTGTTCAGTCCCAGTTCCTTTCCTCCATCCTTTGACACATAGTGTGTTAGTTTTGCCATAAGATCAGAGGACTAAAATGGCTCAGAGAACTGGCATAATGTGAGTGACTAGTAATAAAAGGAAGCAGTCCCATTCTTTAGGGTATAAACCCAGTTTTGTGCACTGTTCGCTTAACACTTAGCCAGCTTGAATTCAAAGACAGAAACTACATTTCATAATGAATATTATTAAGTTATACCCACCACTGAACAAACTTACACAGAACCGATTAAGTAAAATGGTTGCCTTCTTCCTGTTCAATGGAAGCAGCATTGGCCTAAGACGGATTCCATAGCCTACAACCATCTAAAAATAATTCTACATCTGAAGTAGCTGCTGGGATGAAGAGGAGGGCTTGTGGGGAGACTGAACAACTTTAGATGTCAGATTTAATTACTGAAACCAATAGGGAAAATTGCATGTTGTTTCAGTTATATGGTAACAATTCACTATTTCTGCTGCTGATTGCATAAATCAGGGAGGTGATTGAACTTACTAATCCAAACGAATATCAAACTTCACTCTTTAGCTTCTCCAAAAAGCAGATTATCTGGTAAATTAGTAAGAAACAGGGCCAGGCAGTGGCTAAGCTTGTGCAAAAGCCAGGGTAGAACTATGGACAGAAGAAGCAGATTGCTTCTTTTGTCAGACAGGCTCAACTGTAACTAACCAAACCCTGTGACAGGATACATAGCATAAATGAGCTGTAAAGGGTGCAAGATCTCATTTTATATACATATGAGATTTTCAGTCAGAATGATTTAAAATTCTGCAATGAAATTCCCAAATAATTGTAAATTACCTTTGAAATTAGCTGTTTAAATTCTGAAACGGTTTGATTCAAATATGCTCGTACACTTATTGGAGGAGCAACAGATTCAGTCCTTAGGTCAACTACATGAACCTTTACCATGACCTCTGTAGGGAAGAGAGGAAAAGCAAACCCACAGACATATGAAGAAAATTCAGAAGGCAAAGAAAACATACATATAGTTTTCTGATATACTGGCTAGGGGGTTTCATTAAATACATACAAATAGTAAAGAATTTGAAAAGGGGTCCAATTTCAGAAGTTTATTTTCAGATCAACTTTAATGCCAGAAGCAAAAGTGTTCCAAAGTTTGACACAGTTTACCTTAGACCAACTTCAGTAAGAAGCACGACAGCAACACAGCACAGTATGTGCTTTGAGTACTGTACTAAATTTTATGAAATCAAAGTTTTTCTTCTCTCACACATTACACAACCTTTATTTTCACACCACCATGCAATATATAATTTTAGCCTATTTTTGTCTACATATAATTACATGACTTACCACCAGGTTTATAGCACTGGAAAACTTGGTCAGGTCTTCTTGTTTCCAATAGTAAGTCAAACATGTACGTTGATTTGACACCTCCAAGTAATAAACCCATTGGTGTATCCTCTTCTCCTTCATACGATCGTTCCAAGTAGTCATGGAACTCATCATATTTGACAAGACGACAGCAATCTAAAGGGACAGCCTCGTCTAAATCCATTAGCTAAACAAAAAAGATATAATTTAATAACGGCTTACTTGTGAACTTAGTTTTTCCTCAGCACGTGCATTTCCAAGAATACTTTGAATCCATGAAGTTCAACTGTGTTTAGAACAAAACATGTACGTATACAGTATGTTACATACGCACTATTTTAATTATATATACAGAAACTTGCATCAAAATCCAAAGAGGGAAATGTAAAAACGGGCTCCAGAAATACATTCATAGGTATCAGTTTGTCCTGGTTTCAGGTAGGACAGAGTTAATTTTCCTCCTAGTAGCTGGCAGGGTGCTATGTTTTGGATTAGAATGAGAAGAGCGCTGATAACATGCTGATGTTTTAATTGTTGTAGAGCAGTGCTTACATCAAGCCAAGGACTTTTCAGCTTCTCGCTCTGTCCTGCTAGCGAGCAGGCTAGGGATGCAGCAGGAGCTGGGAGGGGACAGACCCAGGACAGCTGACCCAAACTGGCCAAAGGGGTATTCCATACCACCTGACGTCATGCTGAACAATATATAGGGGTGGCTAGCTGGGGTGGAGGGGGGGCCGGCTGCTCGGGGATAGGCTGGGCATCGGTCAACGGGTGGTGAGCAATTGCATTGTGCATCACTTATTTCGTACACATTATTACTATTAATACTATTATTATTATTGTTATTATTTTCCCTGTCTTAATAAACTGTATTTATCTCAACTCACAGACTTCACTTTCCCATTTCTCTCCCCCATCCCGGAGAGGGAGGGGGGAGGGTGAGCGAATGGCTGTGTGGTGTTTGGCTGCCAGCCGGGCTAAACCACAACACAGTTATACCAAAGAGCATCTTAGAGGGCTCATGAAGTCATGTGCACTATCTTCCACTCAAAATCCTTGGCTGCACTCTGAGCCAAAGATGCATAAGGCAAAAACTAACGAGTACAGGTAGGTAAGCAAAAATACATGCCTTCAACTTCTACCTCCTTGCGGAAGGCAAAAATTAAGTGACACTTTGGTGCCAACTGGTGTTAATGTATTAGCTATGGAGGAAGTTTCTTGAAATTTCTCTTATTACAAACCCAATGCAAAATTGTTAGGGCAATACAAATGAACAGAAATCTCTCAACTTACTGAAGCTACAGAGAGTCTACCAGCAGCTCTTAATGTAATTTTACAATAAGGGTCATATTGCCTAACTCAAGTCAATAATTCCAACCCCTCTTCAAAAAGTAAAGACAAAACCCAAACCCACAAACACCCCCACAGCATTAAAAATTCAAAGACTGAAAATACAACAGCAGAAAATGTGTGTGAAAATATTACATCTAACAATTTTAATATTTTGTTATGCATACCTTGTAAGCTATTTCCACAGCTTCCTTCAGTGTCCTGTCCTTATGAACCTCTAATTTGTTCTCCATCATTATTTGTTTTGTAGGATGCATACAGAACAATTTAATCTATGAAACAAGACAGAGAAATTAGCTTTCAGCTGTAGGAGAGTTTCCTTTCAGCTGCAGATACAACTGCAGATAGGAAACATGAAAGGCACAGTAGATAGCACTAACGTATGCATGTGTGTATATATATATATATATATGTAAACATATACATATATATTTTTGGCTATATGTGTATATATAATATTTAATATACATAAAATATATTTATATAATATATATATATTAAATATATTTAACATATATTTAAAGATATCTATCTATCTATCTACAAAAGTCTAACCTTTTGCAATCTGGGATATAATATCAATGATCAAAATACCTTTAAACTGCAGACAGAGTACAAATTAAAAATTAAAACACTCCCTCCAAAACAAAATGCACACAGGGACAATGAGTGTTAAATTCCTTTTTTACATAACACACTAAGTTATTTTACAGATGTAGAAAACCTAACAGTCAATTGATTCTTAGGAAGACCAGCTGACAGACATGCTTGTATGTCTTAAGTGTCCTGTTCTTATCTAATCTGTGGTCAAAAAATCTTTTCCCTCTTTCTGTCAAAGAATTAGTTTAAATCAGTTTATGAAAAATTTCACAACACAAAGGGTCACAATATGAAGAGATCTAAGTACGAAACACTTTACATAAAGAACTACATACTTTAGGGAATTTGGAATTTTTCATTTTGCTGAAATCAAGTGATCCCAGGCTAGAGTTTTTTTTTCTAGCAGGTCCCTCTACTCTGTACAAGCTTCCAGTAGGTGTACATTTCATTTTAATACGCATATATTTAACACAAAAAAGTCCTTGCACTGTAGTTACAATTTATAATTTATAGTAGAAACAATACATAGAAATTTATTGTTACATTATTCAGCAGAAATTCTAACCTTGCAAGTGTTGCGCTCAATTTCCCGTTGCCTCTTTTCTTGTTCTTCCAATTCTCTCTCTTTCTGTACTAATTGTTTAATGTGGTCTGGATACTCATGTGCCTCAAGAAACTCTGTCACGAATAAAAAAAAGGAAAAATTTCCACTGTAGGGTAACATCTTAGGAATTTTGGACATATTTAATTAACTTTTTTGGCTTATTCCTTCTTCACCTAAACTTCCCACTCAACCATGTCCTGTTCTCTTTTTCAGGATTTAAATGGAACTGAAGTCAGCCCTTCCCCTTGGGGATTATAAGTCAGCGATAGCAGAAAATGTTATCGGCACAAGAAAATTAATATTCCAGTATCAGTAAGGGAAGTTTTACTGTTGTAAAGAAATCCTTCAATAATGATGACTGCTCACAAGACTGCTTTTATAATAAAAGTCTGTTGTAGAAAGTGAAAGAGCTTAAAACCAAAATATTATCTGTATTGTGATAAAATATAGCAGTTAATACAGCTCAGTGTACTTCATGATAACTTGTTACATAAAAAAAGGACATGCAATACTTCACACTGAAAAAGAACAGTTGTCTCACAATCCTGGTGCCATGCTTATCACAAGCAACTTAGCAAACAAGTTTTCAAAATTAAAAAAAGGGTTTGGTGTATACAAGAAGTCTGAAATAATGGATTTAGTTTTTTCATTTGCTTGTTAGGCAATTATCAATCTCAAAATGTATGGGAAAATCTATTTCCAAAGACAGCTCTTGACCCAAAGATTTTCTTTATTGGTATTTAAAAATAAATAAAACTTATTTTATCTTTACACAATTTGAAGCCACTCTTGTTCAGAATAAATATTGTTTCAATCACTTAAACACTGAAACAATTTTATTATTTTTCTTAATACTTACCACTTTATTAGTTGATATAGAGCTTTGTTTTAACAGTATCCTCCTTGTGCTAAATCCACTTAAAACTTATATAAAGTATCTACTTCAGATACTGCTACTTTAAAACTAAATATATTTTTAGAAGGCAGCAAAATTGAGTTTAGGGGATACTTAGCTTTTTTTCCCCTTCCTACTTCCTCAAAGAATATATCATGGTTCAACTTTATGGAGAAAACAGTAAAAGAGAAATATTCCTAACATGTCTCAAAGTACTCTGTCTTATGAAATAGATTTCTGCAAAAAATAGATGTGGTTTGTGTTTATTATGATGCTGGCATGAAATGACATATTTGCTCCAAGAGATTTAAAAATATACCGATACAGAAGCAGTTACAACTCTTGTTAGTTTTAGTTTTTCAATAGATTCAGCTTAAGCTTTGATTTTTAGTTTGTATTCAAAAAAAAAAGTCATTAAAGCTAATTTCATTATCCTTGCACTTCTAAATTCTTTCCTTATTCTTGCTAGTAGTCACCCTCAGCATCGTGGTTCAATTCAAAATTTTATTAAAAAAATGAATGGAAACAGAACCATTCACGTCCCCTTTAAAATATTTACAGCTGAAAATATTATAAAGAATTTATAAAAAACTGTAAAAATATTACAAGATAAACAAAATGCTATTTTCAAAGATATTTTTTACTCCCTCCTCCACTGGACATAAAATTTTGCATATATATATATATACATGTATGCACGAGTAGGTCATATGATCAATATGTCAAATGCTGGAATTCAACCTCAGCTCAAAACCAAAGTTCTATTATACCAAGCTTTCACTTACTACTGCAACATTTAGGTATGCTCAGATTTTAAATGAGAAACATGGATTTTTTAAGGAAAAATATTTTTTAAAAACACCCACAAAAGACAAACAAATTCTGAAAGATTATGGTTATTAGTATTATGAGCAATCTAACCCTACAAAATTAATCTAACCTTATTAAATTCATTATCTTGAAATTAGGCCTCCAAAGAGATATTCCACTTTTGAAACCAAATAGAGTTCTCATTTTCTGTTGGGACATACTTGAAAGAATAAACAGCCTGCCCACTACTATATGGGGATAGTCATCCTCTAAACCTTGGTGTACTAAATTAGAGCATAAAAATAAGTGGCATAGTTTAAAAAAAAAGTGGCATAAAAAACATGAAATCCCAGATCTGTTTTTCACTGTGTAGTTTACAGTATTGTCCCTTGCCTCCTAACAAACAAAAAGTAAGGGCTGGTTATAAAATGTGAACCTGTCATTAGTTCTCATTTAAAATTTAAAAATTTAGAAAGTTCTCATTATTGACTCATTTAAAAGTCAATATTTTTATTCTATTATCAAGCACGCACTAGTACATTTCAGTGTAGTTTGTGTCACCCAGCATATTTCTCCTTCAAATCCACAATATAGAAAATACTAAAAAAAAATAAAAAATCAGAAAGTTTACTTTGTGATGGCCTCCTAATGATCACAAGGGCTAACTATTAAAAGAGTAATGAAAAGCGGTAATAGAAGGCTCCCTATATGAAAGCTACTTACCCTAAAAATACCGATACCATGACCCTCAAAAAAATTAGGGAGATACTATGTTAACGAAAGTCCTATTCCTGAAGTAGAATCTTACTAGTTAAGAACCACAAAGCATACTTACTTGCATTTCTTGCTGGATCCTTCAGTCTATATATTAGCATGTACGCATTTGTGGAGCTGGTAAAGAAAAAAAAGTTACCTGAATTTATCAGATAGAAGGACAACATTCATTTCAAAAGCTGGTTTGGTCCCCCTGCCCACCCCGTAAAGAACTATGTTGTACATATCTTAGTAACATGCTAAGCAAAAATGATTTTCAAAAATAAACACCATGCTATTTTAATGATCTTTTATTCCATCCACTTCTATTTTTCAGCTACCATGTTAAGCACATGCATCTTGGCCAATCATTCGATTATGCTAAACACCAGAAAAGAATGCAATATTGCAGTACTAACCTGGCAAAAGCACTGGAATAATAGCCTCTGCTTCCAGAAGATCCACCATATGTTTTCTTAATATCTTCCTGAGTTATCTAACAGAAAATCAATTTATTATTTGAGAGACTTGCAATAATCAATATGCATTTATTCTCATTAGAAAAAATGTCATTACATATCAACCCAATATTATTATTATTATTATTATTATTATTATTTTTTTTTTTTAAGTATTTCAGATCTGCTTATTTGCTGAGTGAAAAAAATCCATTTCAAAGTGATCTGTCTCTTCATTTTACTACGAATTTAACAGATCTACAAATACACTTCTCTAAGCAAGGAAGTATTCTTAGCATATATATGAAAGCCAAATTCTAAATCCAGCAGTCTGTGTGTGACTAAAGGCTTCTTTATAAATCATCCCTCCCTCAGCATCAACACTTTATGGCATGTCATGACAATTCACCATAAAGCCTGGTAAGTTGGAGCCTATTTCTTAAAGTTTCTCTTACAATAGAGGGAGAACTACACTTAAACTGTCATGGAAAGAATATCCTACATTACACTACATACATTACACAGAGAAAACAAGGGAACACAGTAAAACTGAAGGAAATAAACAGGAGAGCAATCAAAGGTTGAAGACCAATTAACTGTTCCCCTTATATGGGCTAAATCAGGATACAAATGACCTAGTGTCTCAACTGAACCAGGTAGACTCAGCTGTAATACCATCCAGACACCTATTGTTACATTCTGGTTTTACTGCATGATTTCTGACTGAAATTGATCATGCCTCATACAAAAGGACTAAAATTAAACCTGACTTGCAACTATAGACCGCATAGAAGGGGCTACACTGAAAACTGGTGTCAGTGTAATTCACAGCTAGCAAATGACATTGGCATGCTGATACACGTTGCTACCTGCAAGTAGAAACTGTTCTTTGACTTACACCACAATGCTAAAATTCAGGGGAGGTGTGGAAGAAAACTGAAAAGACTCCAACCTCAAAAAGATAGGGGCTAAAATCTGTAACCAGCACTGACAGTGGACGGAATCAGAACTGAAAGGGCAGGGAGAGAAAATGAAAAAAGAGTAAATCCACCTAATACCCACCCCTCACTACAACATACAAAAAACAACACAAAGAAAATCTACAAATCATTTAAGCTAATGAAACAACTGTTAAACACAAGTGAAAAATCATATGAAAAATACAAGCTCATTGGTTCATTTATGGGTACTTAAGGTAGCAAAATTGTTTTTACCTTGCTAACATGCTGATCATTAAAACTGTACCATTGGTCATCACTAAATGATTTTATACAGGCATAGTAATGGCCACCAGCAGCACTTCCAGAATGAACCATAACAGAAAAGAGCTCATACAGTAGAGAATTCTGAGGAGAAAAGAAAAAGTTTTGATAAAATATATTAAGAAAAGGTAACCAAATGATTTTACAAGAACTATTACATGAACCCAAGTATATAAATAGTTGTATATTAAAAAACTAATCTGTGTAACAGGAATATATTACTGCAATACAAACTTAAAATTCAAGCTACAATATGCTAAATACTATACAGGAGTATATAATAATAGAAATGAAGAGAAATTTCCCCTTTGTATGGTGGAGAGTGACAAGAAAGACCAAGTAACTTAAGTCATTGAAGCATGTTTTTTTTTTCCTGAGATACATTCCTTTTTTTCAAGAACCGGCTTAATGCATTAGTGTTATTTCTTTTCTGAACAAGCTCTGACTGCGAAGATATACAAGAACAGAAACATATACCAATTTATTTCATTTCCATACCCAGGAGGAAATAGCAGAATAACACAACAGGATATGAACTTGCATTAAGCATTACTGAAAATAATCCTCAGGCTAAAAAACAAACCCTGAAAATGCATACTACATACATTAAAAAAAAAAAAAATCAGTAACACCAAAGAGGAACCACCAAAACAATTACCAATGCCTTTAAAAAAAAGTATCAGACTATTCCTAAATCATAGAACAGTAAGTTTTAGAGCAAGTACTCAGTTGAAGGATGAACATTTTCATTAGGATGGCAAGCAGACTCAGAACTATATTGGTTCATTCCAAATACACGTGCATCTACTGTGTTTTTGTAATTCTTAGAATTTGTATGTTACTTCTTTACCATATTGCTTGAAAGTTTTTAGTATTCTCTAAAAATTATCCAAAATTAGCTTTCTCATGCTAGATAGGTATTAAGCATATCTCCACGCAGGAAACAAAGTAATGACCAACTTGCCTGTAGCTACAAACTTCAGGCTTATTTACTATCATCTCTGTCTGCATTCTCCAGTGCTGCTTTTTGCCCCTTAATGTATAATGCAAAACAGTAACAGCTTTCAGTATTCACTCTATATTAACTTCCCTCACAACACTCTGAATGTGCTGTCTAAAAACTGTTTTCATCAATGAAAAGATATGTATTAAGGACATACCACCATTGCTGTGTAGACATTAAAAAGTGCTGAACAATACTGACTCAAATAGGTGTTACAAGAAATAAGTATTTTTAGATTACATAGAAGAAATACTTTAAATTATACTGCATCCATTAACATACCTTAACCCAAAAAGTTGGCAAGGTAACTGTTAAGCCTGTTTTGTCATGACAAGCAGTTAAACTTACTGCTAGTTGGCCAAAGTTACTGTCAAAAGTAGGCCTTGACATTTGCCTCAGATACATTACAATACTCTGTCCTTGTTCTAATCAAGCGACTATCAAGTAATTTTTTTTTCAGCTAGCGGACAGTAGTCAGAACGCGCAAAAAACCCTCTCAAATGGTTTGAGGTACATGTAAAGAGGGACAGATGTACAGTTTAAAATGCAAGTCTTTCAGTATCAATGAAAATTAACAGTCACGGCCAATCAGCTTTCTAACAAGTCAGAATAAAAGCTATTGGCCAGATTTCCAATGTGTTCACTGAACGAGGGTACGTGAGGTATCCACTGTAGACATTAACATAAAACTTAAGATTCAAAGAATTTTCTACTGGCAAGAAAACTCAATTAAGTTTCTCTAAGATCTTCAGCAATTATGTCCCACAAAAAGATGACTGCTAACCTAGGCTGACTGGCAACCCGATTTCTTTATATTAACTATGGATGAGACTGTTTAACAGTTCCCTGGCCTCATCTGTATCATTTTGCAATCAGTTGCATGCTTTCCTTTGCCGTTGTGTCAATTTTTGAAATTTGAATAAAAATGCAGGCTTCTCTTTTGTTAAGTAACAATTATTTATATTTATAATTATTTACATTTGTGGTGGACTGACTCCTTTCAGCAAGTAAGCAACCACCCAATCACACCCTCCTCTCCCTGAGTGGAATGTTGGAATTAAACAGAAGAGCAAAAGTGAGAGAACTTGTCAGTGAAGATGAAGAGAGTTTAGTAAGTGAAGGAAAAAAAGAGTGATGCAAAGGCATTCACTCACTGTCACCAGGTTGTCAGACGATCACCAGCTTTAACTTACTGAGGATGACATTACATGGCATGGAATACAGCTCAGAATATTCTTCTCATCAATTTGGGTCACCTGTCCCAGCTGTGTGCCCCTCCCAGCCTCTTGCCCACCCCTAGCCATACTCATGGCAGGGGCAGAGCAAGAAACCAAGTCTTGTCACTGTACAAGCACTGTTCAACAAGAGCTAAAACACTGGTGTTTTCAGCTTTAGTAACAAATACAAAATTTGGCATCATACAGGCTGCTGCGAAGTTAACTCCACACCAACCAGACCCAGAACATTTTTTAAACATACCTTTTCACTGCCAACTTTAGAAATTCTTTCTGCTGCACTATTGCTTTCAAGGCATATTCCTTCATCAACTCCATCATCATTAGAAAAATCATTGCTCATCTGATCACTGTGACAACTGCCTTCATTTTCTGCTCCACTATCAGTGCAACTTTCAGTCTGAGGAGATTTCTTAAAAAAAAAAAGACAAACTACTGTTATACAACATTTAAAGTTACATGGAACAAGAAATGAAAACGTTTGCAAAATGGCAAGCTTATATCAGATACTAGCCTATTCAATTTACAAAGTTGATTCAAATACTTGTAGGTCTAATATCAAATAATAAGTCCTATTATACCCTGTTGATCAGAACTGATTTGACCAGAAGTATTTTCATCCACAGTAAAAAGATGTCTTCCATTCCAATTCACTGGACAGGGTCAACGTATTACAGTAAGAATGATTAGTGTTCTATTAATCATTAATGTTTTATGGACTAACTTCAGCATTCAAAGGTTCAAAACATTTTCATTATCACTTGTAAGCAAGACAGATTCAAACACATATTTAAGTATGCTGCATGCTGGATTTGCAGGATGTGGAAAAGCCTAACAACTTGTGCTTTTAAATTTCTCATGAAGATAAAAAAAATCAGAAATGACTTCTTTATGGGAAGCATGGAAATCCTGTATCAATTAGAGAACATGCTTCCTTTTCAAAAAGGAGGAAAATCCATATATATATTAAGACTTCAAATTAAAACACTATCACGGCTAAAAGAAATTTTATGTAGATGTATGTTAAAATGGCTTTATTAGACTGACGGTTTGATTTCCTTAATAAGGAGCTTCAAGAAAGTTAAAGACTTTTCTCTGAAACTAAAAACTTTACCTCATCTTCGACATCAATGAAAATACTCATGTCTAACTCCTCAGGAAACGTCATACGATCATTGAGTTTAATTCTGTGCATAGTGGTGTAATCAAAGTCAAATCTCTTCAGCTGTAATGTCAACAGATATGGAAAATGCAAGAACCGCAGGCCCTAAACAAAGTAAAGGCAATTATTATTTTACTACCACTGTCAGGATCAGTATCTAGCAAAAGTAATTTTCCACAAATGATCTGGACAGTGCTTACCTTCCTTGCATCACATTTCTTCTTACACCGCTCACAAAAATACTGATTGGGGCCATCAAGAATCTCAGGCTGAATGAAAGCATGCAGTGCTTCTTCCTAATAAGGAAAAGATGTTACCTGATTTTTAAAAAAATGTTTACTGTGTAGGTATAAATCAGAATGTAAGTATGGTGATAAAAACAAAAATTATTTCAGTCACTGAAAACTACAAAACTTGAATGACAGATTTTGATACTTCCTTTAGACCCCTCAAAAACTGAATGAAGTATCATTACATGACATTATATTAGTGGTTTCACTGCTTACCACATATAGTAAGCTGTGCTTTAAAAAACGTTATTGAAGCTCTTCAAAGCTTAATTATTTTGGAACTGTATAAATATCCATATGTTTTTCGATCGTTTTATCAGGAACATAATATTCCTCAGGTTTACTGATTTATATCTCTTCCAATTTTCTCCTAAGTAATCTTTACACCAAAGTTAGTTTTGATTAGGATATTTCTTAATACAACTCCTATTCTAATGCATTTCACAATCTTCTATTCTTATTACTGATAGTTTTCTCAACAAAATCAGTGATAAAACTTTTATGCTGTGCATTCTATCACAATGTACAGCCCCCCAAAGCGTAAGACTACTTTTAGAGTAACTGTTACCTTCAAGATGTAATTGTCAGGTAGTCTCAGAGCTACTGAAGATTTCTAACATTCCTAACATACACACTTCAAAATATACCATAGGGGATGAAGCATTAGATTAGTACATTTTCATTTAATCTTTCAGTTTAATCTTTTTTGCAGGTCACAGAATCAAGAGGACACAGGTTGGAAGGAACTTCTAGACTATCTCCAGTTCTTAATGTTCGAACACTTAGGACAGTAAGATGCCATAGCAAACAGTTCAAACTAATTATTGTGTGGCTAATGATAGGCACTTAGGATACAGTTTTCTCCATAGAGAGGCATTATAATATAGTCAGTGGTTCCACAGGTATCTTACTGCAAGCATTTGTTTAAAACCTGTGAACAGCTGGAGTAGAATCTTTATGAAATTCTACACAATGAATGAGTAACAATTAGGCAAAACTTATTGGAAAAAACTATAAACAAATTTCCATCTCAGATTTTCAGAGTTCATCTAGTTTTTCCATGTCCAAAGTATACACACAACTAAAAATACAAGACCTTGTTACCAACCTAAGTTAGATTCCTAAGACATATTTCCTTTTTTCAGTCATCTATTTTCAAATTACCCTTAATAGTTTTAGTTTGGCAATGACACTACACTGAAAGCAAGTTCATTCAGTTCTCATTGTAATTCTACTTGCATCCATTCTTACACCCTCAGTGGAAAAGCTAACAAAAGATGAACACTAACAACACTTAAAACAGATGTATTTGCCATACCTCCAGACTACTGGTATTAACACTAGTTGTTTAGTGCTATAAAGCATTTCCGCTGCTTTCTAGTATCAATTTCAGCATGCCAGCTAGTTTCTCAATGCAACCACTCCTCTCAGCTGTTATCTGTCAATACTTTTATGGCTTAGAGTAAAAAAAAAAAAAAAAAAAAGAGCTTCTGTCTAATGCTTTTAAATTCAGGCATACCAGTAACAACAAAATCAATATGTGAATTGCTGTTCCTGTTTACCCACATATAATTAGAAGCTATATATTATGTCTGTATCTCTACTGATCTCCAAGAGACCACTTAAGGTTTTTTAAACCATGCCCTCTAACTCTGCAGTTACTGAAAAAAATTATTAAATCTTGAGATACATACTGACAAGATCTCAATGCCTGAACGACATTATAGCTAAACAGTTTTATTATATGACACGAACTTGGGGAATAAAGAAACAAAAAAATCAAAATGCAAACCCTAAGAACATACTGAGTATTTTTAGAATTGCTCCATATTAGGAAATAAAACATAACATTATCCTTCCAAGAAGTTCTTCAGTGCTGCCATTTAAGAAGTAATACACGTATATTTATAGATAAATGCAACATTTCAGGTATCTACATTTTTCAGTAGTACACAATGTCGAACAGTGGGATAATACACTTTATGTGGCATTCTACAGATTAACCTTAAAGTTCATATATATCCATTCTCTCTTATAAGAAAGTAATGGAAAATCACTTACCTCTAACTAGAGTTCTTTGAAGGTAGTATCCTCCTTAGATCCCCTATCTTGGGTTGTGTCGCCTGCTGCAAGTTCCCTCAGGAGCTGACTAGCAAGGTCTAAAAAGTTTTATATTCCCTTCTATAAGCCCTATTAGCGCATGTGTGAAGTTTTTGATCTCTCACATATACCCTTTTACCTACACCTACTAAATCACCATCTATGGATCAATGGAGGATACTACCTTCAGAGAATTCCATTTAGAAACAGGCGATTTTTCCCTTCTCCAAAAGCAAGTATCCTCCATATCTCCCCACTGCTGAAGACTACAAAACTAAAAATTATATCTGCTATAAATAAGACAAATGCAGGGAGGAGAATCAACTGAATATAACCAAAGTAGGAATTAAAAAAAAAGCTCAAAAACTGAAGCATCAGTACAAATTGCAACCATGTAACTCAGTAACAAGTCTTAGAAGTATTTTCCTCACCGTAGAGTAAACCCAGTAATTGCTGATTTACAGGAGAAATATCAAATGCTACCGAAAGTAATCCGTATTTAAATTCTTGATTGTTCAAGTTTCCTTCATTTTTACAAATATACAAAGAACTTTTTTATGGCATTCTGCTAGAGACTTCTTCCCTAGTGAAGAAAATTTCAAGCTGAGACATGTACAATGTATTGTTAAATGCAGAATGCAATTATAAAGCAAGGTTTTCATTATTTTCTTTAATAGATCAGAAAAATCTCCACTGAATAAAAATTACAATAAAAATCTTGTTTTGGGAAATGTTTGTAGAAATGTGTTAAAATGTGAAAAGGGAAGCAATCTATACAAAAGGTCACAATCACTGGAATTGCAGCTCAAAACACAGCTTCGAATAGCTGGATATTTCTGGGTATGAAAAAATTTACTACAGTCCTAAAAAGAATTCAAAAGATTTCACTAACTTGAATTCTTTTGTGAGATAAATGTCCTTCATATCTTTACTGCTACTCAAGATTAGTATTTAAAGCACTAAGTATCTTGAACCTACGTTGCAGTTTAACCTAATTCTGATAATTCTTTTCTTAACAGAACACTGTTAAGAACTACAGACTTGTGCTTAAAAAAATGCCAACATGCTAAAAACAAAAGGCAAAAACACTGTCTATAATAAATAACCTCGGTAAGCCAATTATGCAACAAGTGATTGTTTAAAACAACCTTTACCCAAAGGCTTCAATTCATTCTTACTCTTTCCCACAACTCCACCAATATTACAGATATTTTAAGCCACACAGTGGAATTTCAGTTTGTAATGAGTTCTTTTCAGGGGCTAGGAAAAAATAAAAAGCTTTCTCAGATTTACTAATATATATGCTTGCCAACATCAGTAATGCTGGAGCAAAAGTGATCAAGAATATCAATATACAATAGGATTTATTCTTCATTATTAAATTGCTTGCTAAAAGCATATGGTATTTCAGATGTGAACTTTAAAAAGCACAGCAACAACACTGCAAGTAAACTAAAAAATTCTAAGTCAATCTTCTTTTCCTCCACTAAGATTTTCAACAATGCTATTAAAATTTAGCAGATTTCTCAATAAAGAGAACAACCCAAAGAAAACTTAGTGATCTCAAAAATATCTCGGGCCAATGATGAAAATTTTATCTGGAAGAAAATAATTGATTACTGAAGCCCTAAGGCAATAAAGTTGCATTTCCCCTCCCCTTATACATGCACCAGTAGGACTCATTGAAGGGTAAAAGAAAAAACAAAACAAAAAATAAACCAAAAAGCCAAAAAAAATCTTCTAGAACTTGCTAGCTGGTTCACTGCACAAAGACGAACACCCCAAGATGGAGTATCTAGGATGATACTTACCATGTAACAAATTATACCACTGTCGCATTATGTATTCTATGTGTGTATGGATGCACTATTAGTCAGCATAATAGTACACACCACGCTAGCAAATGCCTGGTTGGAGCCATACGGGCGGATGACCAAAGGAATATCCAAGTAAGTGTCGATTCTCCAGCCTTCGTAGCCACATTCTAGACACCTTACATAGTCTTTCAGTTTGCCTTGATACAGCTGATTTATAAGATCGGCCTGAAACAGACAAATATTTAACAGTGCTTTAAACAACTGTTATAAACAACTTTAAACAACTGTTATATAATAATTTAATTATTATTTTAAGTCTTAACTGCATAGCTATGAAGTTAGAATTGTCACTTCCTAGCAGGACATCCATCTCTTGATTCTCTCCCCTATTCCCCTACCCCACCACTGCAGAAAACGTGTAAAAACAGCTTCTCAAAGCACGTTACATTAAGCTTCAAGGTATACTTTATGGACACATCTTAAGAATGACTAAAAAATCTACCAAAATTAAGTCTCTGTTCTTTAAAAAAGCAGGCCTGATCTTGCAGACATTTTTAACACTGATAT
Organism: Cygnus olor; assembly: GCF_009769625.2. Lineage (NCBI taxonomy): Eukaryota > Metazoa > Chordata > Aves > Anseriformes > Anatidae > Cygnus > Cygnus olor. The sequence goes on along the minus strand of NC_049173.1, from coordinate 65,226,626 downwards.
TGCAATCTTTCCCTGCATCTCTGGAGGGAGGTGAGGAAAGCTAGAAGAGAGATTTGCCAATCTACAAATATGAAAGTTGGCCATATAACAACTTAGCTACTTATCAGAATGTAGAATGTGTTATGAATATACTGTCTTCTGTGTTAGAAGAGTGGGCTTGAGCTGCAAGAGCCCACAATATAGCTAAAAAATACTAATAGCAAGGAAGTTATCACAAAAGGGGTTACATAAGCACTTTCAGTGCTTCAAATAAAGAATATCCAGAGTTCAGAATATTCCACTTTTAATTGAAGACGAAAATAGAAGTAACATTCAAAAATATGTTTTAGTAGCATAGATATTATACAAACAAGAAAATTGGCAACTACTGTAGACTGCCAATAATCTTGTACTTAGAATTTAGAGTTCACATTTTTCACTATCATCCTTAAAAAAACACACCACTGAATGAGTGGAAAAGTTTTTATACAATTACCTGTTCTGTTTGCTTCCATTTCTGCTCCAAAGCATCAAACATGACTCTACAAAGCTCCTGTACATCATGTTGCTGCCATGCTGTTAGAAATTGAAATTTATTTTAAATCAAGAGAAGTTATTTACCCAATACTAACTGTAGTCTGAGAATGCTTCCTAAAGCTATCAATTTGTTTTCAAGTCTCTTCCAAGGTGTTTACAACATTAATCATTACTGGGACAGCATTCAATTCCACAAGCAGTTAGCTTTCAAATTAAACTGGAAAAAAATAGGCAACCAACTTGCTCCATGTGTATAAACAAGAATTCTGTATATAACAATAAATAAGTATACGGAAGTGCTAACATACACCATTCTAAATTATAAAATAAAATGGTTCTGACTTATTTCATCATGATTCTCCAGAATTCAGTAAGGTGTTTTCCCCCCACTCCCCATTAAGTGTAAGAACACTGGTTGTGTAATTACTCCATGGAAAAATTAACAGGTTATGGAGAAAAATTATATTATGTGCAAAAGAGTTTGATTTCATGGAATTCTCAATATAATTTTCTACTTCACTGGAATGCATGCATTTGACACTCATGATTCAAAACAGATGCAAGTTTCTCCTGAAGAAATACCTTTTTTTTTTTAAGAAACAGTTAACGTTTACAACTGCAATGACAGCTTAGTTACGAAACTAAGGTATTTTACTTTAATGGCTTAAACCTCTCAGATATTTATTTAAAAACAAAACAAAATCACAACCAAGCAACAACTTAAACCATTTTGCTTCCATCTGAAGTGGATTCTAATAACCATTTTTAATTATTTAGATATTTTTCCCTGTCAACAGCAGGTTAGGCCCCTAAAAGGGGATTACTGAAGTAAATCACACAAGTTTAATAGCTGCATATTACCCTCACTGCTATCCCATCCAAAACTCCGTGTAACATCTGTTGTTTCAATTGCTCTTTTTTTGCTGGTCTGCAGTAAAACAAACAGCCTTTGAAGCTGGTATGGGATACTTGTCACGGCATCCTCTTCAGATTCTTCAAATTCCCATCTATTCGCAACATTAGATATTTAACAATTAACAATGACTTGAAAATATTACTCGAAAAGACATTTAAATCAGCACTTATTGCATTTCAAGAGGTCTGCCAGATTAGATGTCAACTGAAGCTCTGTTACTGGGAGAAAGTCAAAATAATTCTCCTTAAACAAAATTGCTTTCCATTTCTTCAGTGAATGACAATGCTATTCATTAAATGTACAAACGTAAAACAAACAAGTAAAATACTTTTGAAGCCATTCACTGCACAAATACAGACATGAACTCCAATTAGTATCACACTCCTTTTGAAGTTTGATCTTTTCAAGATGTAGAGAATTCTTTAAAAAGCTTGTCCATGCCACACCAATAATATTCTAGTATTTCAGCAAAATCTGAAGGTGTTAAAAAGGTAACATACACTAGCTTATCCAGTTTGATATCAAGTATTAAAAGAAATCTTCCTCCTTTCCCCTCAGGATAACTTCTCTACTCACTTTCCTGCATTCTTGCATGTTATCCAAACCATTCTATCCACTTTGGAATCAAGGTTTGCTATTAACATTCAGAGGCATTTCAATATTCAAAAGAGAAGACGTTTAAAAGGTTTTTCTACCACAATGTATCAGGACAGATAGCATATACTATGACACTAAGATCTATTTTGATCATGTATACTCACTTATATAATGCATTTCTAAATTCAGGAGTCATGAAAAGCGTTTGTAAAAGGCTGTTCAAGTAGCAAGTCATTGCTTGATTTACTAGACCCACATAGCCTATAAATACAAAAAGAATGATATGGAAATAACATAAAAAGACGCCACATCACATAAAATATATTGACAATAAAACAATTGTGATTATGTTTACTCAAGAACTACATCCAGCTGATGTCATTTGTACTACAAAAATTGAGGCAATATTACAATTGCTTACTTCACTAAGCATTAAAAAGACAGTTTACCCAACAGAGATATTTTCTCTGAATTACACAAAGCTACTTTAATCATCACGAATCACATTTCACAATAATAAACAATATTTAATGTTGACTTCTCCACCAATGGAGACACAGATAACACTAAATAGTTTTAATAGTTAAATTAAGTATTTTACAAAAGTCTAGAATTTGTTAATAAAAATTTTGTAAAGTAGCTTGCTTATTGCCTAGCTGTCAACTACAAAATATCCTACTTATAATGTAATTACAATTTGTATCAGTATTGGTTTGTATTAAAGCCTGAGAGCTATAAACCGAACATCTTGAGTGCCAATGCACATACATCTTTTTAAATCTTCAACAGTAACTAGAAAAGCTACTAAAAATCAGTGGTTTTTGTTAGCTGAAAAGGGAGATATCTGTATTAACCTTACTGTCATTTTAAGATTTTCTCCAAAAGTATATAACATTAATAACAGCTGATAAGCAAGCAACATATACTGAAGCACCATGTAATAAAGTAAATACACTTATTCATACACTGAAACTCTTAGTATTAAATACATCAGTTTCATATTAGTAATGAATAGGCAGCTACTCCATGCAAAACAGAATTTTTCTGAAGAGGCTAACTTTGGAAGTGTATATTTTATTTATTACTCTGTACACAACTCATCTTCTTAGTTTTGTCACACACAAAAAGTTATGTGGCAGATAAACATTCCTATCTCAAAAAAATCTCGAGCAAGAATGAACTGGTGTAGTATGTCAGCTTTGTATCTGCTCAAAAAAGCTTAGTACCAGGAATTAGTCTTATTACTGAGCTACAACTTTACGGACACATAATAGCATATATGAAAATAAAAAGCAAATGCTAACGCATGTTGCAGGACTTGGATCAACAGCTCAGCAAATGGATTAAGAACACCTGCCTTGAACAGGAGGGTTGGACCAGGTGACCTCCAGAGGTCCCTTCCAACCTCACTATTCTAGTGCTTCCCCGGAAAAAAATTACGAGCCGAGTGTTTGTAGAGAAGACGGGTAAGAACATGAAGTAAGAACCTAGAATAGTATGAAATTTGACAGGGACGTTCCCAAACATTTCATGCGTGTTATGTTACAAGAATTTAGTATCTGTCAATCTTCATACACAACTGGGGAGTGCATATCTTGATAGCAAAACAGAGCTATGACTATGAAAAACATGAGATTCCAGCCAGCTTCTTTTACTCTCCCTTCTGGCAACCACTTAAACTGTGCAACATTTCCTTTAAGCCAACAGAAAGGGAAGGGCTGCAACACACAGACCATGGGAGGTGGCAGCAGCTGCTGGCTGGCTGGGCAGAGGCTGCCTTGTCCTCCCCTCTCTGCACAGCAAAGAGGGATCTCCCCTGGCACTGAGCTGCGCTCCCCTTTCCAGAGGGAGTCTCTGCTCACTGGTGAGGTGCCAGGCAGTGGACAGAAGAATCTCTTGGCAATCACAGTGGAAGCAGGGAAACCAGAACTGAGGGGCTGCAGGAGAAAGATTATAGCTAACACCTTAAGTGCAAAGATTTGGGAACAGCCCCTCTTATAAAATAGCATCAAGTACTCATTAAGCTGCAACTGAAAACACAGCTTGGGATGAATACTTTTTGGTAATACAGTCACAACTTCTCAGCCACGGACACAGCAGTGGATTAATACAGAAATGGAGGGTCCCTGACAGTTTGAATTGCACTGTCAATAGATATGGATGAGACAGAGCTCTTCTGCTTCCATAATGTAAGGATGTCATAGAAAATGTGATGGAAAATGCATCAGCATGGTGGTTCCCCCACCCCTCCCCCCAATAAATTGGGATTTCTTCTGAAAATCCTGAAGATGCTGCTATTTCAAAGTATACTAAAATAATAACAAATTAATAATGCCTTTACAAAAGAGAACGTTATACCTGTCTCTGATTTGCTCAGGACTGAAGAATACGAATAGCTTTGACTGACATAATCACTGGTACAGCCAACAGAGCCTTCTCTTGGAAGTGGGCCTATAAATCTGTCTTGCACACAGTCATCTGTTGTACCTGATTCCTCCTAAAACATAAATGCAATTATTTTATGCAAAAATTAACCTTTTTTTTTTTTACTGAAGTACCTAGAAATTTTATTTCTCTCACAGCTAAGAAATCAATTTAATATACCACACATTTTTTACTTTTAACACAGCAGATTTACAGTTGTTTGTGTAACATTCAATTCTGTCCTGCAAATTCCCAGCTCCTTCAGAAAGCATTCTTTGTGCTAGTGGAAGGAAATACCCTTTACAATACTGTATAATCAAATAAAGTATTCTAATGTATACAACAAGCAAGCTTGCAATTTATCATCTCCTATGTCTCAAGTTTACGATACTAAAATGCAAAATAGAATTTTTGTTCCTTTTTTTGTTATGAAAACTACAATTCAGTACTCCTTCAAAATCATCCTCAAATTCTGACCTTGGGTTTTATTTTTTTGTCTTTTCCAGATGATGAAGTCCATAAAAGGCTAAGTAGGCCTTATGCTGACATAAGAGCTGAGTAATAAACCTCCATATATCACCGGTCTACCTGATCCCCAATTTAAATAAACTGTACCTATGCTTATCTTTTACTACATCACATATTTGAGGAACAGCAATTTTCCAATATCTTGTTACAGCAGACAATTGCTTGCAGAAACACTGATCATTTTTTTATTTTCAAATAAGGTAAAATCGGAAGCAGATAATTCTGCTGTTGATACAGCACTACCTTTTCTGAAAATTCCGTGAGCGGCCTAACATTGCTTTCAAACAATCACAGGAAAAGGAACAAGTATAATTAAACCTGTATTATTAAAGACTTATCTCTAAACACGTCAGATTAATTATATAATCTTACAAAATTATCCATAGCAAAGCATTACATAGATACTTGACAAGTAATGATTTATTGTTACTTTTTATTCATACTAGTGGAATTGGTCTTAATTCAGGATAAACCTAGAAGCATAACATAGCAGTCTAAAAGCCTGTTGAGGTTTCTGAGGTAATAGCTTATTAAATTGGGCTATGTGTTTCATATTTCATTTTCTGACATTATGACAAGAGCAATACACATAGCATACATCTATCGTCCCAGCACTATAGCTTATGTAGCTGAGTGAAGATTTTACCTACCGATGTTATATGAGGTTGCTCACCATCTTTGTCCGTCAAATGTAGAAAATTCTTCTTCCCTGGCTCAAAACCAGCATCAAGAATAGTTTTGTCACTGTTCTGATTTATCGGAGTCTGTTAAAAAAAATAAAGCGCTTTATTTTTTTAAACAGATTTATATGCAATTAACAGATTCTGTCCAAGTACATTGCTTGATGTAGCTTCTGGCACACTAACACAAGATGAAACAAAACATACTCATTAACACTGGAAGAACTTGGGGGCAGTTTAAAAGACAGTTTAAATTAAGTATTATAGTACAGTTTAATACTCAGAAGATGGACAATCTATTCAGGAGCCAAGACATTGACCTGCAAAATTCCTGCCGAACAGTAAATCCTACAAAGCCTACATGCACTTTTGTTTTAAAAAATTAAGTTCAGCAAGCGCACACATCTTGAAATAAGCTATTTCTTAAAAAAAATCTTCTAAAGTCTTCTGAGAATCGTATTAACCAAAAACAACACTGATTTACAATAAAGCACAGAAATAAGTCTTTTTTTGGTACAATACATTCAGACAGGTATAAGAAACATGGAAAGTTTCTCAAACAAGACCACAGGAAACTGAGAAAGGGGGTTAATTACCATAGGAACTATTACTGAAAGTACATACTGAAAATGAAAACTAGCATTGAATCTGAAGGATATTAAGCTTTGTTTACTGATTAAGTATGTGTATCAATTGAAAGCACATTTTGAGATTAAAATGTAGATACAGAACAGTAACATTTAGCCAAATCAAAATAGCAGTGTCAGCCTGCTCTGGTGCACATACAAGTTTTTGTTAGGACTAATGAAAAAAATTTAACTATGAAATACGCACTAGGCAATATGGCTAACATTTTTTCTGTAACGTGAAGCCTCAAATGTTTGTTATTAACAGGAAATAAAAAGCACTTTTGCCATACCGTATCAGTTACATTATCTCCATTTCCCCACACTAAATCAAAGGTTCCATTCACATAGCCCACTTTTGAAGCCACATCTTCAAACAGCTTTTTAAGCAGAGTGGAAGCTGGAAGGTTCAAAGTAACACGTTCATTCACTGTCTTTGAATTTGTCGTATCTTGTATTATACACAGCACTCTGGGCTCCTCAGCAGCACTTTCCACCTAAAATGACAGCAGGCAACAATTCATTGAGTAAAGCTAACAACAATTCAGATCTTAAATGAAAAATCAAAACAAGATTTCACCAATAAAATGTATTATATTTTATGACCTAAGGATCCTAGAGGACTTAGTTCTCTTATGTCTGCTTTCATAAATAAAGAACCCTTAAGTTTTGGAAAACCTATGTCAAAATATGCTTCATTTTCATAGAACAAGAAAGAATCTGGATGGGTGGATCAACACGTGGTGAAATAAACTGCTCAAGTTCAACACACAATTTTAGCCTTTAAGCAGATAGAAGATTGTCAAATCAGGAAGAGACTTTCAAATCATCACTTCAAGCTCGTTTAGCTTTGACATGGTCCTAAATGCTGTTGAGATAGAAATATACCTTTTGTCATTTCTCAAAATGCAAACCATATCTCCAAGCTTCCAAATAATCTTGGAAGCTATCCATTAAAACAAAAAGTCTCTTCATCAAGCCACCATCAATTTTCTTTTACCACATCCACTGCTGGGTGAGTCGCGGAAGAAATTCTTCTGCTTAAACACGGTAAGAAAATTAACATTGAGCAATGGCAACTAGGTAGTTCTCAAAGCACAGCAAAGTAAAGAAATCTAAACCAGCAACTTCAATATATTTGAACTCAGAAAAGTAACAATCTTGAGTGAAGAATGCAATGGAATAGAGGTAAAATTTTATAGAGCCAGATAAGCCAAGAAAACAGCATTTTCCTAACACTTTCCATCACTGAAAAAAAAACAGGAAGTCAAAGATCTAATGAAATACAATCAATCAATCATCTCAGTTATCTAAAGGACTTACACTTCTAAAACAGCGAATAACTAATATTAAGGTACAGGTCAAACAAGAAAGCATGAGGTCAGTAAAAGGAAGAATTGGTCCCCAAGGAGTCAGCCTTTTCAACTTGTGACACAGAAAGTATTAGTAACGCATGTCAGACCACCCAAATCTCACTTCATGGCTATATAGCACACCATCAAGTCAAGAAAGGCAAACAGATACATGCAGCACTATCGCCACTTTCAGTGGATAAAACATTAATATACAGCAAGAACTGTGTTCATGCTAAAACCATCGGCCATGTCAAACATCTAGAGAATAAACAACTACAAAGAGCTAAACAACTTTAATGTTCCTTGTATTTCTACATAATCAAACTCAACACAGATGACCAAAGTGGTACAGTCCCTTATGAAAGGTCTTAAATACCAAACCTCTTAAATTAACAGGAACAAGCATTTTAGCTGATCCCTTTATTCTCCACAATTTCAAGATCAGCCAACAGTCTTCATGCAAATCAAAAATGAAACATCAGGTAATGGCAGCATCTATTCCTTGCACCAGGAGGAAAAAGTTGACAGAGACAGGGAAACACAGCCACTTCTTCCCTATCCTAATCCAGATTGTGTTAGCTTGCTTTAGACTGATTTTTCTTAATTTGAAGCCCAACTTCCCTTAAAAATTTAAAGTACAATAAGTTTATCAAGGATACTGAAGATTTCAACACAGAACATTAGCTGCATGCTTAAAAATATGCAATGTACCACTTCCAGCAAATCTGCAACTTGTCAGCTTCATACATAACCTTGACTGCAGAATGCAAGGTTTATGAACTACTTTCCAAGAAGACATACAAAACTACCCCTGAAACATTAGCTACACATTAAGGAAACATAGTTCAAGAGTAAAAGCAGATTTGATATATGTAGACTAAAGTTAAATTTCACTAGTGATTACTCCTCAGGATGGGTTCTTTCCTTTATGTTTTCCAGCACAGAGCACCCCCCCTCCTGTTTTTGATCAAACAATAGGTATACAATTTGAATCTTTCATGGTATGGTTATAAAAGAGAAATTTATGGCCCAGTTCAGTAGTCCGCTTTCCTGATTCTTCTGGAGAAGATCATCAGGATCAAAAAAACAATGAACTCATAAAAGCACCTCCCGTTCCAGCCTACAGACCTTGGCTTGCTCTGGGTCCAACAGTGCAGAGCTTAGAGGCATCTGGTACTACTTATACAGCTCCATCTAGAAAAAAATATGTTAACTCTAGTTTTAATAGTTCCCACAGTAATTTTGTACTGACCCTACATGACTACAGCAGGAACAGAAGTTCTCCATTTGAGACTCAATTCCTTTTTGTTCTGCCTTCTCATAACCAACACCACCATTCCCTTTCTCTCTGCCGAAGATACCTGTATTCACAGGTATCATTCATATATTCATTCAAATCCTCCTACTCAAGCTTTCTCCACTGCTTTTGATAATAAATCAGTTCTGACTCATACAGAAAATAATTACACTCACAGTATCTGACGGATGGAGAACTCCATAAAGGAAATAACATTAAGAGAACAAATTATAGAAGATTACGGAAGATTTGCTGGTTGGGTTGCTGGATGTTCCATGCCAGACAAATCCTCTCTTCCTCATTCAGACATAATTCTGACAGACTGAAGTGGTTTAACTCAGGGATAGTACAGCAAAAGATATTAAGCCATCATTTGAGCTTTCACCGTTTCATGCTCACAGTAAACAGGTGAAGCAAAGACAACCTCAGTGCAACTCTGTTCATATCTAACTTTCACATACACCATCTGAACTATCAGACTACACAAACATCTTATTTGGGGCTTCTTAACAATAAAAATACTGTAAAAGGCAATACTGGCCAGCGATCAACCTCTGAACTACTCTGCCAGACCATTATCAAATCAAGTCCACAGGGTAAACAAGAAACCCGATTTTAATCACTACATAATTTGGTATCCAATAACAGCTACAAAATTATATTTTTTGATGAAAAACTAGCAGGCTACAGAAACACAATGTAAAAGCATATGAACATAACAGCAGAAGCTTCAAACTGAGTAAGACTGCATTTAATATGTACATAATCTCGGTATTCAAGAACATGCACAAGAATTCAACAGCTCATGCTCCGGCTTAGAATGCTCATTTCTCAGCTCATGCTTAGAAATAAGTGCTACAGCATCATGCTGTTACTATATATCTTAGTTATTTAATAAAGTTGATTTCATCTGTCTACCTGTGAAAATTTCTTCTTCATTTCAGCAAAGATACTCTGTCTGCAACTCCAAAACATATCCTATAGTATATAAAAACAAAATTAACAAGTCATAATTCTTTAAAATAGTAACTGTTTTTTTTTTTTTCCATGAAATCAGTTTTATAGTGTAAGTAAAAGAATTACTAAATTCCAAACCACCGCTTGCAGAGTAACTTGAAAAGGAACACCCTCCAACCATTGTAACAACAGAACAAGTTCTCTATTAACATATTAACATTTAAATCATTACCGAGTCATCACAAAATGTTAGTAAGTTGGGACGTAACCACAGACTACATTTCATAAAGTAAAAAAAGCAAGTGTAAAAAAACAATTCAGGAAGTAAATTCATACTATAAATTCCTTCGTTATATTAAAAAGGCCCTCCAGAGGTAAACATTTTACCTGAAATGGCTCTAGTGCAAGATTAGCATATAATCCTGTAATTCAGTTTGGTATTGCATTTATAAATTACAATGGTAGCCAGTTCCACATGAAGCTGTTCCTTCATGGCTCAATTATTTTCTGTAGTAAAGTTTATATTAGTATGAACCCATTTTGAAGCATTCAACTGGAGATAATAAAGGGATGAAATTACTGACTTCCCTTATTCCTAAAGCTCTTAAAGAAGAGTTTTCCTTCGTATCTATCGCACCACCAAAATGCACCAATAAGCATTATACATACAAATCTGTTTTCCAACTACAGACATCAAATTAATCGGTTTCTGAATCTGAAGCACTGAATTTTTTATTTTTCCATAAAAGAAGAGAAAATGAAGAAATTTGGAAGTATGCATGACTGTAGCTTAATAACTTAAGTTGCAGACCCTCCACTGCATAAACAGAAAAGCAAATGGCTACTTAAGGCTGTAGTTTGGGAAACCATTCTATGATTATTTTACCACAGAATTCTTCTCAAGTTAGTCTTTTGGTCAAATGGTTGGGATATTCAAAGTATGTTCTATATTATATTAAAAAATTGCAATTTCAAATGTTAACCTTCTAAAATATTAAAACACTGACACTTTCATCCCAAGTCACTCCATCTCCCACATGCTCCCATTTGTATAGAGGAGATGAGGTTCTGAAACCTACACGTAGGAATTTTCCGACCACGTTTTACACCAGATTTGGAAAACAGCTTTTATAATACTAACATGTAAACAACAAACAGGTTGGATATTTGCAGACATTCCAGAGAGCCGTTCTACATAAGCATTTTCCTCATGTACCTTAAAAAAAAACATATCAAATTGGTGATCTATATGGATATATGTTGATGCAATATTGACATGCAAAAGCACAGTGGTCTTAACACTGCTTTTAGATGTGGCTTGCCATTTTTCAGCTTTGAACCACTAAGTTCATTAAAATTCCACAGCAGGCATTTTACTAGCCTTATGAGAACAAAGTGAGAGAAATTTTGTTTTCAAACGATGGAAGACTCTCCCAAGATTTTAACTCCTGTTTCGGTTTTTATAAAATTTTCAGAGATTGAAACTTAAAGCTAAGCTCAAACTTCATGTACACTCTACTTGAAGTTTTCGAATGCCATTATTGCAAATGGAGAAGAAAAAACAACAGCATGAATCAGTAAGCAAAAATTACAAATTTCAAGTCAAGAGTTTAAATAACAGATGTGCAAAGTTTGGCTGCCAAGCAAAGTTAATGGCCTATTGAGACTTAAAATGATCACTAGTTTCTAATGTCCACGCTCTATAAATAATTCTCACAAATCATGTTACAGAGGGAACACAGATCAGTAGCAAGCGGCAATGGTAAACATGTTCACATTCACAAAATGACTTGGGTGATTAAGCCTAAAGCAGCAATTCTCAAACTTCATGTAGCATCAGCAACTTAAGACCATACAAAATGCATACAAGTGACTATTGTCCATCATATTACTGCTAGACAAATTTTGGAGTGTGCACTCCAAGTCTGTGTAACTGACTGGGTGCAAGCTTCCAGCAATTAAAAATATAGTTAAATTTGGTAGCTTAACTCACAAAAAAGTAGTCTGATTTTACCTCTGAAGTATCACTACATAGAAACACTTAGACACTACAGTTCAACTGACCAGAAGTCTCAACTTTTTCAGTGATAACAAATTATTGCAGATCTACCCCTTGAGAAACCACAACTATATTCCAGCAATTTCTTCACCTGCTCCAAGAGGTCCAATCCATTGAACTGGACAAGGCATATTGGCAGCACTATGTTTTGCAGAGAACAGGAAGGCCAAAAACTTTCACACAGCAAGCAAAGAGAAAAATCACAGAGCTAGGTTACCACCCCCAGTCTAAAAGCTCCCTTCACCTTGTGCATTCTGAACTATGGATCTCAGAGCCCTTACAGCTCACAACTCACTCATCCCCCCAGCTGGGCTAGTCATGTTCCATGTTTTAGCCAGCCCTGCAAAACTCTTCTTCAAAGGCCAGTTTCTCTGATACAGCCAGGTAAGCAGGTACATCTTCCAGGAAAGCAACAAAGTGGCTAAAAAATATCTTTGGAATGAGCAAAGCATCAAACAGAAGTCCTCCACCACTTCTGACATTGCTGCAATTACTAACCTACAAAAGAAAACAGAAATCTGACACGTACTTGACCGCATTTTGGAGGAAAAAAGCAACTGTTTGAAAGAAGAGTTTACTTAGTTAACTCTGTCAGAGCATCATGAGCTGTTACTCAACACAGGTACCTCTGCAGCCGTATTGTAGTTAATTAGGGAAAAGAAGCACCTAGAATTCATTATGAATGCCTGAACCAAAAAATATTTTTTTATAAGACAGCATTTTACAGTACAGTTGTGGTAAAAAAAATACACTTTTTCTAAACAGTAACATAATGAGCAGAATCATTTTGAGCTCTTAACTTGATGCATCTTGTCCTACAACTTTTTCTGAAGCAAAAAAACACTTTTAGACTTTCCTTTTTGCTAGGAACAGGAAGAAGACGGGAAAATGAGAAGGAAAACTACCAAGTGGATTAAAAAAATCTTGGAAGTGATACAATTGTTTTAATTTGAAATAAACATGTTTTTAACCTCACTGTTTATCAACTTTTAATACCCATTTACCTGTGCTAGATTAAAAGTTCCAAGTAACTTCTCCACCCCGACAACTACACTCAGAGATTTCAAAGGCATCGTGCAAGGAGATCAGTAGAATCATAGAATATCCTGAGTTGGAAGGGACACATAAGGATCATCTAGTCCAACTCCTGGCACCACACAGGTCTACCCAAAATTTTAGACCATGTGACTAAGTGCACAGTCCAAACGCTTCTTAAACTCCAACAGGCTTGGTGCAGTGACTACTTCCCTGTGGAGCCTGTTTCAGTGTGCGACAACCCTCTCCAATTAGAATTCACAAAAATACTTTAGAAAGTTGTCAATAGAGTCAAAATATTAGGCCCAAAATCCACACAGGCTGGCCCAATTACATCCCCCATTACGAAGCTTTAAGTCTAATTTCAACCTTGTGAACTTGGTGCTAACTCTAATGTCACAAACTGCTCCACTATTTCAACTCAAACGTTTGCAGCACTAGATCCTTGGTTATATTGTTCCTCTCTGCTTCAACCTATGGCATTAAGCTATGTTTCATCTCATGGCTTTTGATATACCTTAAAAATAATTAAATCGATACCTAAATGAGATACCTAAAATCACTCCAATTACACAATAATTATGATACACTTATGCAGTAATACGAACATATATTTTGGAAACACAATACGTAATACTGATGAATTTACAATGCACTGAAAACACTCCACACATTTGAGGCAGCTTGAAGACTCTGAACGCAGCAATGCATCAGCTATACAAGGAGTTAAGGCTTGAATAGCTTCAACTGCTCCCAGAAGCAGCAGTCTTGCTCCCATCTGCTTACTTCTACACCCACTGTGTCCCCTTCCTTGTGCTGGTACAAATGGTCATGCACCTACATGTTAAGCTACCTCAGAATAACTAATCCTTCTTAAAATTAATCATTTCTGGTTAGTTTTTCATAGAACCATTCAGGCTGGAAAAGACCTCTAAAATCATCTAATCCAACCTTTAATCTAGCCCTGCCAAGTCCACCACTAAACCCTGTCACTAAGCACCATATCAACACGCTTTTTGAAGGGATGGTGACTCAACTACTTTTCTGGGTAGTCTGTTCCAATACTTTACAACCCTTCCAGTGAAGAATTTTTTTCCTAATGTCCAACCTAAACCTCCCCCTTTTCAGTAGGTTAACTTTAATCTGAGTCAGTCTTCTAGTTTAAATGAATGCTTAAATCTCCTTGAAAAGCATCAAGCGATATACCAGTACCACGGAGTAATAGTAGCATTTTAAATATGCATATTACATATAGTATACTTAAATTACTAAATACCAAAACCACCTGAAAGCACTGCAACTGTTTTTTTTTTTTTTTTTTTTTGTAACCTGAAGACTGAAATTACACCCTCCATCCTTTGGTATGAGTCTCTGTAAATGTCAGTGCTGCTTTACAGGAAAAGATGAATATCTCCCCCTTCTGCTTTGAATGGCCTGGAAAAGCAAGAAGTGTCATTATTGCAGCAACCACATTGCTTTCGCCCTCACCCTGTGTCTTTCAGCCTGCTGTAGATAGAGGATAACTGCTGGAAAGCACGGAAGAAGGCTGGAGCCATAATAGAGACTGATGGCCCTGGTCAGATGAACACCAAGAATGCTTTTCTCTGGCGGATGACCTGATGCAGACAGGAGAAGAGGAATGCCATGGAATTCTGTAGCAGGGTCACTACATTCTTATTTGTTTTGGAAAATAAGTTTATGTTTTCCTCTCTTCTGTCTCATGGAGATTTTGGATTGATTAGTTGTTTTCAAAGACCAACTCCACAGAAATGCTTCTCTAGTAACAAAGCTTAAATTAAAAAAAGTTACTGTTTGTTCCCTCATTGAAACAGAGCTTGCTTATAAACAGTCATTCATGGAATGGCCAAATTACTATTTTCTATATACGCTTCCAAGTCTAACATAACTTTCTGAACATGTCCAAAAACACACTGTCTTAAAAATACTGTGTTATTAGGCTAGCATTTACCTTTGAGAGTTTGTTCCTACTTTTGTGGATTACTCACTCATTTGTAAAAAGCATTTATAAAAGTAGAAATGACAACCAGAAAAAGTTGGTATGGGGCCAGAGTAGTACATTTATCCAGGGTGTTTAAAGCACCCTGAAGGATACAGAGGACATGTCTGATGACAACTGAATTAAGGTCAAAACCTTTGTTTTTCCTGTATTACAAAGGCTACATTCTAACTTTAAGTTCTGTATTTTAACAGACTTTAAATATATCATTTTTAAGAACATGTTGAAGAACCTGTCTTTTTACTCTTACGCTCTACTGGTCCTTTAAATCTGGTAAATTAAAGGTGATTCAAGATTAATTACTTCTCTTAAAAATTAGATGCAGCAACTGTCAATAAGGGAAAGATGACAAATGTTTCCTGGTCACCCTACAGGTGACACAAAAACAAGAATGAAAAGAACAGATAATCAATGGATAAAGAACACATCTTCCATAATAACAGATCAAGTTTTAACATCTAAACCAGTTAAACACTTTTTGATAACTTCACTCTTGAATCATTTAATTTCTAGTGTGTTTTGTATCCAGACTAAAACAATGAGAATTAAATGTAAATGAAGTTTTACTGCAAACCGTCTGCCAGCCTCTATACATCCCTTACAGTACAAACTTCATATTTGGATCTGAAACAGCCTCATCTTTCTACTGCTTCCGTTTGTTTACATCCTGTCTGCACCTCACTTTATCACCACGCTCATTAGTCTTCAAAAAATTCTGAAAAATCCAAGAACACCGTGAGATACATATTACACTTTTATCCATCGTATTGTAATCACATCATTTGTTTCCTGTGTAGAGTCCCAAAAACAGTGGGTATGCTTTCACACTTGCTCACCATTCCATAAAGCCCAGGCATACCACAGACTTTATAGAAACATTTTGCTACCATGCCAATAATCTAAAGGACATTTTTCTGGATTAAGATTTACAAATACAATGTTAGCATGAAAACAAATCAGAGTGAGGGGAAAGATGGATTTTTCTGTTTGGGTAATTTTGAAATGTAATTTGCTTTACTACAAAATTACTGGAAAATATGCATACAATTATTTTTTTTTTTTGGGGGGGGGGGAGGGACAACGGACAGACAGACATTTGAGATTAAAAGACAGGAATCCATAGTTAATTTTTAATTATTTCTGTCAATCTGCTGCTGGTGAAGAGGAGAATCTGGAATAGCAAGGTGGACCAGCACAGATTCCTTGTGCAGTTGTCTAGCAGTATGACATGGAACAGTTACAGTTAAGAACATAAGCACCCACAAAGCCTGGCCATAATCTGAATCTGCTACCAGTACCACAAAGGATTGCAGGGAGAACATGGAACACTAAAGCAGAATAACTCCACAGAAAGCATACCTACAACTATGTACAAGGAAGAACCTAGATGTTTCCTCCATATAGTAATCTAATCTATCAAAATATTTTACTGTAAACAAGAGAGGTACTAGCATTAAGTTTTACCTGCTTTATTTTTTCTCTAATTTCAGTCATTATTACTGATCTCAACATAATACTTATACAAATCAGTAAACTTATCTGCCTTGAGTTCCTTTAGCTCCTGCAGTATTGCACCAGACTTCTTCAAAAATGCAACAAAGCTCAAAGTGAATCTGTTTTCAGACATAATCTACAGCGAAAACTTTCACGGTATATCAAGTACATTTCTTACACATCTTCTAAAGCTAAAATTCACTAATCCTACAGAATTCATACACGTCTCCTCATTTACTTGAAAGGCTTTCATTACATCTTATTGAGAAGACACACTTAACATTCAGGTTCTGCTCCAACACCACTCCTTTTGCCATGCAACAATGTCCTTAGCAACTGAATATGCCCTTTTTAAAGGGTTCTGGTTGTGCACCTAGAGAGGAATTTACCTCAGATGAAGCATTCTGAGGAACTAGGGTACAATAAGGAATGCTTAGCTGTTTTACATAACTGCTCATCTAAAAATCTACTGTCATTTTTCAGAAGCACCCAAAGTAGCCTTACGGCCACACAAAGAGTGCAGTCACAATCCTCACAGGCTGAATTCAATCAAGTGATTTTTACCAGTTTTATCCCTTAATTCTTTGAGAACACAGACACATCCTTTTTAGAAGCTATTTCAAGTGCCAGTGCTGAGCAACATCATTTGTTTGACACAAACTGACTGCTTGCCAAACACTGCAAAAACATGAACAAAGAATATACTACACACTTTCACAGTGGCTAAAACTGTGATCAAGTTGGATACCATTCTACCTGAAAGCTTACAAGAAAAGTTTAAAGTCATACTAGTATTTTCAGGTATCAATACTTTAGTTATACTGCAACAGCATTGTTTTGAGAATATCGTTTTATTCAAGACAAGAAAAAAAATACAGTAAAACGCTAAATAAGCAGTTCACCTGAAAGCATACCATATTCATTTTCAAAGGGTAAAGTGTAAAATACCAGCTTTAAGTGTTTGCAAAAGGAACCAAAGACATTTTCGAACTGAATAAAAAGGCTGAACATGTAACTCAATCGCTCAGTTTTCTAGCAACGTATCTTTCACGCTTAAATTTCTTATATAAACCCCAAAATATTTTCAAATATGGATAAAAAAAGCTGGATATATGAGTAACTACACATATTTTTGGGCACTACTGTATCCATTAAAACGTACTGGGAGAAAGGTTTAAAATAAGACTTTCTTTCACAATTTAATTCAGACAAGACCAAAACCTACAAGTCAAAGGTAACAAAGTCAAGGTGCAGGTCTACTTAAGTTCCTTATGTTAATAACAATATACTCTATCAGCAAAAGGAAGTTGAATGACTTATCATTGTCATTTACCAATGATACTTCCTATCCCACTTATCAGTTTGTGGGATAGGAAGATTCTTATTTTAAATAAAATGATCTACACTGATCTAAATCCACAGGTACTTCAGTTTTAAAAACTGAAAAACAGAATTATTGGACTTAACCTATTTAAGAATGACAACTAACAAAGCGTTTAAAGTTTTTTTCTTGTATACTGAAATTCTGAGCTGAAGACGGTTTAGAATTTAATATTGACAGACATTTATTCTCTGCCCCCACATAATTACTTCACAGCTCAGAAGGAAGTCTATTACTTGTTTGATGAACAGTGTGTAACTGCACAAAAAATGATTGTACTGTACTCAATTGATTTAGCAACTTTAATCACTGGTGACCCACACCAGCTAGCAGCACTTACAGACTGAGGTTCCAGTATCGAGTAGCTACCTCTTAGGCAAAAACTTATCACGATCTCAAAGTGCCATTAGATAATTATCCTGATCAGTTCTCTCGTACTACAGATTACATACCCAGATGTATACAGCATGGGGAACTAATGTGTGACTCCAAGAAGCTCAGTGATTGAACTAAGCATGGAAAGACCTTGTGTGCTACTTTCACATCTCATTCACCAAACTACAGTACTGAGTATCACACAGATAGTGTCTGTTTGCAAGGAACAAATGACTCAACGGACTTCTGTTTGGATTTTGTTTCCTAAATTTGATTTCCCAATTTGCTTGGCCAATGAAGTAGTCAGATTTTCACAATCACACCTTCATACTTTACGACCAAAGCGCACAAAAAAGAAAGTAAGGACAAACTGATAAGCTACCCAAGCGGTAGTTACTTGTGGAGTATCTTAACACACTGGAATGAAAGAACCCAGGTGTCATCAACACTGAAAAAGAACATCCCTTCACTAAAAGAAATGCAAAATATCTTACTCTGATTCCTGTTCTTCTAACAAAGTTAATGCGATACCCATCAAGAAACATCTTTTATTTGTTCAATGTGGGAGATTAAAATGGATTAATTAGTGTAGGGATGAAAAGACTCATGTTAGTTAGCTGAGAAAACTCACACAATCTTTGATTAAATGGCAGCAAGTAAAAAGCATATATACTTATTTTGACAGGTGTACTCTGTCAAGTTCATGCTGGAACTTGTTGAGAAAGAATCTGCATAGCATTTAACGAGTGGCATAGACATTTCGGAAAGCTTACAGCAGAACCTACTTTTTATATTGACTGATCCTATGAGCTTGGGCAATACTCCCTAAGTTGGGACATCTTGGTCTTCAACAGGAGTTTCTGTAAATTTACTTATCTTGTCAGTAAACAAACCTGTGATTCTACCTTTCTCGCCAACTGTGTTGATTAGAATATTGCATTTCTCTCTATTTGAGGTAGATTTGCCAAATGTAAGTTTCAGGTCTACCTCTCAAACGCTGAAAGTCATTGAAGTATTTTCCCTTCTAATAGCACCATTTTCTTGCTTCCATGGCTATCTTTATATGCCTCTTCCTCCCTGGATAACTGTTTCACTAAACTAATGGGGGGAAAATTTACACCAAATAGCAAAGCAATTCTTAAAGAATGTTTAGCATTTACTACTAGGGTGCCCTGTATATGACCCAATGACTTCTGTTTTACTGAATATAAAAACACTAAATTGAGTGCTTTACATTTCAGATGAAGAGAGAAAAGGAATTGAGTATTGGAAGGAAAGGAAACATGGAACAGTTTGTACAGAACACTGGTCTCAAGAAGAGGAATACTTATTCCCCCCATCATAAGGAATCATTGGTCACACAACTATTGAAACAATTGTGGAAGTGTTAGGCAGTGAGTGGCAGGAATGCAAGAACTAATTTACTAAATGCCTGTATAGCTTGGGCAAAAAGCTTAATATAAACATTACAACACTCAGCTATTAGAAAGTGCTTTAGTACAGCTGCTCCAAATAAAGAACTTTATGCCAAAGTTATGAGCAAGAGAAAATTAAGCCCTGATTACCTGTACCTTAGCATTGCAAACTGAATCTATACAATGCCCAGAAGAAATTTTTCTTATACTACTATAAGATATTCAAAGGGCAGCAGTGGAACTACTAGTATTTTGTAATCATGAAAACACAATATTACTCCTTAAAAAAGCTAATAAAAACATTTAATATACTTTAAAAACAGCAATCTGAGCTCCTGTAAGCGCAGATATACAAACTAAGTCTTCAGAACAACCTAATACTTCTCTTCCTATTCTTCCAACAAAGGCTGTTAACATTACAGATGCCTCCTATTACCAAATCTACCGTGGCCTCACATAAGCTTGTAGACAAGAACCAAATCCCTTTTCCCATCCACTCCTTTAATTGATTAGTCATTCCCCAGATCAGCCTAAAGCAAACTTCAGATTTTTCTTGCTCCTTTACACTGGAATGTAAAGGAAAAATATGGTTCTGTACTCATCTTTCGCAGATGTTGGTTCACATCCCAGCTGAATCTTTGAAACTGCACAAGACAGCCAGCTATACAAGCGATAATTACTCAGCCCTTTGGGAAGGGAGAAAAACATGGAACTGTAATCCTTTATCCACTTCCAAAGGGTAGAACTGAAACTCCAAAAGACCTGCTTTGTCTCCAGCTGCTACTAATGGCATAATAGGAGTATTTAGAAGGTGGCTGTTGAGAACTCAGACCTGGAGAATTCTGTTTACCCGTAACTCAGTGTTCTCTGCAGTGAGACTATTAGTGAATCTCAAAAGGACTTAATATGAATGCTGTAGCATAATATTTCTTAAACTTCTATCACTGAAATAAAATGAGTACATACTGAAAAACACTGGAAAAGTTGAAGAAAGTTCTCTTACAACATATATATCATCAGAGGGGCTTAGCACAAATAATCTGTTTTTCTCCTCAATTTGATTTCTTATATTCTCAGAGAAAATACCATCAGCTTCTAGAAATTCCAAAGTCTCATAGAACTGATGTTGTTCCATACCAGTTACTTACAAAAAGCACAGGTGCCCAATGAAGAACATGAAAAAACATGCTAAGTGGCTCATAGTAGCACTATCTAAGAAGTTTATAGATTTCATACTGTATGCTTAAGATATCCATATCTATAATCACATATATTTTAAGTATTCATCTTCTTTTACCCGTATTTCCCCTCTCTGCAGGGAGAAGTGCATGCAAAATCCCAGTCCAATGAGTCGGTTAAAAATACTCATCTGAATCATACGTACATTCTGAATACAGCTTTAAAGCCAACAGGGATACTATTAATACATATAACTAAGGAAACAGCCTCATCTAAATTCTTCTATTAATCACCTTGCCGTTCCAGTTAAGTACAATTGCCACAAGGTTTTTCCTGCCAGTCTCCTTTGCTTTTACATTTTCTTTTTTTAATTACTTAAGTATACTAGCTCCTGTTTTCTATCTCTCTTCCTAAATTTTTGGAATTTTTTAAAAATGAAATATTTAAGCATACTAGCTACTACATTCCATCCCTTAAGTTTCTGGAGATCTTCTTCCTGATAAAAGACTTAATGTACTCCTTCGAATCTTAGGATGTAAAAAAAAAAAAAAAAAGAAAAAGAAACAAGAGGTACACTTATCCTGACTTACCTGTACAATTCTATGCATGCAATTTACGTCTGAAATTCAGAATTTTATTTCACAATTGTTCCCAAGGATACCATTTAATGATCACCACTTCATTTTACTAAACTCTACAAAACTGAAGCCCTTACCCCCGACACAAAGCCTCACAGCCTAGTGAGGCTCTGTTCAACAACAGGAAGGGTTTGAATAACTTAACAGAAAAGTAAAACTGAAAAGTCAGCTAAATACATAAGCCTACCTGCACGTGAACAAAAGTTTCTGCTAACATTCCCCTGTGAACAACTACTTCCCACCATGTCACACCACAGCTCGAAGACTCCTTTCCCTGAGCAGTATCTCTTCTACTTGACACGTGTCATTCGCCTATCGCTGCAGGACAGAGACTTAGCCTTCCTCTTCCACGCAGGCTCTTATCTTTAGCCTCTGGCCAAAAACAAACCTTCTCCCTTCCTCCCCGCTGCAAGGCGGCGGCTATGGGCCTACCCTGCCGCAAACACGAACCACGGCTGACTCGGGCCGCGCTCCCTCCGCAGCCGCAGCTCCAGTGCCGCGGCGAGCCCTTCCCGGCTGCCATTTGGCACTTCGGCCCCTTCTTTGTTTTCCCTTTTCCCTCCCCTCGGGCACCCGGCAGCCAGGACCTGCCGTCCCGCGGCGCCCCCCCCGCCCGACGGGTCCCGCTCCGGGGGCGGCCCCGCGCCAGACCCCGACCCCGGGGGCGGCCCGGGCCGTGGCCGGGCGCAGGCGCCGCCATCCCGCCGGGTCCGGAGGCGGCACCAGGCAGGCAGGCCAGCCGGCCTCCCCGCGTGCCGTGACAGACAGGTGCAGCGCCCCGGCCGCCCCCGGGCCTGCCGCGGGCCCGGGCCCAGGCCCGGCCCCAGCCTCCTCTCCTTTTCTTCCCTTCCCTTTCGTTCCCTTCCCTTCGCTGCCCTCCCCACGCCGGCTCCCGTTCCTCCCTGCCTCCGCGCAGCCCCCGGGCGCAGGACCTCCCGCCCCCTCACAAAGACAGGCCCTCCTTCTCTCCCTCCCCGTACGGAGCCAAGCCCGGCAGGGCCTCCCGGGCGGCTCCGGGCCCCCCACACGCCCCAGGGGCCGCCGCCGCCGCCTCCCGCTGCCCACCCTGCCCGCGGCCCCCCCGCCTCACCTCTTTGGGGACGAGCTGGTTCTCCTCGCTGGGCACCATGGCCGGTGGCGCGGCGCTGGGCCCGCAGCAGGCAGAGCCGAGCGTCGCCGTCGTCGTCAGCAGCGGGAGGCGTGGGGACGCCGGCGTCTCATCCTGCTCCTGCTCCTCCTCCTCCTCCGCCACCGCCCCAGCCAGCAAGGGCAGCGCCGCAGCCCCCACCCCCTCCGCCACTACCAATCAATGAGAAAATGGCCGACGGCGGTGCTCTCGCGAGAGCCGTCCGGCCCAGCCCTAGATGCGGTCACAGCCGCCTGCATACCCTAGCAGGCGCCTCGGCCGGCCCGCCCGCCCGTCCTCCCTTAGGCTGGGGTGGTGGCTGACTGCGCGACTCATGTTCGCTCTTGAGGAGCGCGCAGTCCCCAGTGAAGCGCGCAGTGTGAGTCCCACGAGAGGCCGCGCGGCAGAGCCCGGCCCGGCCCCGCTGCTCCCCCGCGCTCAGGGGCCGTAGCTACCGCCCTCGGCCCCCGTTCCCCTGCTCCATAGGGCGCCTCGTCGCTCCAGCCCCGCCGGTACGGAGCGGAGTGCCCCCTTCCCTTTTCCTTTCTGGATTTACGGGACACGAGGGAAAGAGCAGTAGATGATTAAAGTTAAATTGTGCTAGGTAAGTGGGAAGGCTGCACGTGAGGCTTCATGCCCGGCAGTCGCCCCCGTCAGGCGTGGCAGAGGCTCGATAAGGGCAGCCGGAGCTCCGGCTGTGTGTGGCTGCAGGGCCCGGCAGCAGGGCGGGAGCGGCCGCCACCGCCTCAGCCCTGAGGTAACGGCGGGGCTGTGGCCAGCCGCTGCGTGCGCTGCCCTTTAAGTGAAGTTTTTTGTTTGTTTTGTTTTTAAAAACTGTGTGTTGCTCGCTCTTTCTGCCCTCTTAGGTGTAACTCGCCCTTAATTGAGTGTGGGATTTGGAGACCAGGAGAAAGAGCAAAAGAGATTAGGCCTGACCCTACTAATATGTGTGTGTTTTTCTTGGTGCCCAGAAGTTATTCATGGAGTCATGTTGTGAAACTAAGTGTGTGTTCACTTAAGTGTAAACAGTGTCAATCCAGGGATAATGGAACACTTTCAAAAGAAATAAAAGGATATTTCTGTGGTATCAGTTAACTGTTGCTTTTTTGTCTGTAGCAGGTCTAAATATATCTGTTTTTCACGCTTAGGCATGTGAAAAGCCAAATATTAATCTCTAGAATAAATAAAATGTGTATTAAAAGAGAAATAATTATACTTTAATGTCTACTTGACTGTGAAATAGTTTAGGTGGAAAACAGTTAACTAATGAAGAATGGTAGGTGATAGTTGGACTTTTTTTGAGAAATACTTTATTCTCATTATTTTAGTGTCCTCTTGTGGAAATGTACAGAATTGAGGATTTTTTTTTTGTAGCTTTTTGCAAAGAAACTTTACATTTGGGACTAATTTTTGAAGCTTACTGTATTGGAGACTGTTGGAATTTTATTGTAAAAACTACAATTAAGTGACCTCTTCTCCCTTTTCATTTTTAGTCTGCAGTGTGTAACTTCTTGGCTTCTTTTCTGTCATCCTGCCTTCCAGAAGGTGAGCTAAGTAGCATGTTTTGCAGTCAATATGTAGTTGGGGATACTTAAAAAAAATAATAATTAAAAAAAAAAAAGCCCTTCAAAAAGATCATTTCTGACAATAGTAATGTCAGTAGTTTTATTTTTACGTTAGAAGCATGCTGTGATAGATGCTGCGTTTCATAGTTTCCATTAATTCTGCTCCTGGAAATAAGCACAAATATCCGTTTGTTGAAAATTTACATGAAACAATTTTTCAACATGTTTTTGTTTATATAACTTAATGGGGTCAAGTTGTTTATACAGTAAAGGCCAGTAGGCCCTTTGGAGAGGAACTCTTGCCTTCTGGTTTTAAAACATGTAGCCCTTAAAGCCCCTCATCTTACTGAGACATTTGAGCACTACTGCAATGAAATCAAGTATCAGTATGGGAATAATGTGAGTCTCTCGCCTTTATGGATACTTTGTTAGCACAGGGTTATATAGATAGCATTAACCATTTAAAAGAGGGAAAACTATGTGATTTTTTTTTTATATAGGAAAGAAAGTATAGAATTAATGAACTCATCTTCTAGAGAAGAGGATTTTTTTTATTAACTCAGCTGTATTGCTGATTAAAAGGATTTACCTTTCTTTTAAGGGGGATTCTTGCAATTATCTTGACAGAAGAAAAGGTAGAATTGCAGAAAAAAATTAAAATTTTATCAATGATTGTAGGTATTTGGAGAAGCACAGCCTTCTAGTGATCGTCTGGTTGTCCAGCAGTATCCAAAGATCCATGAAATTAGCAAGCAAGTAGTTGAGTTGAAAAGCCAGACCAGAGGCATAAACTTGCAATAGAAGGTGATAAAATCATCAGAGTACTGGGTGGCACTGGCAATGGTATGTGACCATCATCCGAATGTTGAGCTTAGTGTTACTTTTTTTGCATGTGTCTCTTTAAGGGACCAAAAATTCTGAAGCTTGAGGGATTCTTCCTTTTGCATTAGGTATTCAAAAGCTTTCAGAAATGGTATATTTGAAAGATCTTTTTCTGAAGTGTTATGATTTTTTTTTCCCTGCCCTTTGAGCTTAACAAGGGGCAAAGCCATGGGACTCAATGACTTTAAAATATATTGCTCTGTTGGGATAATGACATAGCAACCACAAATACATGTCTACTGGGTAAGAGTCAGGATTTCTTTTTTTAAAGAAATGCTGTTAGATCCTCTTGTCAGCCTTATACTAACATCTAGTGCAGGATGTGTACGTAAAACATCTTGAATGAAGTAACAATCTCTAGTTAATAATTAAATCTCCAGAAGCTTTTGTAATTTGTGTATGTTAGAGTGTTTAATCTCTTTACATGAGCCTTATTAAAGAGCAATATTCAGAACTCAGGTTTCATGAAGGCAATCTCCTAGTCCTTTATAAAGTCTGATTTAGCATACCACAGGTTGTTATTAATACAAAAAAGAACAATCAATATATCGTACTAAAAAGTGTGCTGGATTTGTGATTACAGATACATTTTTTAGGCTATCAATTGTCAAACTATTGTTCAGAGACTCATTAATGAGAGTCACAAGTGCTGAAGTGTCAGATTTCAGTCAGTGACACTTCACTAGTTTTAGTCAATACAGAACTTATCACACTCATGCATGAATCATGTTTATGGGAATGTAGTTACACGAAATCAATACTAAATAGCAGGTCTTTATTATAAGCGATGGTGAACTTAAATTAGCCTGTGGGAATCGGCTACCTCCCACCTCCACAGCCTCTTCAAAGTTTATGCTTTAATCATTTCTCCTTCTCTGTAAGAATGCACATGCTTCTGTCTCAACACTTATGTCCAAGGCTTGATGAGTAATGAAAAAAGTTTCAGAAACTAAATGGAGGGAGTATTGCTACCTTATTCTGATACATCTGGTGGTGTGCCAAAAATGCTGGAGGTGTAAAATCTTAAGAAAACAAGCAGATGTTGGAATACAAACTGATGTTGTCTTTCCCCAGGTAATGTTATCCTACCTTTTTCAAATAGAACGTGTATGTAAAGAGGATTGTGTAAATGAATATCATTGACATCTGCTCTGAAATGCTTCACGTTTGATTTTTCACGTAGGCTGTTGGTGGAAGATCATTTCCTATTTCAGAAGTTGCTGGCCTTATTTGTAGCTTTCCTCAGTATTCTTGTGTTAAAAAATAAAAAAAAGTCCCAACAACAACAAACTGAAGTTTTCAAACCTTCACAAGTTGCTAATGAATATCAGAATGACATAGATGTATTTGCTAGCACAAGAAATGTGGCTAATGTTGATACGGTGTTCTTTTAGACCTCTTCTGCGGTGTCAGCACTTTATGGAAAACTGGCTGAAAGCCTCTCCCTTTTTCAATCTTTGGCAAGTCTGCTTCTACTGATAGAAAGAGATGTGTGAAAGTTCAGGATATCAACCCAGCCATTAATTGCATTGCTTGTTACTTTGCTGTTTGTGCCTTGAGCAACTGTTGCAGAACATGAAAGTTGTGAGGAATTTCTCTGAAAATCTTAGGGTATTTTTTTGCCCACTGACTGCCGCATCCAGTCCTTTCAATTAGAAAAAAATGAAATCATCCTTTGGATTGATGAGGGGAGAACAAGAAGGAATTAAGGTGAACAAGTAGAATTAATGCAAGGTAAAGAAGACACAGAATTCTGTACCTTTAAAAGTGCTTTTTGCTGGATTTCTATTTCTTGGATCTTAGCTCCCTAAATATGAAGCAGGCCAGTAAGAGGCTAAAGAACAAATTGAGATATTTAAAAAAGGAACACTTGTTACTTTTAATCCTCTTGCAATTGTTGTTAGAAAGGGGGTTTTATATTCTAGCATTTTGTATTGTTTCTTGAATATTTTGAGGCTCAAGAGTGGGAATAAAAGTACTTAAATATAAGGCATCTTTAATTTTCTGTGATCTGTAGTCTTCCATGTCGAAAGAACTGTATGCAGAGTTTTGGGAAATGAAAGCTATTTCTACGAGCGGAGAGTGCTGTGGAAAACGTAAGCCTTAAATGGGAGATTTGTTATGGAAAAAGTGTTCTTTCCCTTCAGAAAGACTGTCATAGGAGGTACTCTTGAGTCTATTAGGTGGGTAGGCAAGCAGCTTTCTGAAATTAAACTTCACAACATTAAGAAAAAACACTCAGTTTTAAGTTGAATGCTAAACACTGTTCTGCTGTTCTTAAATTGTGTTTTCTGCTTTAATCTTTATGAGCATGCATGTACTTTTCTGTCCTCTGACATTAGCTTGTGCCAAGATCTTCTTAATCAAAACCAGTAGAGGATTATTTTAATTAATTATTAATCAGCAACCAATATTCACTGACATTTTGTTAAAGATTATCTTCTTACTTTGGTTTCAAGACAGTTTTCAGATATTAGTTTAGGATATTAGTTTTCTTTTCTGTGATAGCATTAATCTTGTTTGTGAATTCTCACCTGGGTTCGAAAATGAAATGGCAGTTCTTAAGAGAAATAGAAATCCTGCACAGAATTTTGCAGGACCATGAATTCCTTCATTAATTTACATCAGCTTGACTTTTCAACATTATGTGCTTAAAACTACAGAGTAGTTTTTAACACTAGTAGTCTGAACAAAACAGTTCCGGGGGTTAGAGCTCTTGATGTACTTGTCAAAATGTTTCTGGTGTTACTGGGAGTAAAACATGCACTAGCAGGTTGATTTCCACTTTGTGGTGTGAGTTTGGAAACAGATGTGGGCTGGAATCATGTGGCATTTGAGGGAACCCAACAAATCTCACACTGACTTTACTGGCTTAGGCTCACGGCCAGGCTGCAACTTTTCTGTCTAAAATGTGTGCAATAGCTGGGAAATCTGCAGTCTCTCTATATGTGCAAGACAGTAGAGATTACTTCATACATTCTTTCTGGAATCTGGGCTGGTATGGTATCTAACCCCCCTCCTCTAAGGCTGGGGGTGGCAGGGAGAAGGCATCTCCATGATCAGCAACATAGCAAAGGCTTACGTGTAGGAAAAGAAAGAGTTGCCTTGAATGCATACCATGCTGGTAATGTCAGTCACTGAAATGGTCCTGTTATGTCAGAGGTTCAGAAAGAGCTTAGAGTGACATGGATGGTATATTTTAAAACACGTGCATGAGGAGAGTCACCCTAAGAGTGCAAAGGCAGCACTAAATAGGACAATGCAATGTGCAAAAATCAGAGCAGCTTAGCTTCATATGGAGCTGCCCTCAGTGTAGACACTCACAGTATTTGTAGTTGTCCCTGGGTCCAGGGGAGTTAAATAGTTCAGTTTTGCTTCAGGGGTTCCCAGCGATGCTTTAGATTAATTCAGGTGACATTTAATATTACAAACAAGTGCTTATTGTATCGCCTACGGCTCTTTGGGCAAGCAGGGGGTGTTTTCCCATCCTCAGTGAGCACAAACGGAGCATTTTCCTCATCCTGGACATCAGATCCCAGGTGGCCTCTACCTGGGTGGAATGTTTCCCTCCCACCTCCTTTGGGGTGTCGTGATTACCAGTGTCACACAGTAGCTCCCAGCTGTGTTACCCCATCCCCTTACTGAAGGGAGGGAAGGAAGCGCAGCATTTTGCATCTTTGGGTGTGCAGTCTTGTGGTGCTGGTAAGCACAAGGGATGCATGCCCTGGGTTGCCTCATGGTGTGTCTGCCTTTGGTCTCGCCTCCCTGCCCAGAAGATCTGCTCAGGAGGACAGCAGGAGGGGGCTGTCACCTCTCCCCATTTTTCTGTGGATGCTGCTTAGTGACCATATTTGACACCACTCTTTCTGCTTTACTCTGTGCCCTTGCTAGTCCTTTCTTCCACTGGTGATGGAAGAAACTTTGTGTTTGGGGTGGAGTGGAGTTGGGCTATCTAACTGTTTGAGGATTGCTGGGGGGGAGTGATTGCTCAGCTGTGGGTCATTCATTCTTTCAGGGCTCCCTCCTGTCTCATCACTGTTTGTCTTTCAGCTTGTGCAGTCTGCAAAGCAAACATTACGTCCCCACAACTCACCATGTCCTGCAGTGAGGCATGCATAAGGCAGCTTTTATGTTGTACATGCACAGCTGTTGGGAGGCCTGGTCTAAAACCTGTGGCTGGCTCTGGGGTCCTCCCAGCTCAACCTTGTCCTCATTTTGCAGTCAGCTGTCCCCTAAACATCTTCAGCTTTCTGGGGCCGTAAGGCACAGTATGCTATGGGGGTTGCTGAACTTTCTTGCGTGAATTAATGTAGCTTTTTACCTTTGGCAACAGCAGAGGGAGCTGCCAGAGGTCTTGCATAGTATTTCAAATGTCAGCTGCCAGTATTGAGCAGCTGCCAGCACTGCAGCTCTGGCAGGGGGAGTGTTAGTGTGGACACAGAGTGAGTCAGGCTGGGCAGGAACTTGTGTACACAGTATCCTGAGACTGGTAGAAATCTCCCAGCAAGTTGTCTCCTGTGTTGCTTCGGTCATATATGAGGAAATACTACTGGCTCTTGACTGAATCAGAATCACAGGTGTTATGCATTCAGAGTTGAATGTAAGTAGTTTGTCAGAGTGTGGAGTCCTCATCAATAAAGTTATCTTGTGGAATTACTAGTCTCTAGAAGTGAAAGGTTAAAGCAAAGCAGTAGGTAGTGAGTCTTAAGAATGTAGTTTCTTAAAAACAATCTCATGTTTGCATATATTTCAATTTTAATGTTTTTATTGACTTTTTCTTTTAAATGTGTGCAATACATCTGTTAGGTGGACTGAGTTAACATGGGAAAACAATAAAAAATTGTAACTGCTGTCCCTGTTTGTTGTCACTGCCTTTTTAAGAAGATGCCTTTGGAGAACAGATGTTTCTTCAACATCTGGATCAGAAATGACTCTGAAATGTGTGCATGTATACGTTAATTTCAGTCTCCTAATTGCTGCTAGCATGGGATGTTAATTTCTTTCTGTACTGTTACTTCTTTGCAATGAATTGTGTCAACTGTTGTAAGTTACATGCATACCTGCTTGCCTATCACCTGTGATTTAAGCCTTGTTTGTTAAGTGGGCCTGATAGATGTAAGCATGTCTAACAGATGTCCAGATAGAGGCAAATTCCAGGTTGTTTGGATTCGGTTCAAATCCATTCATGGGGCTTGGCTCTTCAGCAGAGGGTTATTTTACATGGTGAGGTTAAAGGAAGAGGGTTCAGTGGACTTATTGTTTGGCTGGTTAGTGAAGTGGGGTGCATCTGTGGAATGCAGGGGTGTGAGAGTTACGAGGGTCTCTATGCCACTATAGATACAAGATGCTGGATACTGCAGTATTTGCTACATCTTTTTCTTACATAGTGAATCTACGACCGTCTTGGCACAGGAAATGTGCATCTTTCATTCCCTATGACTTTGCATGTATGCTGGTTTTGTACTCCTTATGGTAACAAAGATTTATACTAAGATGCCCAAATCAGTTTTACAATACTAAAAGCTATGTAGAATTGAATTTGGATAGTACCAGTAATGGCAACACTTACTGGAAATCGAATTCCAAGTCTGCTGGTAGGAATGCTGTCTACTACGGCAAGAGTAAGTCAAAAGCATGCGTGAAGTTTTTGATGTCCTAGGTTTACCGTGTACGGGAGAACTTGCATTTACTGTAAAGCCCACATTCTATTCTGCATCCAAGATCTAAGACGTATCGTGAATTTAGGATTTTTTTTTTTGTCTAGGAGCATTTTCTGAAATGGATAAAGAGCCAGCCTCAGATCATCAGAAGATTATCTCATCAAAACTGCCAAAGAAGTTATAAATAAAGATAAAAGGATAATACTACTTTCTTTTACTTTTTTTCTTCATGACTGCAGATTTCTAGGAAAAATAAAAGCCTGACCATTACCTACCTTTTTTCTGATAATACCCTGACCATTCTTTTTTCTGTTCTTCCTTATTTTATTGCTGCTACTTCAGCCTCTTCCTGTGCTTGCTAGTCTCGGGATTTTTCCAAAGACAGGCTGAAACTATAATGACCAGGTTTTCGTTAATCTTCTCTTTGTATTCTCATGTTGTTTATTTTCATGTCTTTGAATTTATTCAGAATGACCAATATACTACATGTTTCAGGAATGAAGTGGTTAATTAATGGAGCTTTTACTACCTCATAAAAACATGCACAATCTTGGCAGCCTTGGGATGGTAGTTATTGCCTGCAATCACAAAGGCTTTGTTGCCACATTTCTATAGAGCTCAAGTAGATTAAACGATCTTTAGAGTCCGTTTGTATGTTCCTCAGCAGTAATAGCAATTTTACAGTGCCTCTTTTGAAAATTGACATGGTGACTCTTAATAAATAATCAAAATCTTCTATGCTAAAATGAACAAAAATATTCACAAAAATGTTTTGAAGCTGTTTTCATGATTTAATGTTTGGAAGTAAGAAATTCATAGCATAAGGTAATTCTCAACGCCAGACTGCTAGTTGGATTTTGGTTCTTTGGCTGCTCAAGCCATGGCTTTTCCTTGGGATGAAGTAATGAGCTGCTTTGTTTTAACTTCAGGAAGTGGAAGGAATGAAAGCAATAACAATTTAAACAGGATGGCTTTTTTCATCTCCAACCAAAGATGAATTTTGGGAAATTTCAGAGTAATTACTAGTCACTTTTGATGTTGTGCTGGCTATTTCAAATACGTCATGTGCCTGTGAATAATGTCATTCATTGCACGTGAATAGCCTAATTACTTTTTTTTTTCTAGGCAATGTTATGTTGTAAAGCAGAAGTTATGTAAGATGTTGTTTCAACCACAGAGTTAGTTTGGTACTAGCATGCAATTAGAAGAAATCTTGTTAAAACTGTAATACCTGTGGGACATTCACAGGCAGAACTAAAGAGCTAGACATGAAATAAAACAGAAGACAGCATTTCTTACACAATACTTACTTTAGCTGTATAAAGTCTGGAGATGTGATAAGTATGATTTCAAATACATGGTTATGTTGTTAGGTCATGTTCTTTCCCTGTCATTGTTAAATACTTAGAATGTTTAATGTATCTGAGTTTTGCTGCAGCCTTATATCTTCTAAGTAGATGAGATGTGTAGTTTTGAACTATCCATTTACATTCCATTAGCTATCTTGCATTTTCTTACATTTGGGGTGGGGAAGGGAATAGTTTTACTTATATACTCATTTTTAATAAAGTTATCTAGTACTTCTGAGCAAACATTTTGTCATAGCTGAAATATCTGAACTTAGATTTGTATCAGGTATGCTAGTCCTGAGACAGAGTACGGATGAATGCTGCTATTTTGAACACAGAGAAGGAAATCTTTATTTTTTAAAGACTGAAAGTAAGTTGGGCAATCTTTTCTATTGCAAACTAGATGTATGTATGGAATAAAAGAAGCTAGATGTTAGAAGCCTGTAGTGAAATATCCTCATGTCCTTTTGCTTCTTTAAATTTATAACATACCTTTGTCTTGTAAAAATAAACAAAC
Source organism: Cygnus olor (assembly GCF_009769625.2). Classification (NCBI taxonomy): domain Eukaryota; kingdom Metazoa; phylum Chordata; class Aves; order Anseriformes; family Anatidae; genus Cygnus; species Cygnus olor. The sequence continues at coordinate 65,194,038 of NC_049173.1, read as the reverse complement.
CACCTTATGACTTGAATGACTTAATGACCTTTTCTTGACAGCAGATTTAGACCCTCCTTTATCACTATCCGAAGAGGTTCAGTGTGAGTAGATTAACATCTCTATGTGCAGAGAGGCTATTTTTATTTTAATAATATGCTCTTAACATCATATTAGCAAGGTTTCCTTGTTTGTAATGAACATTGTAGCATTATCAGAAAACAGATGGAAAGAACATTTCAAATTTCAGGTATGGGAACAGCAAGTCATAGCTGCATATGAACACTGGAATTACCGTGCGTGATGTAATTCACAATGTTTACAATATTGCATTTTCAATTTAACTTAATGGCTTTCCTCTTTTCTGAACTTTCCCAGTTCAAGCAAGAAGAAGGAATTAAACTTATTTATTTTATGTAAATTTGAAGCTTAGCTTGATGATAGAGAACCGTACAGAAAAAGGCATGGCAAAATGAAAGGCAAATCCGAAAAGTTTGCAAAAGAATGGGAGACCTGGGGGCAGGGGGGGAGGGGGGAAGGAAATTAGATTTCTATAAAACTAGAGAACCTGGATGCATGTGAGCAAAAACCCTTCTATCCATGACACTGATCATAAAACAAACATCTTTAAAAGGTATAGACTACCTTATTTTTCTTTTGTTTCAGTACGCAAAGAAATTTTTGAAAGATACAAAACACTTCTCTTTCTATTTTATAGGAGAGAAGCTAGAAGCAATAAGGCTTGGTACTGAAGTAGATAATGTGATAATCAAGAAAGCTTTTGATAAGAAAATCTTACAAAAATGCCAAAATGTTAATGTTAAATTGAAGCAAAGCCACTTCTGCTGCATTTCTTCATCACAATAGTCTTTTGTTGCTGAGAAAACTGAATGTAATGTACTGAATCACATAGGCAGCTCTAGGTGTCAGACGCCTTGCAAGCAGGCAGTTCTTGATTCTGCTGTGAGCTGTTTTGGTGCTGGAATCAGAGTGAGTTTTGACAAGAACAGGAAATTGCATAAGGATGTCTCAGGCTGTTTACTAGTAGCTAAAAGCCACTGGAATAAATATCTGTACTGGCAGTACAGAATCTTTTTTGTCATCTAGTCCAGCAACACTGTAAATGAAAACTTAAGGCCTGGGACATGAATTCAGAGAGGGAAGCCTGAGGGATAAGGGAGCTTTTAATATCAACTTGGAAATATGCAGTAGTTGTGTTCATAGATAAAAGCTTTCTAAATCCAGTAGTTCTTTCTGCAAGTATTGCCCTGTGATCAGTATTTCAGTAGACAAAGAAATGTTGAAATCCTTGTCCCACTGCACCCCTCAAAAAAACCCTCCCACCTCTCCTCTCTAATGCTGTAGAGGTATTTTACAGTTTTCTTGGGGGGTCTTTGGACAGAGAAACCTGTGATGAAAAGAGCCAGGTGCCTCAGTGTAATATGACATCAAGATGGAGATGAGAAAAGTTTCTCAGCATGCGTGTGTGTGATACAGACAGAGCGCTTTTTCAGTTCTGCCCTTAGTCACTTCTTTATTAGGTAGGGAAAGATTGCAGACTGCCTTGAACAGTGACTAAACCTCTGTGTGTCTTGCAGAATTAGAACAAGTGATGATAACACAGGAGTGCTTTCCCCATTAGAAGCTACTGGTGATGGTTTTGCATTTGTTCAAGGCATATGTAAACAGTTGGATCCACTAAACAGCATCTTACTGCAGGGCTAATGTTTTCCCAGGAAAGGGGAAATCATGTTTTCACCAAGTCAGATATTTAATGGGGTAAACTATGTTCATATGCTGCTTAATTCACCTTGTTTCTTTGCAGTGAGAGCTGATTCAGATGTTGAGTTTTCCAGAACACATGCATGAATCCAGTGCCAGAAATCAGGAGGAAAAAACACACCAGGAAATTAATAAGACAAAAACATCCTTGTTGTTTCACTGCTGAGCAAACTAAAAGGAATGTATTTACATGCATTTATTGGAGGTTAAGACTAACTTGTTATTTAAGTATACTAGAATGTAGTGAGTGGGTTGGAAAGAAATATGCTGTTATATTGAGATTAGTACAGTTCTAACAGATAAAGGATGCTTCATTACCTTACTGAGGTCTCTATTATCCACAAGCCTTCTGCACAATAATGTATGCACATCTCTGTGCTATATTCTGTCTGCATCATCAGCCAGTTAAGAGGTGTTATTAAGAATATACCTTTTCATAACTTCTGATATGGGAATGGTTTAATTAGATTCTTAGTTGAATAACTGAAGTTCAGTGACTACATTTTAGTTTACACTAATGTTAAGTTCTGCAATTGGAAAGGAAGGTCAAATCAGTACGGAAAGATTTTGTCAACGCTAAAAACTTTTATGCTGATCTTCTATGATACGGTAGGAATTGTCCTTGATTTTACGTCATGTGTATGTGTTGGGTATGTTGAAGTCCTTTAATAACTTAATCTAGGTTAAACTTAAACCCTTTTTTATTGTATTTTTTTATTTTCAAGGTCTACCTGTCAAGTCTTCATTTCTGTGTAGCTAGAAGAGTTTTGACTTTATTCTTGAGAAAGGGAGAATAAGAGAAACAAAGTTGAGCTGAATTAAGCTTAGCTGGATTTAGGTCAACCAACATTAAAAGAGTTTAAAGTATGAAAAGGTAATTCCATGTTTTCTTGCTACTTTAAAAAACAATTTAACACTAGTTCAAAAATAACAAAGGTATTATGAAAGTATTATACTTGCCTTCTTTATCTTATGTTTTTGACAAATAGATTTTTTTCATTAAAAGAATTAGCTTTTGATTTAAACATTTCAGGTATTTAAGTAAAGCTCGTATTTACTATTACTTGTATGTTTTCTACAGAGGGGTGTTTTTCTACGAAGTTGTCTACAAATTTGAAATTCAGTATTTTACTGCAGAGAACACAATTATTCTTCATCTAGCAATCTGTACCACCCCTATTTTTTTTAATCTTAAGATGTAATCTTAAATACTTAAGGCATAGCTCCAACAGAACAGTGAGAAGCTGCTCTTCTGTTAACTTTGCATTCTGTCTTCTCTAGGTCTTAGTGAAATACTAAAGGTTCTTTACTTTTCATTGTCTGAAGATCTTGTTTTTCAGATAAGGCACTTGTACTTCCTAGTTTCTGACTTGCTACCAGTTTTGAAAGTGCTAAATAATCAAGAAAGGATAAGGTATGAAAACACACTTTGTTCAATTTGTAAAATACAATAACTTCAGATTACTATTTATATAGGTATGTCAAATTCAGTGTTGCTGGTAGAAAGGAAATCATGCACTTACAGGTTAAGAACAGATGGGAAGGCAACAAAGAGTTTCAGATAAAGGAGCAATAGAAGAGTGCAGTTTCACAGCTCTGTTTTTGTGACATCGATCAGTTTTTGTGTGCCTATTCCATTCATGGTATTAGTGCAAGTAACCTGTTCTGTAAGCTATCGCTGATTTGTGCGTGATGTCTGTAGAATACCTGAGCTAGCATAGTCACCAAGGTCAAAGTACAAACTTCTGTAATGATCTACTATTACAAGCTTGCTATCTACAGTAAACTTTTTTTTTCTCTGAACAGATGTGTGATAAGCCTTTTACTATTTAAAATAGGGTAAGAGTAGCTGAAATGGCAAGGCCATACTGAAAGGGGCTAACATCCTTCATGGGCAAGAGTTTAAGTGAGACTTTTTAACAAATTGCACTTAAACAGATTTGGTGAAATACTGGTGGCAGAAGCACTGTTAAACAAGTAAGGTGAAGATAACATGGGAAACAGAGAAGGCAAGAGAATAGATTTTTAAATTTGGGGTAGTTACTATCAAAGTACAAAAAAGGTACTGTTATTCTTACTTTTCTACACTTCTACTCACTTCCATTGGGCCAGATTATCTGCTTGGCATTTTGACCTACTTTTGAGAGAATTTTTGTAGAGATAATATTTTGTTTCTTATATAGTAACATTTTAAGAGTAGAAGATCTCTTTGTTCAGTTAGCACTTAATGAAGTGGAATTTGGATATTTAGGTATTCCTGTAATAAGATTAATAACATGAATTATTTACTCCTCTAGCTTTTTCTTTAAGTACAGTACTCCTCAGAAGCTTGGTGCTCCAACCTTATGGAAAGGTCAGCTTATTTATCCATTCTTTTTTATGGAGACTTTGCAATAATTTGGTAGCACTTTGAAGCAAACAGTCAGAAGGATGAGATCTCTGTTAAAACAGGAGCATTTAGATGGTCTCTTCCATATAAAGCAGAGTTAAGTAGCCCAGGTAGTAACAGCTGTGTGGTGTTTCTAGGAGGCTGTTTTCTCAGGGCTGACGGTGAACCAAAGGTTGCAAAGGGAATGGAGGGGAGGTGGGGTGTCAGTGTGGGAGCGAAATGACAGCAATTACCCTTCCTTTGAAGGGATTCTGCAGATCCTGACCACTTCTAAAGACAGAATTCTCAGTAAAAAGTTAATCGGTCTGCTCAGACGTGAGTTTGTGTAGTGGAACAGAAATCTTACACTTTATAAAACATCTACTTGTCCATGCAGACACGTCTTCTGTACTCCACAGTTCTAATGCTTCTGAATTTTTTGAATAGGTCCAAGAAAACAAAGTAAGCTCAGGTGTGTAGGAGAGGCAAAACAAATGAGGGGAGACTAACACTCAGAGGTGAGATATACAGATAAATCACATTAAAGACAAAAACCTTTAACTTTAAAGGGACATTCTCAATGTTGACAGTGTAAGGCTGCTTTGCAAGTGAAATACATCTCCCTAGTCTGTTTTTTCTAAAAGCTCTGACTGCAACAAAGATAAAAATCTCAGTTTCTCAGCTGGATAACCAGTATCACAAAGCATAATAAGCATATTTTATTTGCAAATGTAGGTAAGCTGACGCATGCGTGCCACTTCTTCCCTCCTCTCTCCCCATACCTTCTCTATTCCTAGGCCAGAAGCATTCATATTTACAAGAATTACAGTGGTGATTCAGAGCATCAAAGGATTCAGAGACTATTACCCATGGATTCAGGGTAATAGGGGGAAGAGAAATATAATATATTCTAATCTCTTGTCAAACATGCTTTGTTTTAGGCAGTGCTTTCAGATTGAATAAATGCATACAGCATTTGGAGACTCTAGACACTTTAAGTATATTGAATTCAAAAAATCGGGTGACATTGTGTAGTGAATAGAATGCCATGTGCTTTAAAGAAGTGAGTAGAATGTCTCCTGGCTCAGTATGCTTCCAAGTAATTACTAAGAGCAGATCCTGCTGCTAATTTAAACAGAATCTAATTCAAACAACAAAACCATTGTCTAATTATACAGGGCCAGATTTTCTGGTTTAGTTCCCTAGCAAAGAGCTCTTCTTTGAGAAGCTTAGGATAGGATTTTCCCTCTTCTGCCTGTCCTGCAGGGTCTGGGAAGAAGAAAAAGATGTTCTTGGCTCACACAATGCATGCTGGGGTAGTGATGCAAGCTAATATGTCACACCTAGTCTTCAACTAGTAAGTGCCAAAGTGTCTGATAATTGAGCTTGTGCTGCTTTTTGTTCAAAGATAGCAAAACATTTTACATTTGTATGAATACTAAAATTACTGAATTACTGAATACTGAAAATTACTGTTACTGAAACATGCACAGCAAGATGGTTTGTTATACTGTATTTCAAAGGAATAAATGAAGACCCACAGCTGTAAGACTAACACAGCAAGAGTGAAATCTAACATAGTGTGGTAATGATGTGCAAACCAGTGGTCCTCTGTCTACTAGCCAGTTACTGTAACTGGACAGTAACAGCTTAATTTTAGCAACACCTGCAAGGAGTTATTTTTCACTCCTTATGATATAACAAATTTCCGTATTTGGATAGAGGAGAGGTTACTGTCTGTAGCTGCCATTGTAAACCCAAATAGCATGAAGCTGTTTCTGATGTAAGGGTGTTTGCAGGAAGATGTGGATTTTGCATCCAGGAAGAACAAGCAATTTTCTTCTAGTAATTCAAGAAATCTTTAGACATAATAATAAAATTAATTTTAGGAGATTTTCAGTATTCCCAGGTGAAAGTTGAATATGCATGCAGGCTCTATGGCATATGTTCATTATAATACTATAAATTTTCTTCTTACAAAATTAAATGTTTTCTTCTTATAAAATTAAATGTTTATAATTTTGATTTTATGCATTACAAATTTTAAATGTGGAAATAGAAAACTGAAGTATTCTATTCACACAAGTGAAGTCAGAATATTTTGATCTTATTAAAGCTACTTTATTTGTTTCGAAAAGAGATTCCTGCTGAAGATGTGTAACATTTGTTGAGGTGACATTTCCAGCTGGAAAAATGTGGATGGAAAATTTCACTCTAGATGTAATTACAGTTGGCATTTCTTTAGTCCATGCAATTAAATTCAATCCCACTGTAGGTGGTCATAGTTGGTCTTAAAATCTGTGTGTGCATGTGAATTAGGGACAAAACATAAAGGAATTGTGTTGATACATATGCCTGGCTTCATGGTGAGAAAAAACGTGTGAAAATATTGCTCTGTATTAAATGGTCCCCACTTGGTCTGGTCCATGAACATTTCGAATGTCACTAAAAGGGACTAATAATAAATTTACTTAATCATGATTTGTTCCCTTAACCTCGCTCACATTATCCTCAATGTCAAGGATAGATGTAAGTAATTTTGAGAACTGAGTTAAATGCCTGATCATACAAAATCCTTTGCATCATGAAAAGAGGTGGGAATCACTGATGTTTAACATAAGCAGTAGGTAGTAGTTCTGCTCTCATTCATACCTGAAATGCAAGTTGACATAGTTTTGAATTTACTTCTGCAATATTGAATGTTCTGTTTGCTTCTGAATTAATCAAAGACAGAGCTTTTAAGAATTTTTAGTTCTTGGACAGCATTGTGCATCTCTACTGTGTTTTCAGAAAGAAGAACCTAGTTATGTGGTGGAAAAGTGAATGTCCTTTGGGCTCAGACTGTTTTCCAGTTCACATCTATGTTAATTCCTTACCTCTTTGTCTCAAACTCCCAATCACTTGGTATAAATCTAGAAAACTAAAACTTTGGTTTTTAAACATTTCTCTCACAAGATGGCAGCATTGCTTCAGGGAATAAAATTGCTTACGCCGTTTAGGATGTCTTGCAGTTTTTAATATTTCCCTTTTATACCATACGTGGGAGAAACTGTGACAGGTGTGTTCATCTGTGTTAACTGAATTTACATAGCAACATCGGTCACAAGGTTGGATGAGTTTCATTCCCTTGCTGCTATATTTGCAGGCTTTGTGGTGAAAGTAAGTTATTGGAGGACTATAATGGGTTTTGTTTTTTATTGAAACTGTATCATTTTGATTCTTTGTCATTATTAAAGTGTCTCTAGTTAAGACTGTGTTGTGGTTTAGCCCGGCTGGCAGCCAAACACCACACAGCCGTTCGCTCACCCTCCCCCCTCCCTCTCCGGGATGGGGGAGAGAAACGGGAAAGTGAAGCCTGTGAGTTGAGATAAAGACAGTTTATTAAGACAGGGAAAAGACTAACAATAATAATAATAATAATAGTATTAATAGTAATAATGTGTACGAAATAAGTGATGCACAATGCAATTGCTCACCACCCGTTGACCGATGCCCAGCCTATCCCCGAGCAGCCGGCCCCCCCCTCCACCCCGGCTAGCCACCCCTATATATTGTTCAGCATGACGTCAGGTGGTATGGAATACCCCTTTGGCCAGTTTGGGTCAGCTGTCCTGGGTCTGTCCCCTCCCAGCTCCTGCTGCATCCCTAGCCTGCTCACTAGCAGGACAGAGCGAGAAGCTGAAAAGTCCTTGGCTTGGTGTAAGCACTGCTCTACAACAATTAAAACATCAGCATGTTATCAGCGCTCTTCTCATTCTAATCCAAAACATAGCACCCTGCCAGCTACTAGGAGGAAAATTAACTCTGTCCTACCTGAAACCAGGACAGATATCCACCCCTTATTCCATACCATTTATGTCATGCTCAGGTTACACTCTTTCCAATACCTTCTAATTAATCACCATTTTCATCTATGATATATAGCAACCATGGTAGTGATGACATACAGTGTTATATGATAATTAACATACTATAATTCAACTCATGGGCTATTCTCACCCAGTATTAGGTCCCCTTGAGGTACACACCGGACCTCCCCATTCTCTTGCATTACCCACCAAGTGCATCCAGGTCCCTGGGCAAAAGCAATCCCACGAATGGGCTTGCCTTTTCCTGAGGCAGGAGTAGCCCAGACTGTCTTATCCAGCATGTTTCTTACGTGCACTACAGGAACTTTATCCCCTTCTACAGTGCGTAACAGGTTTGATTGGGCAGGTCCAGCTCGGTTGGCAGATCCTCTAGTATTGACTAACCAGGTGGCCTTTGCCAAATGTGTTTCCCAATTTTTGAATGTCCCAGCACCCATTGCTTTCAGTGTAGTCTTTAACAGTCCATTGTATCGTTCAACTTTCCCGGAGGCTGGTGCATGATAAGGGATGTGATACACCCACTCAATACCATGTTCTTTGGCCCAAGTGTCTATAAGGTTGTTTCGGAAACGAGTCCCATTGTCTGACTCAATTCTTTCTGGGGTGCCATGTCGCCATAGGACTTGCTTTTCAAGGCCCAGGATAGTGTTCCGGGCGGTGGCATGGGGCACAGGATATGTTTCCAGCCATCCGGTGGTTGCTTCCACCATTGTAAGTACGTGGCGCTTGCCGTTGCGGGTTTGGGGGAGTGTGATGTAATCAATCTGCCAGGCCTCTCCATATTTGTATTTCAGCCATCGTCCTCCATACCAGAGAGGCTTTGACCGTTTGGCTTGTTTAATTGCAGCACATGTTTCACAATCATGAATAACCTGTGCTATAGTGTCCATGGTCAGGTCCACCCCTCGGTCACGAGCCCATCTGTATGTTGCATCTCTACCTTGATGGCCTGAGGTGTCATGGGCCCATCGGGCTATAAATAATTCACCTTTATGTTGCCAGTCCAGGTCCACCTGAGCCACTTCAATCTTAGCAGCCTGATCCACCTGCTGGTTGTTTTGATGTTCTTCAGTAGCCCGATTCTTGGGCACATGAGCATCTACATGGCGTACCTTTACAACCAGGTTCTCTACCCGGGCAGCAATATCTTGCCACAATGCAGCAGCCCAGATGGGTTTGACCCGGCGTTCCCAGTTGTTCTGCTTCCATTGCTGTAACCACCCCCACAGGGCATTTGCTACCATCCATGAATCAGTATAGAGATAGAGAACTGGCCACTTTTCTCGTTCAGCAATATCTAAGGCCAGCTGAATGGCTTTCACTTCTGCAAACTGACTCGATTCACCTTCTCCCTCAGCAGCTTCTGCAACTCGTCGTGTAGGACTCCATACAGCAGCTTTCCATCTCCGATGCTTTCCCACAATACGACAGGACCCATCAGTGAACAGGGCATATTTCTTCTCATTTTCTGGTAGCTTGTTGTACAGTGGGGCTTCTTCAGCACGGACCACCTCCTCCTCTGATGATATCCCAAAGTACTTGCCTTCTGGCCAGTCCATAATCACTTCCAGGATTCCTGGGCGACTGGGGTTTCCTATTCAAGCCCGCTGAGTAATCAGTGCAACCCACTTGCTCCATGTAGCATCAGTTGCATGATGTGTAGAGGGGACCCTTCCTTTGAACATCCAACCCAGTACCTGCAGTCGGGGTGCCAGAAGGAGCTGCGCTTCAGTACCGACCACTTCTGAAGCAGATCGAACTCCCTCATATGCTGCCAATATCTCCTTTTCGGTTGGAGTATAGCGGGCCTCAGATCCTCTGTGTCCCCGACTCCAAAACCCCAGGGGTCGACCTCGAGTTTCCCCAGGTTCTTTCTGCCAGAGGCTCCAGGTGGGACCATTCTCCCCGGCTGCGGTGTAGAGCACATTCTTTACATCTGGTCCTGTTCGGACTGGCCCAAGGGCTACTGCATGAACTATTTCCTGTTTAATTTGTTCAAAGGCTTGTCGTTGCTCAGGGCCCCATTCAAAAGCATTCTTCTTACGAGTTACTTGGTAGAGCGGGTTTACAATCAGACTGTAATTTGGAATATGCATTCTCCAAAACCCCACGACAGACACCTAGGAAAGTTTGTGTTTCCTTCTTGCTAGTTGGTGGAGACATAGCTGTTATTTTGTTGATCACATCCATTGGGATTTGACGACGTCCATCTTGCCATTTTATTCCTAAAAACTGGATCTCTCGTGCAGGTCCTTTAACTTTATTTTGTTTTATGGCAAAACCGGCCTTCAGAAGGATTTGGACTATTTTCTTCCCTTTCTCGAAAACTTCCTCTGCAGTGTCACCCCACACAATGATGTCATCGATGTACTGCAGGTGTTCAGGAGCCTCCCCCTGCTCCAGCGCAGACTGGATCAGTCCATGGCAAATGGTAGGGCTATGTTTCCATCCCTGGGGCAGCCGATTCCAAGTATATTGGACTCCCCTCCAAGTGAAAGCAAACTGTGGCCTGCACTCTGCTGCTAGAGGGATGGAGAAAAATGCGTTAGCAATATCAATTGTGGCATACCACTTGGCTGCCTTTGATTCCAGTTCGTACTGGAGTTCTAGCATGTCCGGCACTGCAGCACTCAGTGGTGGCGTGACTTCGTTCAGGCCACGATAGTCCACTGTTAGTCTCCACTCACCATTAGACTTTCGCACTGGCCATATGGGACTATTAAAAGGTGAATGGGTCTTCCTGATCACTCCTTGGCTCTCCAGTTGACGAATTAGCTCGTGGATGGGAATCAGGGAGTCTCGGTTGGCGCGATATTGCCGCCGGTGCACAGTTGTGGTAGCGATTGGCACTTGCTGTTCTTCAACCCTCAGCAACCCCACAACAGAAGGGTCCTCTGAGAGACCGGGCAAGGTAGACAACTGTTTAATGTCCTCTGTCTCTAAGGCAGCTATGCCAAAAGCCCAGCGGAACCCTTTTGGGTCCTTGAAATATCCTCTTCTAAGATAGTCTATGCCAAGGATGCACGGAGCATCCGGGCCAGTCACAATACGGTGCTTTTGCCACTCATTTCCGGTTAGACTCACTTCAGCTTCCAATACAGTCAACTGCTGGGATCCCCCTGTCACGCCATAAATACAGATGGGCTCTGGCCCTTTACAGCTTGATGGCATTAGAGTACATTGTGCACCAGTGTCTACTAGAGCCTTATACTTCTGTGCGTCAGACGTGCCAGGCCATCAAATCCACACAGTCCAATAAACTCGGTTGTCCCTTTCCTCCCTCTGGCTGGAGGCAGGGCCCCTCTAGTCCTGGTCAGAATCTTCGTTTCTGTGTTTAAAAGACTGCCTGCTAGAAGTTGGAGCAGCAAACTTTTCAGAGAACCCCTTTCTCCCGATTGTTTTCTTTTGCAACTCACGTACCCGTGCCTCTAGGGTCTCAGTAGATTTTCCATCCCATTTTCTCATGTCCTCTCCATGGTCACGTAGGTAAAACCACAGGGTGGCGCGGGGTGTGTACCCACCATATTGTCTTCTTTGCACGGATGCACGTTTACCCCTAATAGCCGAGACGCTGGTTTGTACAGGTGGGGAAGAAAATACACTCTCTTTAAGTTGGTGGACCTCTTCAAAAAGTTTCTCCAAAGTATTCTCTTTTAGTTGGTGGCCACTGGTTTGTTCAGGTGGGGGGGAAGATAAATTCTCTTTAAGTTGGTGAAACTCTTCAGAGAGTTTCTCCACAGCCGAGACGCAGGCCTGTAGGGAAGAGGAGAGATTTCCTTCGTACTCCCGGAGTTGTTTAGCCATGTCACCCACTGTGGGATCTTCACCGTCTTTCCAGGTTATTATTGACAATGTGCTGGCCCATGATGATGGTGCATTCCGTACAAACTTCCGCCACATGGGTCGAGTACACTGGACTTCATCTGGATCTGTGGATGTTTGTGCGTCGTCTAGGTCCTTATAAATTACTTCCCGTATGGCTAATTCCCTCAGGTACTGAATTCCCTTCTCCATGGTGGTCCACTTGACTGGTAGACATACAAGTTCTTCCTTGTAGGGATACCTTCCCTTCACAGCTAACAGGAGACGCCTCCAGAGGCTGTGAGATCATGCTCCATCTCCAATTGCTTTGTCAAAGCTTGCATCTCTAGCAAGGGATCCCAACCGCCGGGCTTCCCTGCCCTCTAATTCCACACCATTGGCTCCAGTGTCCCAGCACCGGAGCAGCCAGGTGACAAGCTGTTCACCTATACAGCGACCAAAATCTTTTCGCACATCTCGTAGCTCACGCTGGTATAGGGTTCGGGTAGTTACTGTTGATTTTCTGACATCCTCATCCTCATCTTCATCCTCCTGCACACTTGATGGCCCAGCCTCGTCTTCTCCACACCCAGACTTAGCAGAAGACTTTCTGCGTTCTAAACGACCTGAGTTTCTATACCATTTTTTCACCTTTTCTACAGGGGCAACTTGCACTGCTACAGCTCGCCTCTCCGACCCAGCCACAGGGTCTGCCACAGGGGTTGGAGTACCCTCTCCAGAGGCAACTTGCACTGCTACAGTTTGTTTCTCCGACGCAGCCACAGGGTCTGCCGCAGGGGTTGGAGTACCCTCTGCAGGGGCAACTTGCACTGCTACAGTTCGTTTCTCTGACCCAGCCACAGGAGTGGGAGCGGCTGCGGGAGCTGGAGCAGCTGCGGGAGCTGGAACGGCTGCGGGAGCTGGAACGGCTGCGGGAGCTGGAGCTGGAACGGCTGCGGGAGCTGGAGCTGGGATGGCTGCGGGAGCTGGAGCCGGGATGGCTGCGGGAGCTGGAGCTGGAACGGCTGCGGGAGCTGGAACGGCTGCAGGAGCTGGAGCCGGGACGGCTGCGGGAGCTGGAGCTGGAACGGCTGCGGGAGCCGGGACTGGAACGGCCGCAGGGTCTGTCACTAGGTTGATAGTAGCATCAATTGCAGCTCGATAGGCACAAGCCAGACCCCAGCACGCCACAGTGATTTGTGTCACTTTGGAACTGCCAGAGTCATGACACCTTTTTTTCAAGCATTCTACCAGTTTTTTAGGATTTTGCAGTTGTTCAGGGGTGAATGTCCAAAACACTGGAGGTGCCCACTGCTCTAGAAACCTGCCCATATCCTCCCACACTCCCTGCCACTCGCAAATATCCCGCCTCAAGACAGATCTCCGGATGAGATTCCTAAGTAGTTGTTTAACCTTAAACAAAACCTGAAGCGCATTCAGGAGACATAACAACAAGAACATGCTGGTCTGAGTATCCCGAGGATATTCAACATCTTGGAGAGCTACCGTAACTAGCTCGGGGGATAAGAGGGTGGTGAAGGAGGAAGGGAGAGTGAACAGGTAGGAAAAATATCTTCCCCTGTCCCCTCCACAGATTGACTCCCTGATGAAAAAAGGCAATAGGTGTAATTGCTAATAGTTTCTGAGATATGGTTTCCGAAGTATAGAGTTGACGACAGTGCTGATTACAAATACCAGGTTAGAGTCATGACCAGATATCTCATCATTTCATAAGCCATCGTTACACCACACAGTACCATAACAATCTAAACCAGGGCCCGGAAAGGATAAACAGCACGACAGGGAGCACATACAGAAAGTAACTTGCTATAAAACTCAATTTGGGAAACAGGCACAGCAGACTTGAGATTAAGGCAATCAACATTGTGACTAGCAACTATTAAGCAGGTCGAATACTTATACCAATTTTAGTTTAACACACTCTGGTCAAATCTGTCAATATCTCAACCCTTCGAGCCCCATGTTGGGCGCCAAATGGACTGTTGTGGTTTAGCCCGGCTGGCAGCCAAACACCACACAGCCGTTCGTTCACCCTCCCCCCTCCCTCTCCGGGATGGGGGAGAGAAACGGGAAAGTGAAGCCTGTGAGTTGAGATAAAGACAGTTTATTAAGACAGGGAAAAGACTAACAATAATAATAATATATAATAATAATAATAGTATTAATAGTAATAATGTGTACGAAATAAGTGATGCACAATGCAATTGCTCACCACCCGTTGACCGATGCCCAGCCTATCCCCGAGCAGCCGGCCCCCCCCCTCCACCCCGGCTAGCCACCCCTATATATTGTTCAGCATGACGTCAGATGGTATGGAATACCCCTTTGGCCAGTTTGGGTCAGCTGTCCTGGGTCTGTCCCCTCCCAGCTCCTGCTGCATCCCTAGCCTGCTCGCTAGCAGGACAGAGCGAGAAGCTGAAAAGTCCTTGGCTTGGTGTAAGCACTGCTCTACAACAATTAAAACATCAGCATGTTATCAGCGCTCTTCTCATTCTAATCCAAAACATAGCACCCTGCCAGCTACTAGGAGGAAAATTAACTCTGTCCTACCTGAAACCAGGACAGACTGTTGTTACATTTCTGAGAGTTTAGCTCTACATGAACCTGGAATTTAATTACTTCAATTGCACTAAGCAGAAATATTTTACAGGAATTCTGACTTTGGATTCACATATATTTTCCTTCCTGTCCACTGAGTGCTTTTATTCTTTCAGGACTTGATCCTACTCTCGGATGTCAATGACTCAATAGGGTAAGTCCTGTAAAGGAGATATGGACAGCAAATAAGAGGAAAATAAAGTAGTTTTTTAATCTTTCATTTTGTTCCCTACATAAATAATCAGGAATGATGAAAGAGCTGCATTTTGAACCATTAGAGGCATTCACCTTCATTCATCTCAGGATAATCCCTTTACTTGATTTTAGGGCAGCACTGGTAGACTTCTGAAGGAATTAGGTCTAGTTTATTTCTGATTCTTAAAAAGGTCTCCCTTTTTACTCCCTATGGAGTAAAAAGCTGAGACATACAGGAATTCTCACTGCGCTATCTTGGATGCAGTTGAGCTGCCCAATATAATTTTTTTTCTTTAACCATCATTTTGCTTGTGATTCTGATTTCACAGCACGAGTTGCTAGCTGAAGGATAATATTTTCTAATTCATATGGCAATTTTATACCTCTGTTCAGATATTCCACCTGGCAAAAATGCTAACAAGACCATTTTCATTTTTAAATCAGGAAAGGATTTTCCATGATTGCCTGGAGAAATGTCTTTTCTACTTAAAGAACTGAAGGAAATATACTTTTTGCTATTTTGAGTAGCAACATTCATTATTTTAAGGAAATATTGGGTGGTATGTTAGAGCACTTTAACAAAAAATATCTTAAGTCTTATATTTTCCTTTTCTTGGAGACTCTATGCTGAGGACAAAAAGTAAGCTTGCCTTTCTTTCCACTTTTCCATCCAACATTTAATATGTATGTTTTTTACTTAGAGGAGGTCACTTTGCTTACACTTCGAGGACTAAGGTATGATTACTTTGCAAGTGTAATGTTTTACGAACAGTCCAAGTTCTTCAACCTTATGTTTACAGAGATTAAAATTATTATTTTTATACTTTCCCAAACTGCAATGTAGAAACTGTATATTTAGTTTCTTCTTTAAAGTACATAGAATTTTTTATTGGTGCAGTTCAGCTGATTTCCAGTACACCCTCCAAACACAGACTTACTGTTAGCATCATTTACTTTCATGGCTTTGAACCCAAATATCTAAGATTTCTGAGGTAGGAAAGACACGGATGTAAATGATATTAAGAGAATGAAGTCAGACCCTTGTGTGATAAAGGATGCTGAATTCTGCTTTTTTACTTCATACCTCAGCACAGAGTCTAAGTAAACAGAAGAAATACATGATAGTATCATTTGTTGAGAGAGGCTGGTGTCTTTACCTTTACAACATCTCAGAAGATATGCTAGTTACACTGAACTGGAACACATAGACAATAAGGTGTGTGACAGCTTCTGAAAAGTAGGTTCAAACACTGGAAGTTGTTTTGGTTTCTCCGGGTCAGCACACCTCCATCAGTCCAGCTCTATTTCTTTGAAGAGAACATGAATCTAACCTCCTGGTCACATGAAGTCTGTGATACTCTCCTCCACGAGCATTCTGCTGATTGCTCCCTCACTCATTCTGGCAGTGGAACAAGTCTGGCCTTAACTGCTTACAAAGGAAATTGAAAGGCATTCTGCTTTAAAGAGGAAGATCACTCTAGGGGTAGTCTGTAGCAGATAATTGAGAAATTTTGTTGAAGGAAACTAAATAACTGAGGTTATTGGTGATGCAGTGCAGTATTGATCACAAATTCAAATGAACCCACACTGTTACAAGTTAGTGTAATTTAGTATTCTGTGTGAGATTAGTTTCTCCACTTTTGAGTGGATAAGAATTCTCCTTATAAATGGGTCTCACTGGTCTAATCAGCAGTCATCATATGTGTGGTCCTTTGTTTTAGAATTATTTATGAACATGTTTAAGTTAGTTTATTTTTAAAAAAAGCATTTAAAATGTGTTTAGCTTTTACTATGTGTTTCAGAGCTACTTAAATGCACTCCTGAAAGACACTGGTGAATGAGTACTTTTAACCTTTACAGTGACACTTGTAAAACAAAAACAAAATACTTCTATGAGTTAGTTTTTATCACTTGTGTTAATCCTAGAAGCATTTGTTTACCTGACCAACAAACAAATAGAAGACTTTATTTTTAAGGTCTCTAAGGTCAGTACTTTTCACACATGCTAATGCAAAGCACAAAGACAACATAGATCATGTTCCCTCCAAGTCTTATCAACACATAATAGAAAAGCATGTAGGAAAAAGCAATGTACATCTCAAATGGATTATTGAAGTGCTGACAATTTTATTCTCACTTTAGTGTGGCCTGTTTATTTGCAATCCTGGAATAAAATTCATCCAGGTCTGTATTATACATTCTTCATAGTGTAGTTTTGTATTTTACCACTCTTGAAAGCCTTGTTGATTGACTAAAAGTTATTAGAAGTAACATACAGAGGATGACAGTCATCCCCATTTTCAGTACCTCACTTCAGTCCTGAAGGAATTTACAATGATGCTGTTGAATATAACCAGGACTAATCTTCCTACTCAGTATTAGAGACAATAAAATATTCTGCTTCAAATTCACATCCTATTTTACTTCTCTGTGATTTAAGGATTTATGTTGACACTACAAAGATAAGCGGAGATGAACATTTAAATTAGATTGGTTCATATCCTAACAAAGGTTCATCAGTAGAAAATAGTTTCTTGAAAAGCATGCATTATGTTGTAATGTTCATAAAAATGCTTTTCACTATCTGAGTATTGCTCAAAATTACTGGGTGGATCTGCATTTGGCTTCTGTTTTATTGCAAGTAAGATGTAATAAAACCCTAACTTGTGATCAAAGCTCCTGACCATTATATAATGTGAATGTCTCAAAAGAGATCTTATTCAGAAATCGCTAACTAGACATTTGGCCAAAATGTCATTAATATTTTTTGTCAAAAAACTAATGAGAGGAACATATCGTGTATTGTGAATTACAATGTTTCTATTAATAAAGGAAAGGATTTATTATTAGCTTTGAGGCAGATTCTACTTTCTGCTACAACAGACGTGGAGTAAATTTAAAGCAAGAAAGGAAGGGTAAACACGACGTATTGGTTGGAAAGATTTCATATTGGCATGTTTGAAATTAGCATTTGATTTCATTTGATGTGCGTATGAATTTGTAAGTGGTATAATATGTAGTAACTACAATGCATATTAACTAGTCCTAAGCATTACCTTCTATATTGGCTTACCTGGAAAGTAGCAAGATAAGTCATTTTCATGCTTTCTGCACTACTGCTAACAAAAATTTGGTGATTTTCCATTATTTGGATGGACGTATCAACTTGACAGGTGAAAGATTGTAGATGGGTTCAGTTGCATAGTTGAAGATGTATAAAAGAAGGAAAAATATTAACTCTGAATAACAGTAAATTGGGAGATACTGGAGAAAAAGCTGAAGGGCCTTAGAATGTAAAAAACAAAATGAAAAATCATAAAGAAGTTTGCAGATAAAAATGAAACCAGGAGAAAGGACAAAGGCCTCATGATATCTACATGAATCATGAATAATGGAAAGACTGGATAGAATATTTAGGGATATATGACTGGAGAAAAAAAAGTTCTTTGAGAATATTGGGAGGCTGTCATGTATGTGGGCAGAGGAATAAAACAGAAGGATTTAGGCAGTTTTCAGTCTTTAAAATGGAAACTTAACTGAGAGAAGTCTTAACAGCCCAGAATTCATATAGGCCATATAGGTAGGACTCCATACAGTCCTAGCAAGCAGCAGATCATTTTGCTCAGTTTATCTGCAGGCCTATGTGGAAATAACATATTTAGGAATCACAGGAGCTTTTTCAGCAGATTTGAAGCAGGGATAGAAGTTGGACATTTGAATGCAATGGTTTAATTGTTTATGGTAGGGTTTGCAGAAATCCTAAATTATAAGTACCTGACACTGAAAGATACTTCCAGTGAATTTTCTTGTCAATGTTAAAATTAAAATAAAGCATCTGACAGTATTGTAATGCTTAAGCTGAATTAGGCTGAAAAAAAGAATGTCTTACAATATTCTGGGGGCAGTTATTTTTGTTTCTCTCCCGATTTTATCCCTGTGCAGTAATAAAAGCTGAAAAGCAGAAATGACTTATAGTATTTGCACCAGAAGTAGTGAGCAGAAGGTGCACATAGAAGGAACTGTCAGAATAGAGAAGGCTATTTGCTTCCTGCCCTGAGTACGGAAGGCTATATTAGTTAGCCTCCACCATTGTTAATAACAAGCTTAAGTGGACTGATTAGTCAAAAATGAAGGGCAAACGGGCAGCTATTCAGTGGCAAAGAGAGTATCAGAAATAAAGGCTGGAGGGAAATGAGAACAGTTTGGAATAGAAGAAATGGTAGCTACATGGCACATGAACTGTTAAGGAATGCTAAAATAGAAAATAGGGGTAAGACACAAGATGATGGGAATAGGAATCAGAAAATTGGTGGGCATGGAAAGAATAAAAACGGAATGGTCATGGAACAGTGAGTGTGAATGAAAAGTAAATACAAAGGAGTTAAAGCATGAAAGGAAGAGAATAAGAATCTCTTATGTAAGAATAAACGGTGTTATGCTCTGTGTGATCCCCAAAAGGATTGTCATAGGGTATGGTCTGTGGTGTCTCAAGAAAATCAATCCTTACTGCCTACTCAAAGGAAAGCCCACTAGGATTTCACGTAAGACATCTCCGGCTAAAGTAGAAAAAGCCAGATAAATCCAAATTGCCCATGGATTAAGAGAAGCACCTGTAATAACGTGCTGTCAAACAGTTCCAGACTGCATTCTTTCCTGTGTACGTTTGTAGATACCACTTCTGCTTCTGGCATCTTCCCATGCTGTATTTTGATTTCCAGGGAACCCGTTCCTGCAGGGTAGCTGTAGGAGGGCCCCTGTTTTTCTCCAGCACTTACCTTGGTTTAGTTATGGTTAGCTCCTCTGGTCTGCTGTCCTAGCTCACATCCTGAGCTGTTTTGGGGACTGACCTGCTGGTAAGTGTGTCTCAAGTACCCAACCACATGGCTGTGTGTGCTTGGAAAGGGAGAGAAGAGGTTGGGTGGTTTTTAATGCAGAGTGGAATTGGCATAGAGAGCAGCAGTTCTGACACAAACGGAACATGTCCTTCTGTTTCAGTTTTTCAACTACGATTAGCATATTTAAGGTAATGTTATTAAATTATTATAACTAAAGCAAGAAGTGTGCTCTGAAGGCTTCTTCGCAAGAATTCTGCTGCAGGTGCAGGGACAGCCTTTGTAGTGCCAGTGTCAGAGCAGGAAGAAATGGAGCTGTGTACAGCTGATGGACATTGGTGCGTGACCTTGATACTTGCATTGCCAACAATGAAAGTTTGCAGGCAGCATATTGTATTGAGAATGTTTGAAGTAAGATTGGAAGAACAATCTACTGAGAAATGGAAAACTTGGCTGTATTGTAATATAAACAAGCGCTAACACCTGCTGTGTGACTAAAGACTGTTTTTTTTTTTTTAGAAGATAAACTCTCCTCAAACATCCAATATCTGAAATAACTTTTGGTATAATAGATCACAGTAGGCAAATGCTCTGTCTTTTGTTTAAATTTTTGAGAAACATTGCTCAAAAGTATTAGGTGTATAAAACAATATAGGTTTGTAGCAGTCTATTTAACGTGCAAATCCCTTGCCCAAAAATGAAGTGTTGTAAGACTGTAGTACATTTTATAATATCTCTTGAATGAGTAACATGTAGTGGTGCAAGTTGTATATGGCTCAGATTACCAGAGGAAACCTGCAATACCTTATGTCATGATATATGCATATAATAAACTGAAATTCTGTTTTAATGCTGATATATAGAGTTGAGTAACAATGAGGGTCCTGGCATAAGACACCTGATATTTATATTAAATGTAAAGTAATATTTTAGCCATTTAATGTTTCTGGAGACAGTTTCCATGAGTGTTCAATGTTACTCTGTTAGTTGAGCTCTGAAACATGCTATTTATGTGATATGTAGTTCAGATTTGTGCCATTTTTTGGAAATATACCTTCTAATTGACCAACCAGAAATTCAGTGCTGAAATCAAAATTAAAGCTAGTTATTTCGAACTTGTGATGAAAAATAAGGACTTTGCAGGCTATATTCTGTTTTCGTGGTAAGCATTTGAAATAAACATTGAAGGTCCAGTGAAGGCAACACTATGTGGATTACATAAAGAATTTAGATTCCTGACTGTGGAGATGGTAACTTAAAACACAGATCATGTGAATAGTTTTGTTTTGGCTCAGACCAGCTGCAGATGTAACATTAAATATTGCATTGCTTAAACAGGCTAAAACCAGAGCTTTGCTGACTATGAGTTGTGATGATTCTGGTGCACTTGCTGAAATAGGTTATTTTTGGCAGGAAAGAAAGAAGATAGGACTTGGGATCTCTACTGAGAATCTATTTTTGTTTGTTTAGGGAATAGGAAATTGAAAGCAATATTGCAACTCAGGATAAATCTAGCATAAAAGAGCAAAGATAAAACTGACTGTTTTATCTGAGATAAAACTGACCACTCTTCAGGAGAAGGAATTGGGCTGATGGAAGAGATTATTTTGTTTGAAAGAGATTATAGCAATGCTTGCTTTTGTTTTTGATTTGATTGTAATCTAGTAAAGGCAACCAGTGAGATCCTCGGGGGAAGTTTTGTTGAGCTCTCAAGTATAACTTCTTGTACATTCTGAGGTCACTTCTTAAAGCACTGTTCAAGATCACATTTACAGCCATGTCACCTGGTTTTTGAAGCAGTGTGTGAAATTTTTATAGTAATGAAATGTCTGTTGTTAATTTAAAATACAATGATAATTTGTATAGATTTCCAGTATTCTTTGCTATTGACTGATCTTAAACCAATCCATTAGTAAGGATGAAGTAAGCTGTGATTATGTGATTTTATGTGATGCTGTTTCAACGTTGGTACTAAGTGTGTAACCAGTGGAGGACTGAAGTTATGAAATGAACTTTCATAAGTAAGTAGAGCAAAAGGCTCGGAAATGTAGCATTTGAAAGTGGATCTTGACAAATTCAAGGAAAGATATGTATCGCTGGCTAGGATGTTCTTGAATATTGTAAATGGTTTGGAAAGAGTTGTTAGACTAAATGTCTTTTGTTTCTAATCAATTATCTGTCAGTAGAGGATTGCCACTACTTATGTGGAGAGTTGAAGAAGTATTCTTTCCCCTGTCTCTCCCTCATGCATTTTATTTTTGCATAATTATGTTTAATTTCTTTGCTTCATCTTCACTGGGAACTAAAGAGGGGAGACTGAACAACTCTGCTGTTTTTCCTAGATGACATTTTCAGGATGCTGTTTGTTTTCCTTCCATGCTTGGCAATGCCATCTGGCTTGCAGTCCTCAGATTTGAGGGGCGTAAGGAAATCTCTTCCCATTCTCTTTTCTTGTTTAGGCTGGCAGAGAATGTTGGATTTTGATATTTTTCTGTGTTGTTTTGTTTTAAGTTCAGTTCCTGGGCTCACTTCATCTATTTCACTGTAACTCCTTGACAGTGTACAACCTGTAGTGCTGCTAAATGTCCTTGCTCCTTATTTCTATTTTATGTCTGAAGGTATTTTTTCATCTTTTATGCTAAAGATATACA
The DNA here is from genome assembly GCF_009769625.2 of Cygnus olor. Taxonomy (NCBI): domain Eukaryota; kingdom Metazoa; phylum Chordata; class Aves; order Anseriformes; family Anatidae; genus Cygnus; species Cygnus olor. The sequence goes on along the minus strand of NC_049173.1, from coordinate 65,171,942 downwards.
TTCTAAACTGTGAGTTTCTTTCAACTGTTATGGATGAATGGGTAGAAGTGGTGTTCGTGTTAAATATCTTTTTATTCAATATCCACTATATGTGTTTAGGACTTGAGGGAAAACTCAACTCAGTGATAGAGGTAGTCCCTCTCACCATTAACACCCATTTTCTGCTAGGAGATCTCTCTCCTGCAGTCATACAAGCAGCAAAACCAATATTGTGCTTTAATCCTGGATGCTTTAAAAATTTGGCTTCCAAATTTTTGAGTAATTTCTATGTTGTGCAAAAGTTCAGACTGTACACCCTCAATCTATATTATATGACTGCACCAGTAATACCACCATACTGTTTAAAGCCAGATGTCCAAGCAAAGGAACTACAGTTCCAGGGAGGAAAATGCATGAGGATCAGTGATCTTGAAACTATTGCGAAAAGGCTTTCAAAATCTAATAATCGTAACACTTTTACTTTTCAGGAAGATCAAAGCCCTCCTAGCATTTCAAATACCTTTCACTTTAGAAAGTGAAGATAATATGTAAATGTCAAGGATTTGAGTTAAGTGAATATGAATTACTTTCTGAATATGCTACTGTTAGGTGTTTGAACACTAAGGACATTGAACTTTCAGTAATTGATTAACAATTGGTTCATTAATTAAAACTAGAGATTGCATGACTGTTGATGAACGCAGGATGTTTTCAGATGCACAAAAGGATGCAATTTTTGAACCTGTTTTATTGCTTTCATTTTTGATGGTGTGGTATAGAAATATGTGGTATCACAGAAATGTTTTCCGTGTAAAAATGACTGCATCAAAACTATAAGGTAAAGCTGAAAGATAAATATAGATTCAGAGCAAGAAGAGGCTTTTCTGAGAAACGTGTAGCAGATGTTTAATGGATGCTGTGATGTGACAGCTGTTTTTCTTAATTTTTCAGTATATATAAATACAATAACATCTGTTGTATCAGGTAAGGATAAAATGTTCGTGCTGTACAGCTGTCCTTGCTGAAGGATAGCCTTTATCTCATATAATTGTATTTACAGTTGTATTACAATAGAGCTATATGCTACTGGGATGATTTGGTCATAAATCCAAAAGTCATACTGAGGCTAGTACAATGCTGAGGGTGTCTTGTGTAAGTCTGCCCTGGTGCACTTCATGGTCACCATCTGGAAAGATGCCAACTAGACAGAAACCAGCTTTTGTGGGAATAAACCTAATTTGCACAGGGGTCACACTCCAATATAAAATACTTATGGATGTATCATTGGGAGTCATTACCAATGTACCTTATTGCTTCTTGTGCCTCATTGTGTGTGCTAGCTAAAGTGGAAAATCAAGTGACGGATTAGTGCTATGCATTTGCAAAACCCCTGTGAAAGAAGCAGACGCTGTTGCCCATAAATTTAAACCTTGGAAGGGGCTAACGTGGGTGAAGGTGAAACAAATATTATGTTTATCAGCATATTACCACAATCTACAGGGCCTGATTCTTCCCTGCAACCTACATTTAATTTTAAAAGCATACTGCTGAAATCTGTTTTGGAATTATAAGAGGTCTTGGGTGGGGAATATTAGTATTTTTATTCCTGCAGAATAAGTCATTTAGTGGGAGGAATGAGGTCTGATAGCTGGCTTCGGTGCACCTGTTACCATGGCAAGTTTCAAACAGTTCCTGTGTGGATTCTAGTGGTTTTGTGCACTTGCTAGATATTAACACTGTTAGTGAGTGAATTATTTACTTCAAATTTCCTGGCTTAAAACTTGTTAGTTGCAACTTCAGGGTTAAACTTCACTCTAACTCTGGCACTAAAGTTTGTCTCTGAATGCATGGCTCCTGATAAAGCTCTTAGAGATGTACAGTGGTGTCCTATACTTAAATAAAGATCCCTGAAAAGTTTGAAAGGTACCAAACTTGGGAGCCTCTGGCATGCCATGAGATTTTTGAGAGTTCCCAACTGATGGTTTGCCAAGACTCGTTCAAGATAAATTAGATGGGTTACATTCATGGGCTGTGACCCATATAAGAAAAAACAACTTAAGAAATTATCGATTCTTGGTTTAAAATGTAAGCACTTCACTTGTGTTACTTACGTTTAAGAACTTTTGGAAAGAGATATGCTATAAGCAGATTACTAAGCACCTTGTAAGTAGATACCTACTTCTGTTGGTGAACTGATTGTGGTGGGACAGACCAACCTGGCAAGAAGGTTTAAGCTGGAAAATGTCATGTGGAACATGTGGAACCAGGTAGATAAGGCTGCAATTTGCTAGGTCCTGCATTTTTGCCACCTAACCTTACCCATAAAAGTGGCCTAGAAGAAAGCTGGAGAGGGACTCTATCAGGGAGTGTAGCCATGGACAAGGAATAATGGCTTTGAACAAATGGAGGGGAGATTTAGATAGATGTGATGTGAGGAAGAAATTCTTCACTCAGAGCACAAAGCACACATGGGAATTAGGGCTGAAGATACACCTTGCTTCTGTTCTTTTCCGTAAAGAATAGAATGAAATTACCTAAAAAACAGTGTTAAAAATAAACCCAGGGGACAGGATGGGAGGTGCAGGGCAGTCCCTGTGGCCGAGGGGCAGCCTTTCTCTCTGGTAAGCCAAATGGCCCAGGGGAGCCAGTCCCAAAAAAGGGGGCCTCAGCCCCCACAACCTTCCTCCTTCTTCCACGTGAGGGCATCTTACAGGCCGCTTCCAACACAGCTGCCTTCAGGCACGCATGAGCCACTCCATCACAGAGGCTTGCTGAAGTCACAGTGGCCACCCCTGCCCCCCCCTTTGCTGCAGGCCCTATAAAACAGGCCCCCTGCAGCTGGCCCACCATTTGCTGAGCTTCTAGGCACTCTGACAGCCAGCTTGTGTGGCAGGAAGCCTAGAAGCAGCAAGGCAAGCAGCAGGCCTCCTTGGTGTGTGAGGACAGTGATGCAGTTTGGTGAAGCACCAAGAAGGAATGCACCTGACCAGAAGGAGACGTGTCATGGGTGGAGGGATAGCGCTGGTGGCACAAGAGACATCAGTGCCCAAGGGACCTCTGGCACCCAGCCCACAGACAGATACAAGCAGTACCGTTGGCACCATAACAATGTGGGGAACAGGCCAGCCCCTCAAACACCCAGTGACAGTGGGCCTGGGCCTTACCATAGGAGCAACAGTGACATGGGGCGAAGGCAGGAACATCAGGCAGACAGCTGTGGGGAGCAGAGGCGTGCCCATAATCCAGAACACAGTGTGGGACCCAGTAATGGCTGTAAACCAGATGGCAGAGTCGGACCTGTGCATGAAAATCAACCCGATGGTGGCATGGGACCGAGGCATGGAACTGGACGACCCCTGGTTCGGCACCCTGGCCTGAAAACATTCCAGATGGAAGGCATCCCGTTTGGGCAGTCCCGGGCAAGGACTGGCTTAGCCTTCTGCCGAACACCGTGGAGCCCATGGAGCTGGATCCACCAGATGTGGAGGAACGGATGAAAGTGGATCCACCTCTGCCAGAACAGACTTGGGACTACTGCGGCATGTCTTTGCGTTCTGCCATCTGAGAGCACCAACAGCATCACAGGAGGTGCCCAGCGAGCCCCATACTTGTTGCTCAGGCTCCAATGCAGCATTAGCTTGGAGCCACCAAACACCACGGACATCCCGCAGGCTTGCCTGCAAGATGTCCTGGCAGTAAACAGCTCTGTTGCTGATTCTCAGGGTTTGTGTGAGCGCTTCTTTCTGAGGGGAGAATCGGCTAAGTTGTGCCGGGGGAGGTTTAGGTTGGATATTAGGAAGAATTTCTTTACCAAAAGGTTGTTAGGCATTGGAATGGGCCTGCCCAGGAAGTGGTTGAGTCACTATCCCTGGAGGTCTTTAAGAGACGTTTAGATGTTGAACTTAGTGATATGGTTTAGTGGAGGACTTGTTAGTGTTAGGTCAGAAGTTGGACTAGGTGATCTTGGAGGTCTCTTCCAACCTAGATGATTCTGTGATCCAGTTGTTGGAGAGAGAAACCAGGATACAAGCTGAAGAGCATTAATACATAAAGGCACAAATGAACATGGAAAACAGGAGTATTCCTGTACAAGGAGGGAAAAAAGAGAAGCAATGAACTCTGGTGGGTTAATGCTCAGACCATGGCACCAAAGACAAACCTGGGAGGTGAGCCTTGAAGACAGCTATCCAGCCTGCTGTGGTAAGTGCAGTGGCTTTGCAATTACTTGTGAACTTCACAGAGGTGTCTATTTATTAATTTATTATACAGTATTTACAGATGAAAGAACAATAAATACACAGTTCTGTTTGGTATGCAGAACATTGTGTCACTTGGACTTCCGGAAGTCATGAATTAGAGACATCTGTGGAAGGACACATTTTGTCTTGCTGCTGTGTTCCCTGTGGTCCCACCTGCCTCCATGGCAGTGTGAAAAAGAAGAGCTCTGGCTCCAATGTTTTTATGGCTCAGGTTGGCAATGGATCAATGACAAGTTGCAGTCATTGTATGGGCTTTTCAGGACTTTTTGAAAGTTAGAGGAAAACAATGTTTGTCACTGAAGTCCATAGCTTGATAGACTCTTAATATGGGGAGGAAGCAGACATGTTGCATGGTGATGTATTATCTCACATTCCCTCAATGGAATGCTCTTTACTGCATGTCCTACGTTATTGTATGCAAGGAAGTCCTAAATTCAGATTTTCAATTCTGTTATAGAAAGAATAGTGTTGTCTTTTCTTTTTTTCTAGGCAACAGTGCATGTGTTCCTAGAGTAAAATATTTAAAATATTACAAATAACTTCTGAGCAATGCATAGCTGTTTGCATTAAAATGGAACTACATGAGTGATGAATGTTGACTTGGAATTACAGCCAATATGGTAATGAAAATAAAGCCACATTAGATGCAGGTAATTTGCAAATTGGGGTTGTTTTCAATTAAACGATCTCCCTGGCTGATCTGAGGAAAGAGGCATGTCAGTTAATCAAGTAGGAAGAAGGACTTTTAGACAAATATGAACTAATATAAATGTTAAATAATGGATTAATTCCATACATACATAGGAGTGAATTCCCACTAGTTGACAGCTGTCAAGACTATTTAGAAAATTTGGTTATAAGAACATCTATATGTTCAATTTCTGTCATTCTTTTTTTTGACTACATTTATTAAAAAAAAAAAAGCAACTATTCTCTTGCTCTTGTTGTAGTTTGGGGAAATGCTATAAGTAGTTCTATTTGCATAAATTCCAATAATGCATCAGTATATCACTATGCTTATGTTAACCAAATACATTCTTAATTAACTACAAGTTATTCACATGGTAAATAGCCAAATGTATTGGGCAAATTCTAGATCAGTTTTGACTTTCTATACCTTAAAAAAGAGTAGGCATAAGTTATATTTGAAAGGATATCTGGTGTACCATTAGAGTTTAAGTAAATGAGTAATTTTTACCTGAAGTTGTAGGAGAACCAAAATGTGTCACAAGCTGCTGTGAACCAAGGGTGCTTCTCACATCTGTATAATCCTGGCTGTGTTCTGCTGATGAATTCAAACCAATGTTTTGCTGCCATTGGGTTTGCTCTGACAGGAAATTTGATTGGGGATCTAGGTAACTATAGAGCATCTGGTGTATTTCTTTACCTTCCTTAATTAAAATTAGATTTTTTTTTTATTTTTTATTTTTAAGAAAATGTTGTGGAAAACCTAGAGGGACTGAATGGGAGCCTCGAAGACAAAAACTCATCCCTCTGCAAGTTTCGAAACTCAGAACAATAAAAATCTCTGCAGGCATGGCGAAGCAGAGAATCAAAGAATAGCAAGTCACTTTGACAGGAGGTCAGTCACTTGCAGCTAGATATAAATAGAACCTGAAATCTTATTGTGCCAACTGGGTCCAATAAGTGTTTTATTTTCCAAATAGAAATTATCCTATGATGTGGTTAATCAAATACAACCCAATTAAGAAGCCACTCAAACAAGCACTTAGCCATTTTTTTTTCAGTAACTGGCTTTTGCAAAATTTTTTGTCTACATTTTTTCTCAAGTATGACATCATATTACCAATAAAAAACATTGTTTGAATGACCAGAGTTACAAAATTGACTGTACAGTTGGGTGCCATAAAGCACTAGTGAATAGAACATAAATTTGTCTTCCTGACAAAATACACCAGACTCTCCATAAATGCCCATATAGGTTTGTTGGCCATGGCTTCTCACTATTATGGAGTTACTTATGCCTGCAAATGGTGTTTAAAATGCTACTAAATCAAATCAGCACAGCTGTTCAGCCACACCAGTGCTAACATGGGGGCAAGTAACTTATAGGTGTGATAGTGGAGTGTTGGGCTTGCAATCCTTTTTCAGTAAGGATATTATATTGTACAATTGCCTGTGACTTAAAGAGGTATCGTTAAGCCACCTCATGTTTTTTTTTTGTTGTTTTTTTTTTCTCCCAAATATCAAGTGTAACTGACAAACCTCTTGCTCTGGCTTGATGTCCTCTGCAAGGCTGTTGTCTATTGCTCTTTGCAACTGGAATAAGTGGGATGTGGTATTTCTGTAGTCACGCACCATTTCTCTTGGCATTGAACGCTATAGTTGAGAAGTGCAAGTGGAAGAGGAATTCCCTTACTGCCAGAGGGAACTCCAAAATTGAAGAAGGCTGAGCAAGGTGATTCACAGATTTTTGTTCTGTGGCTTTCTTTGTTGTGTTGTTTTTGCTGTAGACTATAAATCCTGTGCACACTATTAAAAGGGGTCAGAATCTAATTTATGGGTGTGATTCAAAGCTTGCTGAGGTTCCCGGAATCTCTGTTAAGTTTAACAGGGTTTGGATACATCTTAAAAAAAAAAAAAAAAAAATGTGCTCAGGAGCGCTCAGAAAGAAGGGGGGAAGTAGAAGTTTTCTCAGGATACAGCCACTTATCATGTATCTGTCACTGAAATAGGAAAAAAAAGGTGGTTACAAGTGTGATTGTCCATCTCTTACAGTTCCATGTTAACGTTATCTCAAAATACTGTGAGCCTAATGAGTGATCGTGTGTGATTGTGCTTTACCTGCTGTTATACAATAAATGTAGGCACTTGTTTGCAACAGGGATAATTCATAAACGAGATTTGGGAGGATGTCCCCATGCAAGAATGTCCTTTCTAGTACAGAATGAACCAGAAATACTACTGGAATTATGTAGCTCATTGAATATACAAGCCTTTTGCCTATCGTATGGCTAAAAACACTGGTATGTGTTTTCTGCTGATGAAAATGCACACTGCACCACTGACACTACTGAGGCTGTATCATCACATTTTGAAAAGAACCTGCTCTGTTTTTATTTGCAGCTGTATTTAGGTTGTAAAGGTCCCACCTGGGACTTGGGATCATTTGTCATACATGCTGAAGAACTCAATGGTAAGATAAATGCAATGAAAGTGTACCAAACAATCATTAATGCTAGTCTGCATCAGCTTGCCTTGCAAAAGGAAAGTGCTCCTTAATCAAGCATTAGAAATAAAGTCATTTTAAAATGGGAAAAAAAGGTAAGTTTTAAGCTTGCTCTTTAAAAATATATATATATAAATTAATGCTCTTATAATCTCAGGCCAAGACAGACTTCGGTAAGTATAACGGGGCATAAGTACATTTAGTTCTGCTGGTCGTAAGAGTAAATTGTATAGCTGTCAAGTTGTGGCATATATATGAAGTTCTGAGTAAAACCATTGCTGGGAGTGATGAAATTAGTGTGCCAAAGTAGATGAAAGACTGCAGATCCATCAAGTGAACCTGTTAAAATTCTGAAGCAAGTTTAAAACAGTACAGATGCCTTGACCATCTGCTAAGAAATGTGTGTGGACATAATTGCATGGAACAACTGTCATTTCGTAAAAAAATAAACCAAAAAAAAAACAACCACCAGCAATAATAAAAAAAAAACAACACTAATTTTTCAGGAAGTATGCAGCCAGATGGAAGCAGCTAATTGCTACTTCCAAAGTCCCATAGCCCTTGAAATAGCTGCATATTCATTGTTCACCACTTGGTTCCAAATGATGTGATCTATTATTTGCTTCTCTTTGTGTGTAAGGATTTAGTCCAGCCTGTTCTTTTAGAAGTTGGGAGCCTCTACAGGTTTAGGATGCCTGAACTATACATCAGAGTTTATCCCAAAAGTACTGAGATACTCTTAACTGTAATGTTGCTTCAGGGCTTTGTTTCTGTGTCTTATATCACTAGAACCTTTGGCAGAATTATCTCATTGCATTATGTGTCTGTTTGTCCATTATTCTTTTTACAGAGAAGTGTGAGATGATGGGAGTATTGCTATCCCTATAAAGTGCATGTCAGAGTTGTAGAAGCCCACAAAGATATATTTGTAAATAGACAAGATGTAACAGAACCTAATGAAGGCAGCGGATATTTTCTTACACTCAAGCACACCTTAACTCATAATTCTAGGTATTAAATTCACAAGTGGCTGCAGTAAATTTCAACCCCCATTTTAAAGGAGGAATTTTTCCCTCCAGGTTTCAAAGCACAGCCACACTTTTCATTATAAGCTCAATTTTATATGGTAGAAACAAAAAGTAAATATTCTCTGACTGGCCTCCATCAAGTGATTAAATTGTTCAAGTGTGGAGCATTTGCTGTGAATTGTTCCCAGTTGCTGGGTTTGTCATAGTGCCTTTGCTTATTTGTGATTGTATGGTGAAAAAATTGGAGATATCTAGGTAAGTAGGTAAAATAGGATTGCTTAACAGACATTTTTACGTTTGTCTTTTACGTTTCTGTTATGGAGGTGATGACTTTTGGTCTCTTTATTTTTATTTTTTGGAATCAAACATATTTGCAGAGGCTGGATTTTCAAAAGCAAGATCCATTGTAAGCAAAGTAAATTGAGAAAACAACAAAACCATTTACAGAAAAAATGGTACAGCTGGAGAGAATGTCTGGGCTCACTCTGAGAGGGATGTTTAGAGGTTTTTTTTTTGTTTTAGTGTTAAGCAATTTTTGCTAGTGTTACTTTAGCTTGAAGTCATAACCTTATCAATTTGACTCTAGCTTACTAAAATAGATATATAGACAGATACATTCTAAAGTGATCCAACTGCTTCTTCGATTCCGAAGTGTATGTAGTTAGGAGGCCAGTGACCTGAAGTTCTGTTTTTTCCCCATTGTTTTCTTTTCCTTATGTTCTTATGTAGTCATTGTCTTTTTGTAGTCATTGTCTTTTTGAAGCTGTCATTTAAAAAGTTGATCTTGAATTCCTTTTGAACCATAAAGCTGCTTTAATATTGTATATATGTTATTATATTATTATTGTTTTTTTGGTCTTATTGAAGTAACATTTTCTGTAACATTGTAAAGGAAGAAACAGTGAATGCAGGAAAAAAAATACTGTTTTCCACACAGACATCTTATAATACCAGTGACATGGGCCATTGTAGCACACACGTTTAATGGCTTCCAGAGCTAATTGAATACCTGGTTCAATATTTGAACTTTCTGTTCACATTTTCTGTAAATGGTGGCACTCTTTCAGGAAGGAAAGGTGGGATGTTTGCTTGTTCTGCACCATATATGTGGCTGCATTGCCAATATAAACAAGCCATGGCTCGTGGTGAGTTCTTCTGGAATTTGTCCTCAGATCTGTGGAATGCAACAGAGTAGACTGGAAACATTTAAAGGGATTCTGTGGGATGACCCATGTCATGTTTCCTCTGTGAACTTTTCCAGGAAATCAAATGTGTATGAAACTGTTGGGTTGGGGGGGGGTGTGTGCATAAATTATAACATTCATCATCCATATAGATCAATAAAACAGAAAACCTTGACTGTAGTGTCTGCTGCATCATACTTAAGCAGAGTAATGTGTTTCATATAGCTAGAAAGAATCTACAAACATGATGGCTGTGACAGATATTTAATCTTACTCAGCATTTAAGGACAATTAGAGAAGGAAGTGCAAAAATCTAATTAGTCTTGAGGCAAGTCTGTTTGCATATATAAACAGTCTTTGGGGTCTTAAATCTCTCTTCTATTCTATTTACTCCTTCCTCAAAGATAACTTGTATGCCATTTAAAACTCGTTGTTTGGATGCAGGTGCACTGCTGTAGTACACGGATGTTTTAAATTTATGTTGAACATTGAAAGAGACTTGAAATGGATCTTGACTTATTTATGCTGTCAATATTTTGAGAAAATGAGAAGTTTTCAACAGATTCTACTAAAAACAATTTCCCAGTTTTTGAACATCTCTAAATACCACATTTGTAGTTCACAACTTACCTAAGGTTATAAGAAAGTGTATTTCATGCTTGAAATACAGTGTCACCATGTGCAGAGCCAGATGCTGCCACAGTCTAAATGGGAAAACATACTCCACAATATCTCAGGCTATGAGCACAGGCTGCACTTCCTGACAAGAAGGAAGAAGATGGAAAGTTTGCCATCTAACAACCACTGGTAAGTTTTTGCCTGCTCGTATCGGTCAGAGGCCAGGTTAGGGATGGTTATGGATACATCTTCATTTCTGACTTCCAGAACTTCTGGTGTTCCCCCCCTCTTCCCCAGTAGTTTGGCAGATATTATTTTGGTATCGTATAGCTGCTTTTTTCTTTTTCCTGGAAACCGTTTCCAATGCCAATATGTACTCACTAATGCTTTCAGTTCTCATTCTTCAGATTTCTGGAGTACAACTTTTATTAAAAACCAGAAAATATACTCCAGAAAGGTCTCCTCTGATTCTTAGCTGCAAAGATTTCTTTCAGATTGTACGTTAATTGCTTAATAAGGGCTTTTTATATCATCTCCAAAATTATTTGCTTGAAGATACTGCATCAACTGGACTGTTGTTCAGATCTCAGATACTTGAATTACATTTCTGGTTCTAAGATACATCTTGTTAATTCTCCCATTACCAGTACAGAAGCAGAGAGAAAGCTTTTGTGATCCAACATAATCTTTTTTAAAACAAGTTTTTGACTAGTAACTATCTGCAATGATTTCAGTTTTCTTTGTACTAATCCTGATGACCAGGATCTGTGCTAAGAGTTGCCTTTTTGTTTCCTTTTGCTTAAAAGTGTTTTAAAGACCATGTCTTATATTTCAGCGTTCTGTACTTATAACTATTAAATACGGTATTATTCCAAGTTCTGTTTTAGGACAACTGTTGTCCACTTTGTGTGGTGATCTATTTTTTCCAGTGTGATGATTGGGGGCTGCCAGTATTGTAAGTATTATTTTAAGCTTCTTGTAAAAACTCAGGTTTGTTTTCATCATTACGGTGTTTATCTGACATGGTCAAATAACTGCATCTCCTAATATTTAGAAGCTAAAGCTGATCATCAGGCTTTTTGGTTTAACAAAACCTTCCTTTTTGATGTTGATCTTTTGAGAAATACTTGTTCTCCCATTGTTTCTAATATTTTGGTATTTCACTAGAAGGTTTGCTTTTCTTTCTTTTTCTCTGATTTCCCAGGAGGTAAAGATGGCATATTTTTATATAAATTATATATCAGAAATTTGCTGATGAGATTGTGGTATGTATGTTTGTGCCTTCCCACAGGGATTATTTTTGAGCTAGAGGTTTCTAGATCAAGTTACAGAATAGGCACCAGATGGTCTGGAATTATTCTTTGACAGTCTATAGATAATTAAACATTCAGCAAAAACTACTCTGTTTTTAAAACAGAGCACAGTCTTTCACAAAAGCAACATATTGAGTTTTAGCTTTCTTTCCATAATTTATATATTTACTTTTGTTACCTTACTTACTATTTTTCCTTGCTGGTTCTTGCATCTATTTTAGTAGTCGCTTTTCTCCTGTGGTACAGGGGCTGGTAGGTGCCTGATATGCTACATTTCAGTCAAGAAAAGAAATGAATAATATCTTTGTGGGCTATAGTTTTTTTTTTCAAATCTTTTTTTCTTTTTCTGAATTACTATGAGGGGAATAAGTAAGATAATGATGTGACCTGCATTTTCAGCAATCTCTAGTTGCCAATCAATATCATGGGACAAGAGAGAGATGGATCTGTTCCCCAGCCCATGCTGCAGAAGGTGAAACAGATTGCAGAAACTATTAATTTATTTTTATGGGACTGATTTTAGGTTAAAAAATAAATCAGATATATTCTGGCTCAGACTAAGCAGTGCCTTGAAAACAATATTCTCCTTTTTTGTTTCTGAATGTGACCACTCAAGTTGCTACCTCTGCAGAGTAGAACTTTGTAATCCTGTTTGAACCTGTAATTCAGCCTGACAGTTCTGACTACCTGTAGTCAGAGACACATATCAAGGAATAAGCATTTGCAGTCATCTCTTAGGGGAGCAGGTTCTGGTCCTTAAGGGATAGAATAAAATAAGAATTCTCAATGATATTTTTCTCTGTCACACAGTTAAATCAGTATTAAGTAATACCCGCTATTAAACAGTGGATGTTATTAAACAATATCATTTATTCAGTTTTGGAAGCATTCTTTTAGAAGTTCCTTCACTCTTGAATTTAATGGCCGCAATGCTGTCGACATATTTTTATAACACAAAAATGAGCAAATACCAGCAAAAAATAAGAAACATTCTTTCTGCTTCTTAGACACGTCCAAAGATTGTTCATAGTATTGTCATACTGTAACTCCTTAAACAAAGTTTGACTTAGATTGTTAACTCAAGATCTGATTCAATAAAACATTAGTCTTCTACAGAGTTAAGACCATGCTTATTATACATTTTGCTGATCAGCAACCAGCACATTCTTCAGTTCTTAGGATTAAGCTTCAGAAGCAGATATTGGATCCATATTATCCTGTGGTTTTTGCACAGAAATGGCTAGGTAAGTTAAGAAAATAGTTACTGAACCTCGTAACAATGTAGTACAAATATCCAAAAGCCTGTGTAGTGATTGGCATCTAGCATGCTGCTTCTGAAATCTCAGGTCTTTTCATGGTATTTTGCTGAACTTTGAAATATGATGTGCACTGGGAATAACACCGTAGCTTTGGAACTTGGCGAGTGTGTGATCATCCTTCAAATACTACCTTAAGTTTTTTTTACTAGTATTCAGAAATTTTCTTACTACTAAGATTTTTATTTTAATGTCACACTTCATCTTCTGCTGAGTGTCTCATACCAGTATGAACTGTGTCTGCTGAACCAGCAACAGCTGTTGTTACAGAGCTAGAGAATGGTACAGAAGAATGCTCCTACCAGAAGACCTTTGAAACTAAGACAGTTTTACGTGACTGCTGCTGATGTTAATGGTGATATTATCAGGGATGCAGCTGTAAATGAAAATAAAGGAAAGAGGAATTTGGGGTTTTATCTCTTTCAGAATGCAACTTTCCAGAGACATCTAAGTAGCTTCTAGAAATATGAATAGGGTACTGCTGGGCTTATCTTTTCGGACAAGTGCTTAAATATGTATTGAATTCTGAATGCAATGTTACCACCAACTTCCCTTAGACTTCCTGTCTTTCTGAAGCTAGGCATCTGTCTCTCTTTTAAAGAAGTGAGCTTAAAGAAAAAATCCTTTGGGAGTCATTGAGATGGTTAGGTGCTGCCTTGAAAATATTTTCATTTGCAGTTGATGATTGGACATAAATTGACCATAGCAGTCAAAGACACAAAGGTTTCACACTGTTGCATGTATATTTGCTCAGTTATCAAGATCAAGTTGCTCACATTTTAAATATTTAAATTACTTTAAAAGTGCCTTAATACATAAAAAAAAAATGATACACCTTGTAAGTGAAAGTTTTTTTATAGTACTTAAGTTCTGGAGGCCTTTGGGGCCACACTATAGCAAAGGAAAGTTAGCTTTCAACAGTCTTTTATAAGATATGATTTAAAGCATATTCAAGTCACTGAGAGACCTCCTGCTGACTTGGGAGTCCAGAGGCTATATGCTGTACTAGGAGTTCTTTCAGGTTTGACTGTGAGAGAGTATTTAACTGGAAGAAAAGTGAAGTTTGGCAGCAACTAGAAACAAATTCAGACATATAGAAATATGCAATGCATTGTTTTCAGTGTAATTGAACAGAAGCTGGTCTTCATAAGCTTTCTGGACTGGCTGAAGTTGTTTTGTTCAAGTTGCCTTTTAATAAAATATCACGTACATAACACCTTGGAAAAGCTAGTTGGGCAAGATCTGAAAATTTATGATTCTTTAGCCTAAAGCATATTTTATTTAATCACTGATCTTTGGGAACAAATTCTGTTGTAAATAAAATACAGTCAGTGATATATTATGAATGCAAAAAAACGTTTCAGTAGCACGGTGCCAAAGCAAAAAGTTAAATAAGCTTTGTTCTCAATAAAATAGTTTTTCCTCCCCACTGAATGGGGAGGAATGTGTGAAAGAGCTTTCTGTTGGATTCACAGAGTATGGTCAGTAAATGGCTCTAAGCAATATGAAGCACTGAAAAAAGCATTCTGATACAGGCAAGCAAGGCAGGATTTTCAGCTAATCTTTGGATGTTAGGAGCCAGTGCCCAGGATTGCTGTATCAAATACATGGTAAGCATTGGACAAAAGACAGAAAAAAACAAAACCACAGCAGTACAGTGTGTGAGTTTGATTATAACTGTTTATCTTATGAACCAGAATGGAGGACTTAATGGCAGGCAGGAAAGAGGAATGTCACTTTTTAATCTATTCACTTCCTGTCATGGCCACACATGTCAAGAAAAAGTATGATATTCAGATGATTTGTGTGAAGAGAACAGAAAGTATCTCTGTCTCCAGGTCCTCAGATAGTTCATAGGAAAAGCTAGGAAAGCGAGAACAGCTTTTTTTTTTTTTTTTTTTTTAAAGTGGGGGGGTAGGGAGAGGGGTGAAGGGGGTTAGAAAATAAAATTCTGAAACTGCCACTGCCAGGGTCTGGTTCAATATGCTGGCATCACTTATCTAGTCCAAACCTTGTTTATTTGTAGTGATTGTAAAATCAGCATCCTGTATGTATAATAACTGATTTCCAAAAAAGGTTTGCTCTTTTTGGTGTACAAATGCCCTGTAGGTCTATGGTGATAGCTGCTGTCCCAATTTACAAGTGAGATGTCTCCAGTACGTATTTTTAACCATTAGTCTCACAGTTGAACCCGCACAGCAATACTGCCAAGTGCATGATTGCAGGTAAAAAATGGTTGGCTATGCCTGCAATGGCAAGTGCTTAACTGTTAAGGTTAATGGTTGTAAGAAATTGTAAGATTCTTATTTTTTATTGGTTAATAATTGTAAGCTTAAGTATGTGAAGCTATAAGTGTTCCGGATTTGAGAAGTTCTACTGTAGTATGAGTAAGCAGAACATATTTCTTCAAAATACAATGAATTTGTTACACAGACATGTCTACAGCTGTAACTCAGGTGAATTTTAGTAAGGGAAGTACACTCAAAAGGAAATATTGTTTGGATAAACATTTAAATTAGTCATTCAGGAGTCATTAATGGCACTAGAGTTTATTATCAGGCAGTCCACATTTGCTTCATGTTGTATATTTGTACTATATGTAGAACTGAAAAGGCCTTACTATTAGATTTGCAATGTGTAATGCTAATGAGTCTTATGAGAAAATGCTACAAGATTTACATCATGTTAGTTAACATGATTTAAAAGGCAGAAAAAGGTCTCAGGAGTTACTGTTAAAAAAAGTGCAGAAAGGGATGTTTGTTAGTAAAACTTCACTTCCTGTGGGTGTTGGCTAAGGTATTCCATTAAATCTTAGTGAGGCTAGAAGTCAGAAGCTTACTGTTGTGTGGTGCGTTTGCAGTGAATTTTTGTCATCTGTAAATCCAAGTTCTATTTTTTAAAGGTCAAAACTGCCAGGAACCAGCGGTACACATAGTATTAACTTTCATTATTCCATTGACATTGAAAGAAAAGATAAAAATCATGGAGTGTTTCCAAGTTAGATATAGTATTACTGTCTCATAGGTCCTTGAGTCTCTCCTATGAGTCATTTTATATTTGTGTGCGTCTGTTCACAGATCAGTACAAATAGAACCTGTACTTGCATTCCATTGCTGATGAGATTGAGGAATTGAATTAAGCAGGAAGGGGTGATTTTTAGTCTATGCACCACTGTCATTTTAGCCTTGTTGTTAGTGGGAGTGGTGGTTGTGCAAACACCCTCTGAAAGATAATTGGATAATGCTTCTCATCCCTGGTGGGGCTGAGCTTTTAAACTCAGCTTGTAACTTCATCCTAGTGATTAAATTTATTCCTCCTCCTGAGACAGAAAAAGGCTTAATAACAGAGTAGTTTAAAACATTGTCCAGATACAATGTACAAAACCAACAGAAATGGGAATTAAAATGAATGAGGGATGTTTTCTGCTCCTTCCATCTTTGCACTTGAGTTTCTTTAATCATGGTGGGCAACTCTGCCCAATGTTGTCCAGCACTCCAATTGGTGGGAACAGTCCCGCATGTAAATCTGTCAAACCTGTATGGCCAATGTTTTAACTGAGCAGGTTAAAGTGAGCCCTCTACCCAAAGACCTCTGAGCCACAGTTGTCAACTAGGTCATGAATTGCCCATCTGGATTTTCTAAAAATGATTGGCTTACTGCTCTGAGCTGGACTGATAAGAGCTGTCATCCAAAATTAGGCTAAAGTGGAAGTACATAATGGCCTTCATAATGTTGCTGGTTTAAGAAGGCATAAGCCTCTCGCTATTGATCCATGAACACTTAAATGGTGATTGTGTTTGTGGGCCACAAGGTATTTTGAGGGTTGGTAGAAAACATCAGGGAAATATTACTGTAGGGTATTGGGATAGCAGTTTATGAGTGGGTGTCCTTTAACACTGGCAGTGTTATTCTGAAAGATGTATAAAATCTCTTGTGAACCTCAGGAGGGGGGGAGAAAAAAAAAAGCTAATGTACTTTGAACTACTTATATAACCATTAGAACTAGAACTGTGTTCTCTGAGTTGTCTTAGACATCCACAGTTTGTAGATGCACTATCTCTGTTTCTGGAAATTGTAACTCTACCATTTATGCCTAGAAAAACTTATAGTAAATGAACAATGAGCCCAGAAGTTTTCACTCTCAAATGACGAAGAGCATGGTATTATAACTACAATGTGTATGTGCTATGGATGTCCAGGATCTCTGACGCATGTGCCCTTCATGAAGTATATTTACTGTATAGCACTATCCAGTCAACAGTAGTATAGCCTCATCTGTCCAGAAAGGTAGCAAAATACAGTAATGTCCCTCACCTGGCCTGGATGGGACTGGGGAAAAAAACATGTCTACAGTAGCTAGAAACAAACAAAAAGCTGTCTTTACTGTAGTTTCAGGTAACTTAATTCTATACTTATTTTTTTTCCTTATGGTTTAAGCTTTAGCTTTATGAGCCGAATAGTTAAACATAAAACTGAGCGAAAAGTTGCTGTGCTTGCCTGCCATAAATCTGACTTCAGTGATGATCACTGAGCTGAAAAGTCAGAATGGAAGTTAGTTCCAACCTGCTCATACAAGGCTCATTGGGAGGGTCATAGGTATTTCAGCCTGGCTTTTTCTTTCAAATTATGTTTAGCAAAATACAGCTAAAAGTGTTTGCCTGCAAACTGGAAAAAATCACGTGTTTGCAAAGGTGGAGCTTTATACACAGTGCTAGGCTGAATCTCATGAGCCGACGTTCTGATTGTTTTGAAGTATTGTATAATGTTATTCTGAACATAGATCTGTATGCACAGCACTTTTCTCAACACTTTTCTCAAGATTGTTTCTCTTTATGTATCCAGTTCTTAATAATTTCATAGACTTCGAGATCACCAGTTCCTGTTAAAGTTGTCTAGCTTGACTTGTAATGCAGGCTGGAGATCTGTGAAGATTATTTTCTCTGTCAGGTATTCAACTTCTGTACAAGCTTTGGGTCACCTATTTATAAAGAACAAAATCTCACACAGAAAATCTAAGCAAGTTGCTTCAACAGTTGGTTAACATTTCTGAAACTTTCATTTTATCTATAATCTAAGTATGATTGGTGTTGTCTCTGACCATACTTTTTAGTATTTCATATACCTTTTTAAACTAATCGTTTTGTAGGGTATGAAGTTCACAGGAATGACGGCTCTTAAAAATGAGTTCTCACACATTATCTTAAAAATCTAAAACCTTGCCCAACTAAAGCATAGTTCTGGTATTTGCATACTCAAAAATCTGAATTAATTTTCTCTTCCTTGCAGTTTTTAGAGGATAAATAAACCTCTGACATTGGTAAAATTTTACAGTGGAAGGAGATTTTTTTAAAAACGCTATAACAGCTAAACAAAGTAGATAAAAGTTGTGATGAAAAAACTACTCTTTAGCAGAGACCTTTTTATACTGAGCCTTAGCCTGGAGCACATTTTATAGCTGAGTTACAAACCTGTAAAACAATGTTTCTTGTAAAGCAGAGCCAATGATCTACAATAGCTGAAAGCAGACTTTATGGCTTAAAACATCCTAGAATTGGTTTGAATTGCCTCATGCATATTTTCAGCACATAAATTCTAGAGTTATGTGAAGTTCCCTGGCTGTTTGTTTCTCTGGGGGACATATTTTGAGTGACTGATACTACTTGTTAAATTCAGCAAAATTAATTCCGTTCGTAAACACGTTGCTGGTGAGGAACCTCTGGAATCATCTTTAAGAAGCAGTATTCTTTAAACAAAAAGGGAGCCTGTTTTATTTAAAATACTTGCTAGTCATGTAAGTCACCATCCTGATATCACATCGCAAAAACTGTAGATAGGAGTAGGACCTTGTTTGTCATACACTGCTCATTTCTTCCTCATTCAACTGTTCTCTCTGTTATTGCTTTGCTACTGACTGTTACTTATTTGAAAGCTTCTGATATTTAAACCACTGTTAATTTATGAAAAGGTAGATTCAAATAAATAGGATGTATAAAATGTGGGCTCATTCAACTTCAGCTTGGACAGCTAATTGTTCACTCAGGCAGAATTTCCACTAAAATCAGTTCAGCTGAGCAGTGTTTAGCTCAAAAATCAGGCTATCTTAAGTAGCAAGTGAAAAACCATGCCCTGCCCTAGGAAAGCTGTTTTACTGTGCTCATGGCATTGACATGCAAAGAAACAAAGCCAAAATCCTATTTCTGTTTTAGCTGGGAAAAAAAAAAAGAAAGAAAGAACAAGGAACTTTTCCTACTCTTTGCCTTCCCAAAACAGGAAGGAACATCAAGGGACATCTCTTCCCATTGAATTTCATAGCCTTTGTTCAGTTTCCCATCTCAAGCCTATGGAGATGGGAGAAAACAGGCCAAGCCATACCAAAACAAGTCTGGACAATTGGCCGGATGCCCAGAGAGTGCCCTGCCAGCTGGTGCCTGTGGCTCGCTGGTGGGGATGAGCGGGAGGGCAGATCCTGCCAGAGCACAGCCCGGAAGCTGTGGGGCTGCTGGGCTGGCCACGAAGCAAGTCTGTGCATAGTACCCTGCTATAGCCCCTTGCTGGGACCTAGGCAAGCAGGGCTTGAACACTTTTTTAATTTTTTTTCCATGAGGAAAAAAATCTGTTCCAAGTTGGATTATTTCAATATGTCTGTAGTCGACTGGGATTCAGGCTAAGATGGTGACAAGGAAGGAGTGGGTATTGTCAGTTACTTTTAATGAAACTTTCTGTGGCAGATTTAGAGATATGAAACCACAAATGAGACTGCCATATGACAGGGTTTGCCTGCAAATGCAATATTATGAAGGTAAGCTTTCAGTGACATTCTCTACCTCAGGCTATTGGCAGATTAAGCAAATCATTTCTATTGCTATTGACATTGATGCAGTATTGTCTCTTTTTCATATCTTCTATATGCCTTGTCAGTAAAAATATGATAATTCCCTTCAGAATCACCCAAGGTGGTTCTACAAGGCATCAGAGGGATGGTGAGTCACTTCCCTTGCAACAGAGTGGCCACTTGTGGCTGGACTAGCCCCTGTCCAGGGTACTGCTGATGTTCTGCATTGATGACATGAAGAGCTGTTAGTCATCTACTTCAGATGCATATAGCTAAGACAATCGAGAACAGCAGATTTTTTTTTTTCCCTTCTAGATTCTTTACATTCAGTGTACCGGTTAAATTGCCTCAAACTTCTGTGACCTTCAGTTTTTAAAATGCTTTTTTCCACTTTGATATACAAAGAGAAGCTGGAGTGGGGAGGATTTTAAGCACTTCTGTAGAAGTTTTAGCTCACAGTAGGGGAAAAATGGGATCTGTACATAATCAATGCCAAGGAACTTGTTCTAGAAAATGAAATGAGAAGGATTGTATGCAAAATTGCCAGCTCTGATATAAACTGGATCTAAAGGCAGAGAGGAAATGGCTTAAGAAATATCCTTGCCTGTGGCTATTTTTCAGAGTGGAGAGGATAACTAATGTAATGGCTCACACCAGCCCTACTTCCAGCCCTGACATAAGGAACATATGGCAGTGTAAGAGAAATAGCACAAGGGTGAGCCCAGGGATGTAGCTGACGTAAACTGTGCTACAGCTGTTTCCTAGGACCTGCAAGGGTTATGAGAAGCAAAGTGCTAAGGGGGTTTGAACAAAGCCTGTACCAGGTTATAGGAAGAAGCCTCACCTGGTGCCTGAGGAACAAAGAGGAGTTGCGGGGGAACCTCTTTTCTTCTGCTCCATTTCAGTCCTGACCACCTTATTCAGAATGGAAACAACTTTGTATCTAACTCAAACTGCAAAGCAAATTGCTTGAAGGCTATCAGTGTGAGGGGAGAATCTGAAGACTTAACAGATGTATGAAAATGAACTTTGCACTTACTATGGGGAAAAAAATAGGCTGGATAAGTATGTATAGATAATACCTTTTTTATATGTGTTTTGAGACTTCTAGTTTTCCTCCATAGTTCTAGTGCTGCAGGTCACTGCACTCTTCAGAGAAAACTTGGGAAAATAAATCTATCATGACATGACACAACAGACCTGTGACATCTGTTGAACGTTATTCTCCAGCAATGAGAAACAGTGCATTAAAGAAGCCATGTTCATGTTGTATACCAGTCACTCCCTGACAGCCTCCCTTTTAGTTCATAAAGAGACTGTTATGGGATGATATGAACCATGCTAGTCCATTTACTAGCATAACAGGAATTATTAACTCCTTATAATGTATTATTATGCAGCTATTAGGTAGCAGTTATAAAACTGCTTAATGCCTACATGATTACTTGTGAATGGATTTGGAAGGACCTAAATTGGTTATTTATTGACCATATTGAACAGCATTATTATTGGCTTGGCTCAGTAGGTTATATATATATAATTTTTTTTTAGGCTGAAATGAGATTCTAAATTCTTAATGGTCTAGGCCAATGTGTATGTTGATTTAGGGAAGTGACTTTTTTTCTGAAAAACTGCTAAATTTACAGTAAATTGGTTCTAGACTGAACTGAGTTTCTTTCCTTTCAAGTTCATTAACTAATTACTCTTAATCATGGTACTGAGATAAAAGTGTTAGAAACTAGAGAAGCTGATGCCAGATGCATTGAAATATTGCTTCCAAGTGGCATGTGGTTCTGTGAGTCAGCAGTAGACAAGGCTATCAGGCGTATGCAGACTGTATCACTGTGAAGCTGGGGCACACATCACTTCTGTCCTGTCAGCTCTGCTTGGCAGATCATTGCTGTCTCAGGTTTCTACAATAATTTAGAAGACTGAAGCATGTAACAAGTTTAATTTCATGGGATATAGTCTTCTCATTGAAGTTGATCATATTTAGCTTCATTGTATAAAAATAAATTTGTCTTTCTTTCTGGAAGAGAAAGGCTGAGGGCACAGCCTGCTATTCAATTGTAATAGAGAAAGGAAAGGCAAGGAAAAATAGAAAAGCTGTAAATTTTCAGAGTTGCTTCTTCAGTAACATTTAATGCATATTAAACATGTAGTGCATTTAATTCAATAGACATTGCACAACGCATGTGCTCCTAGAGTATCAGAAGAGTGAAGCATTTCCATGTCAATAACACTAGCACTCCTCAAATACATGGGATTGCTTTTAAATACAGAAGACTGCTGACTTTGAACATATAGTCTTTGACAAGCTCTTGCATTTTGGGGACTTCTTGATTAT
This sequence comes from Cygnus olor, assembly GCF_009769625.2. Classification (NCBI taxonomy): domain Eukaryota; kingdom Metazoa; phylum Chordata; class Aves; order Anseriformes; family Anatidae; genus Cygnus; species Cygnus olor. Next base: position 65,149,876 of record NC_049173.1, on the reverse strand, counting down.
TATTTTTTTTTCAGTAGTAAAACCAAGTTCTTGAACTTGAGGCAGATTGGCATTACTTGCCGTCTATTTTTGGTAAGTGCAGAGCTTGGACTTACAATTAAATATTGTGTAAAAGTTTCTATAGACTGTGGGCAGGAAGGGTTAGAGAGTTGACGTCATATTGAAAAGACAGAACTTGATAAAATTGAGTATGTTAAAGACCTTGAAGAGGTCAGAGTATGCAAGAGCTAATGAAGGTCAATCTTTAAAGGTGTTGCAGAGTTTAAACAGCTGTTGATGTGATGTGCTGATGCTGGATGTGATGTGCTGAATCTACTTTCTCCTCACTGTTCTGATGTGTCCTTTCTGTTTTCTTGCTCTTGCCTTGCAGCAGGAGACGGGGCAAAGACCACACTGGAGTGAGTTCTTGACTATTACAACAGATACTGAGGGCTATCACTACTTTAAAAACAAAACCAATGACAGGAACAAAAGATGAATATTATGTGGTCAGTTCTGGAAGATTCATGTCACTTTCTTTCCCCTGGACTAAAGACAAGCTTGTGGAAGTGTGACTGACTTATTTCTAAAGTAATAGCTCCTGAGAAAGGATTTGAAGGCCTACAGAATCTTCACTGGTGACAGAGATATTGCAGGATCATGGTGAGCGTTGGGCCTTTTCCTTGCTGCATTGTTAGCATTTAGTGAAAGACAAAATGCAGGTCTGGTGTTCCAGTTGTGAAAGGCTTAGAAATGCTTGGTAATTCAGGTAAATGCTTATTCTTTTCAAATAAAGACTGAACTTTTTAGTTGACAAAATAGTTTGCAACCACAAAAAAGGAGAGTTATATTTTAATGATATTTCAGTGTTGGAATCCCCCCTCACCCCATTTTCAATGACAACCTACTATAATTTTCAATAAAAAAAAATATTTCCTTCAATGTTGAAGCAAACGTGGAACAAAACAAAACAAACAAAAACAAACAAAAAATCCAAGCCAAATATTTTCAAGTAACTGAAGCAGAATACTGGACTAAACTGAAACCCTCCTCAGCCCACTTCTATCTCCAAAATGCCTTGAGTTGTCTAGTTCTGATAACTCCTAAAAATAGAATCTCATATAATGGATGAAGTTTTGAGGGTTTACTGAGAAACTTGTTTTACAAAAATATAAGGATAAGAGAATTTCTCTCTTGAAAACCTTTATTTTATCTTAGACATATCCAGGCTCAAGCCTGTGTGCAACTGGCAATTGTCTTCTGCAGGCTGCTAGGTAACATTCTATTCTTCTGCAGTGTAGCTTGCTTTCTCTGTTTCGTAGTATAGAGGAGTTACTAGCAATTTCCTGTTAAATTTGCAAGGGTAGTAAGACTAAAGGAGGAACTCTAGACAGAAATGGCATGATATGCCAGAAATAGAGCCTTAAAAAAAAAAAAAAAAAAAAAAAAAAAAGGCAGGTAGTATGATAATGATGTACTTAGAAGGAGGAAAAAAAAGTGCTAAAGGAATTTTCTAGGAAATGTAGAAGAATTAAATATATTAACAGCACTTTATATCTCGTTCAAACAGTTATAGACATTAGTAGCTTTCTGAATTCCAGTGCATGTAGAAACACCAAGTAATTATCTGTAGGGGTCTCCTGACTGTGCAAAGAATTTCATTTTAGCTATATGGCTAGAGGATTCTTTCTTGTTTTAATGCATTGTAGTGCTGTTTTTAGCTCCTTTGTACTGGCTCTTTTCTGTTTTAAATAGAACAAAATGTAATGAATACCACATGGGTACTCCCTACAGACTAAAGTAAAGGCACCCCACATTAACGTTACAAGGCCCTGTCACCAGAACTGAAGGATTGTGTCATGTAGCTGGAAATCATGGTGGTCAGATTCTCCATGGGCTGCTGACAGAAAGGAAAATGTAACATATGCTGTATTTCACAAGTATTTATATTTTCAATTCTGCATCAGCGCTTGTTGCCTACTATTTGCTTGTAGTTCACTGTTAAGGTTTGGGGAACATTTTTCTCAATTTACAGCTCTATTAAACTGATAAATCAATCACTTGTGTGAGGGGAGGCAGTTTGTTGGCATTTGCTTTGCCAACACACTTCTACCCACAATAGATTTCATAGATCCTCAAGGATATAGTAAGAGGGAGGAAGCTCTCCCTGAAACTTAATTTTTAAAACATAAAACCTGTTTCTGGTGCTCTTAGCAAATTTAATGAGGATATTTCTGAAGAGCTGTCATCTGTTAATCTAATATTAAACTTGCTTTGTTTTTTTACACTGCTGTTTAACAAGATAGCTGCACTATAGTTTGAGTAAAACACTTTAAAAGAAAGTCCATGATAGGCTTTTAAAATTGTAATTTAAATTGTAATTTAAAAACTGGAGAAATCAAATATTCTTGGTAGCTACCCAGGATATTTTTCCCACACTGGGTAAATTGTCTTACCACCACTGTACTTTGAGGATTTTCATGTCTGTTCTTTGGCTGTATGCTTACCTCTGGAACAGTAGTGCCATTGTTCTTAGAAATATCTTGATTTTTTTGTCTGATGCGATGCTTAAGTTGCTCTACTATACAACCATTGGTTTCAGTAGTGGCAGTTAACTTTTTTTTTTAACATAGGCGGGGAGATAATCTGAATGAAATTGGTAGAGTTGACCATACTGTGCAGACTTCCAAACTCTGCTTTTGAGCTGCACAAGAACAGTGCCAGAGTATGAAGCGGAGCAAAAGGGTGACTCTGGGAAAGCAAAGTTCTTGTTGGAGCTTGCTTTCTAACAGGTACAGAAAAGGAAAGGCCCCTTCATGTTAACTTAAACTAACAAACAAAGCCAAACTCCTTCTGTTCACACAAGTAATTTTGCACAGCCAAGTAGAAATAATCATTTGTACTCTGCTTTCTGTTCTAAAGCTAGTAGTATTTTCCCTACACAATACAGAGAACTTCAGTGGTGTTAAATTTTGTTATTCTGATCTACTAGCAAAATCAGTTTACTATTACATATTGCCACATAGAATAATGAATTTGCACAGGCTTTATGAAAGTTTTTTTTCTCTTATTTTCTTCATGGGTGTAACTGATGGGAGACCTGGCTGAGCATCTTGGAAAGAGGATGCAAAAACAAAATGTAGAGAAATGTACTCAGACAGCATGGTTTCACACATAAATAATGTCAGGATGAATCCTTTTGTGCTTACATAAGATTAAAAAAAAAGTAGTGAGAACTTTTGTATAACTTCTGCAATAGCACTTTGAAAGGGAACCATTGAGTGTAAAGTGCTTATTTGTTTTCCTGTGATTGCAGAGAGAGACTTAGTGGTCCTTTCCTTGCATTTGACATAATTCACTTCTCTAATATTTGCCTGTGCCATCGCCTTCAGTGTTCTGCTAGACAAATCTGCATCATCAAGTGCCATTTTCATTAGCGCAGTTAGGATGTTGCAGAGAGCAAGCAGGAATTTCTCTTGATCTTGTGGTAGACTGGGTTGTGCCAGTATTGTTGGTTATGAAACACACAAGACTTCTTGGAACAGGAACAATAAGCTTAGTGTCTGCAGTTTTGTTATCTAGGCAGCCATTGAAAACATTGGGATTGAGTCTGTTGTGTAATATGAAAGTGGAATCTGGAGGAAAAAAAGTTGGTTCAAAATGTGTTTTGTATATACACTGATGAATGATGCAAAGATGGAAAAGAAGAAAAATACCTCAAAAGGGAAAATTCAGGTCTGAGTGTAATGAAGTTGTGTTTCATACACCTAGACTTATTCAGAAGTCTCGCTTGACTTCCGTATCCGAATCAGTCTTCTAGTCCTTATTTAGAGAAAGTCTGTCAGGGATGGCAGTAAGATTCTCTGCACTTTTGAAAGCCAGGAGCATAAACAAAATTGTGTTTAACTTTCAATGCCAGATATGAACAATTTGTACTCTGTGGTAATATTCTAAGGTATTCTGAATTCTGAGTGTCTCATTTCATACATCAAAATACATCTTTAGAAAGTGTTGTTTTTAAATCCTCTTTTGTTCTGCCTCCTCACTTGGCTGCTCTGTAACTGTCTGTCCTAAACTGGCTCTTTTCACAACTCACAGTGAATTATATAATCATTCCTTTTCACCGAAGATCAAACAAGAAACCCTATTCTGCTGATTTTAAAAAGTCTGCCTGGTTCTGGTGTGCCTTTGTAACTGCATCACCAGTGAAATTGTCAGAAAACCTGATTAGAGAGTCATTATATTTGGTACATAGTGTGTGAAGACCTATATGGGCTGCATCTTTTGCTATCTAATCTGCTATTAAAATATTTCAATTTCTTGTCATGGCTGAAGATACCATTTCTGCAGGTTGGAACTCAGAAAGTGAGGTTATTGGGTAATGTTATTTATTCTGAACATTTAGGTAGTGGTGACCTATCACCTTAATGTAGCTTATTTCTGGGCTCCTGCTGAAAGGAGAGAATTTGGCCTTCACCACTTCATACTGTTGCTTTCTTTGTGCTGGCATTAGCTTATCTGTAAATACAGCAGCTCTGCAGAGTAAGCTGCAATCTCAGAAAATTGGGGTGCTTCACTTTCATGTGGCTCACTTCCCAGCCACATGAATACTAGAGCTTACAGAGATGAGTTGATGGGATCTTGCTGCTGGAGAATTCAGTGTGGCATGAGAAACTTGGTATTCTGCTGGACAAAGAAAGGTGTGAGGAAAAAATATATGAAAATGCCCAGTATATTGAATTATCAATGTTTCTTAGTCACAGAAAGTTTCAGGACAAACAGCATGCAAACTTTAAGGGGTATATGAGACGGCTAAAGATTTAATTTTGAGAGAGTCAGAGATGCTTATTGTGGATAAAATTATTATTACAGAAGGACTGAAAACTTTGCTGAAACTTCAAACTCAGGAAACTCCTCAAGTCAGTAGTTGCATTATTTGAAATCAATATGCATATATCAAAGAAGATCCTTCCTTTAGGGTATACAGGTAAGATGCTGAAGCCAAAACACACATGCTGGCCATACAAGTGAGAGGCAACACACACCAAATTGCATATTTTCATTAAGTGTGTGGTGCTTGAGGGGAAAGGGCAAGGATTATGATTATTTTAATCTATGGATCAGTAGCTATATTTTCTTGTTGCACAATGAGCACTTGAAAATTGATTAGCCTTCCCGTGCTATAGGCTTCAGATTCACCATTGCTTAAAACAGCCAGTGGTGCTGGCAGTTATTGGCCTGGAAAATGTCACTTTCCAAATACATTTTCAAATTTCATGCCATACATGAATCAATCCTAATGACCTAAACCCTTAAACAATTGAGACACTTTCTTGCAAAACTTTTTGTAATTATCCTTGGCCCATAAAAGCAAACCGTGGCACTAAGACAAAGACTTGCTTTCAAAGTCATAAATATCGTAGTTCTTATTGTCGTGGAATCTGTGGCGTATTCTTACAAGGAGTAGTGTGCTTGTCACACCAGACTGTACAATCAGTGTTTTGTTTACCCTTTCCCCAGTCGTCATCTTAGCTGATGGCATTGCCTAGTCCAGGTGTGATGCAGGCTTTATGACATTCCTCTGACATGAGGACAATGAGACAATTAACTTGCACTGTCTTTCAGAATTTGTTAGGCAGCTGTGGATTCTGTTGCCTCTTTTCACTGATCTGATCTGACTGCTATGGAAATCATTTTTATGTTGCAGCAGATATTCCAAACCACAAATTGAGCAAATCTGGAGCATGAATTTTCTCATTTCTTGTGTTTATCTAGCCTCTGACACTTAACGTGCTGCTGTGACTGAGCAGCTCTGGGAGTTGATGGGACATTTTCTGTTGAGTTAAGGTTTCTTACCATATACCTTTCACATTGTAAATCACATGTGCCATGTATGTGGTCTGATGAATAAAACTCCAAGTCAAACTAAAGGGGCAAACTGAAGAAGGGCAAAATAACTTGCCTATTCTAGTAAGAAGAACAGCGGTTTTTCTTAAGAGATGCAGAGATAGGATTTTCTGTTTTAAAGTTGAACTGCTGTTGCCTACAAGTTGTTACTGTTTGTGGTATGCCTTTGTATAGATGCTGCATCTTTAATAGTCATTCCTCTGTCTGCTGTAAGTGCCTGCAATTTCAGAAAGCTAGGGTCCAAATGAGAACACAGCTGTACATCAGATAAATTATATTTGCTCTTCTCTCAAGGAACTTTCTGGAATGCTCACTTTTATATTACCTGCACCTTCTACACATGTGCTGGATTAGGTTCGTCTTCCATAAGCTGAGGGTAAAGAACCAGTGAATGTGGTTTTTGTCTGGTTTTTATCTGAACTTTGTAAACAGGAGCTGTTTAACACCCTATTATTCTCCAGCTTCTGTATGCTTCCCCACATACTTTTCTCCCTCTCAGAATCATCTGGAACAACTTGGCATGAGTGAGCTTTCATGGGACTAATTACAATCCCTTTTCCCTATTGGACTTTCTCCTGAGTATGGTGGAAATAAATGATAGTTGTATGGGAAGAACTTGCATTGCACTGTTGATATTGTTACCATCTGTAGATAAATAGGATACTTGAGTTGCCTGCTAATAATGTGTCAGCTGCCTGTTAGTAATCTTTTACAATATTTGAACTTTTTAGAGATTCTGGGCTGTGGTAGCAGTCTAGTCTGTAATAGTCTGGGAGTTTAAGATGATCAGTTATTGCTCATGAATGAAAATTAATGTAACATCCAGTTATAAGTTGTTTGGTTTAGGTATTAGGATAAGAGGTATACACACATTAGGAACTGGGGGATGTTTCAGGAGAAGAGGAACAGGAAGGAAGGTTTGAAATCTTGATTCAAAAGAGGCCAAGCTGCTGGCCTTGAAAACTTGAAAAGTGCTAAAAATGGGAAGGATACTGACAAAAGTAGAGGAGCACCAAGGTCAGATGGCTGTGACTCCCAGAACAGCCATGGCTAATGGTCAGTACATTGCTGAAAAGGCTGGGAAGAAAACAGCTTTACAGCAATAAGTGGGGAAAACAAATCAGACTCCTTTTGATGTCATTTAACAGCGTGTCCAATATACTTGGCAACAGAGCAAGGGCAAAACTTAGTGCACTCTGCCAGTGCTAGAAGCTTGAGAAATGAGAGGGGAGAGCTGGAATGCTTGGTTTCATATGACAAACCTGACAGCCGGTCAGCTGAGGGACCTTGCAGAAAGAGGTAAATGGTGGATGTGATGTTCTCAGGCTATCAACTTCACACAAGTCTGCTGAATGAGATGTGCAACTGGCAGCATGACATTGTTTACAGAGACTGAAATGAAATGTAACGGAATAAAGTTATTGTTGGAAAAGAGAACACAATATGAAAATCCTGTGGGTGGAAGTATCACACTAATAATAAACAGGTAGAGTTAGCATTGTGTTACTGCACCCGCCCCCAGTCAGGATGTATATACAGGATAGTGATCAGTGATGTTAAGTAAGACACCTGCAAATTTAGGACAAGTAGTAATAGTGGGATGTTGCGGTTACACAGAATTAATGCTTTATCTATGACAGTACATAGAAGTAAGGAGGTAGTAAATAACAGATTCCCAGAACAACTAGTTTCCAATTTCAGAAGAAAAGATACCGTTCTGGCTCTGGTCCTGATTAGTGCACAGGGCCAGCTCAAGAAGTATGTGGGAGAGCTGATCTGTAATATGAATTACAAGACAATTAGGTTTAACACTGCAGCAGGAGAGTCTAAACAAAATAAATCCAGAATACAAGTGTTCAATTTAAAGGAAGGGAACTGCATACTAACGAGGCAACAGGTCAAAAGGAAGAAAAAGCATTACAGGAGGAGCTAATAGGCAAGAAGCCTAGAGGCAGCCTAGATAATTCTCAAAAGTACTGTATTAGAGGTCAAGACAAACTCTGCACTGAAATTTGGAAAAAATAAAAAATAGAAAAAGAAAAAAAAAGGTGGTCTAATAAAAACCTTATGGCTCAATATAAAATCAAAGTAATTGTCATGTAGAAAGTAATGGCATTTATAAAGGAAAGTTTGTCCTCCAGAAGAGAACAGGAAATCCATAACCCATGCCAGATCAAATGTAACCAGGAAATTAAGAAGGTTGAGAAAGAATTTGAAGAGCACCTTGTAAAGAGTGTTTGAATTTGTAATTAGGTTATTTAAATATAACAAAAGTAGGAAGATTGCCAAAGTCAGTCCTGCCTACAAAAATGTCTCTAGCAAGGATGCTGGGAATGGTAGACTATGAACCTGGCTTCCATCCCTCAAAAGATGGTAAGCTTGAAAATACAGGTTGAAATTACTGAGCACACAGATAAGCTGTTAGTGAAAAGATCTCCCCTAGAACTGGAGAAACATATGACAAATAAGAAAATGCTGGGTTTCCCAGTTACTCTTTCAGTTATCTGAAGTAGTTCAAGGTGACTGCAGTTTCTATACTAGGTATTTGCACCTGCTCTGCAGTCTCACCCACAGTGACTTTTGTCTGTCTTGCTTTCTCTAGTCTATAACAAGAGAAAAATTGTGGTTTGGGGTGTCATTAGGGAAGTAAATTATGATATTTCTGTCTGGAATCAGGTCAGATAAGGGAGCAAATGGCCAGCTGTCTGAAATGATGTAGAGTGTGCAAGCCTGATTGGTGAGGAAGGACAGGATGGCTCATAGACCAGATGGCAAAGCAATTTTGGAGAAGGTCTCCCATACATAGGAGGTGGCAAGGTGGGTGGATGAATGGAAGGATGGATGGACGGAGACAGAGTCCATAAGTATATGAAACGTCTGTAGCATATGCAGGAGCAAGTAGTATGTGTAACATATGAAGGAAATCAGTTCCTTAGATGGGCATTTTCATGTCTGTTCCTCCTACATGGAATTGACTGCCTGACCTCCTAGGCTGTTACTTGCTTACTCCATGCCTTTTCCTTTCCCATTTGGTCTAATTCTACATCTGTGCCTATTGTTATTGCATGCATAAATGAGCCATGGATGAAGAGCAAAAGGAGTGGTGAACGTAAAGCAGAGACTGAAGCTGACTTCAAATGTATGGATGATAAGAACTCTTCTATTCTTAGATCTTGCCCGTTTTGGACTTATTTGCAAGCTTACACAACACTGAGCAGCGTCTTGAGAGAATATATTTACCTTTGTAATTGCAGAGGCTGCTTTGGTAGCTAAATAAGCAATGAAGTCAAAAGGTCTAAATAGAGCTCAAGATCTTAGTAAAGTCAATAAATATAAAGGAGGCATGTTTGTAAAGTATTCGGACAAATAAACCAAATAGGTGTTGTGATTATTATGGAATTGTGAAAGCTAGCATCTCTGGGGTTTTTAAATGTGCTCTTCAAATATGGCATTTATTACCCAGGGGAGGGTTAAACAGTGAATTCATTTGTGACTAATACCATAGACCCATTGAGGAAGCATGTATGTTTTTGAATTGTATGAATTATTATTCTTATCTAAACTGATTATTGATCATTAATGATCTAGAAACCCTTAGGGCATGGCAGACGAGTGAGAAAAATCCAATGAGCTCTCCAGCACTGCAGAATACCAACAAGCTAAAAAGCTAATATAAGAAGCCTGTGAAACACTGTGTGAATTAGTAAATGATCTGGGTGCTACAGGCTGACCTTGAGTTCTCTCAGCATATGCAGAGATCTACTGAGTACAGCCTTTCTTTTGCAGTTCCTATTTTAATTTATAATATGTTTTCTGAAAATAGTTACGATACTAAATGAATAACACATGCAAAAATACTAACCATTATTTAGGACCTTACAAATATATTAAACATGAACATGGCATTCCCTACACTATTTTTTTTTTTTAATGATCTCAAACATTTTTAGTAACTGGGTATGTTCACTCGTGAAATACAGGCATTGCTAATAAAGACATGACTTTCATAGTTTCAATGCCTGATTGAGTTAAAATCCTGGTGTGTGGCCCCTACAATTTGACACTGAATGGAAAAAGAAAAAGCTAATCTGAGTCTTCTGTCACATGTCCAAAAAGATCATAATTTACTGGTGGCTATCAGATATGTGTGTCTGTTTATTAGGAAGCAAGGAAGGAATGTTTGAAGGAACTACATTAATAAGAGAACATCTTAGATTTACCAGTAAAAAAAAATTAAAAATATCTGAATTTATACTATACGTCATTATATCAAGAGTGATTGCTGATCAGGGGTATCTGGGACTTCATTCAGACAGGATCATATCCACTGTCCAGTGTCTATCCAACTCTTTTAGTGTTTTAAACCAAGAACAGTCTCTCTACTTCTACAGCTCTCTTGAAGAATCTTACCCCTTCTAGTAGAAATGCCATTTGGATTAAACCACTTCTTTAATTAAAGCATATTGATTTCGATGTAATTTCTACTTCTCCTTAAATAATGCTTTTGTCTAAAATGTTTTGCTTTGTAGGTGTCAGTGGTATCAAAATTGGTGTGTCATCAAAGAGTTTAAATGCATAAAATTTTCTGTAGATCTCATCCTCCCTGTAATAACCAGGCTTGAAACCAAGCAGCCATCAACCCTCTCCTTATCACTGCAGCACCATGAAGGAATCTCGGCCCTGTTGGCAGAGCCAGCAGGAGAGCGTGTCAGCTCTGATTAGCTGTACTGGGCGTCCAGTGTTTCAGCAGGGTTGCGGTGCTGTTCTAGCCTGTCTTTGGTTAGTTTATCCTCTGATGTGGGCTGTGTCTGTGGTCAAGTTACTGGAATGGTGGAGTTAACTCCTGTTATGATTGACTGCATGGTACAGATCTGGCCTATCTCTGCTACAAAAATCATTTGTATGTAAGAGGAGAAGGAGGAAGATTCATGTCCACTGAAGTCCGATACTTCTCCCTTAAAGCAGTACTGGAATAGTGTGTGCTGAGTACAGTACTGGCTTTTGTCCAATGAACAAATAGCATCAAAATCAAATACTGGATAGCATCTCAGTAAGAGAGCAATCTGTCTTAACTCTGAATAAGGAATGGATCACAGAAGAAATAGTGTATGTACATGTAATAAAGATGTATATTATAATATGCACAGTCTTAATCCTGGTATTTCCTCGTTAATTGTCGGCTACAGTTTTCATAGCTTCGTAAATTATTTTTGAGTAACATATAAACATGTATTTAAAAAATCTTAGTTCAGTAATACTGTATTCTTTCTGCTTCTTAACATTTGACTAATTTTCTTCATTTTGGAATGGTGATTTGTATTTTTTTTAAACTTATCTGCATATATGTATAAATATATATACTATACAGAATAGTAAATGAAATAAAGCTTCCTGAAAACCTTTCAGATACAAATGTGTGCCTTGTGTTACTTACTATTTTGTCCAGCATAAACAATCCTTTCAGGATGAGATGCCCCAAATAAACTTGCCAGATACCTTTTAGAAAATATACTAGAAAGAAGACCTGACCCTGTGAATACAAATCAACTGTGTTTTAATAATCTAAACTTCTTTTAATTTGTGTAGAATAAAGCAGTTTAAAGATGTGCCAGGAATAGAACAAAGCAGGAAAAATGAACAAACAAAAAAGACAGGTGATATGGCACAAGAAGCCACAAATAAGGCTTGATGCCAAGGTGGACGTGATAAGAGTTCTTGGCTGGAGAAAGGAAATGGGTTCTGCATGGTAACTGGGGACTTTGAAGGAGTGAACAATGATCCTCATCTAATAGCATCAGGAAACAACTCAAGAACTTGGTCTTCCCTGCATACTTGTAGTAGCAGTTAAATAAATTTGGTATACCTTGCATTTTCAATAACTGTGTAATGCAGTTAGTGATACCTTACTCATTTTGTGTTTTTGGGGCTCCAATAAGCCACGCCAGTTGTGAGAAATCCTCTGCTTGCCATCTCTAAGAATGAGTTGGTGACAGGACCAAAAATGTTCCCTCCCTTGGGTGTTCTGGCAGGTGAGTATCCCTTCCTTCAGCTTTCCAGACTTGTGGGAGGTCATGCTAACTAGCTGGCGTGCAACACTAGTCTAAAGAGGCCTTTTGTTTAATTTGGGGTAGTACTGAGACATTCTTTTTTATTAATGCAGATGACTAATCCATATCTGCTTGTGTATTTTAATAAGAGTCTTACATAGAGATATCTATTTACTGATTTTTTTTTTAAATTTATTTCTTGTTAAAAGAATTAAAATAGTATTTTGCTATCTCTTTGCTGTTGCTGGAATCAGGTTCTATGTGTTGCTTTTACTCCAACCACTGTCTTTCAGATCAGTTTTTTTTTTTTTTTTTGATTCTGATACAACTCAAATGTTCTCCCTTTTACTGCTGGTAAATTATTATTGCCTTAGAACATGTTTTTTTTCCTGCTTACATGCAAACATTAGGATAGACATGCGGCATTTGGAGAAATCTTTCTGCAAGTATCTCTTCACTGTAGCATTATAATGTATTATTCTGTTCTTAAAAATTTAAGATAAATAACAGACTGGGTATTATAATGAAGCTTTGGGATTTAAGGACGTAAGTTGAGGTTGGTATAGTACTATGAGAAAAGATGTGTTTTAAGTGGAATTATCAGGCTAGAGGGAGTTTGCCACTAGAGATCTTCAAGGAATTTTCTTAGGGTCAAATGTACGTGATATTTTCTTAACCTTTGTGCAGTATTGAAAGTTTGGTAATGAAACCTGCTGTTGGTATACAGCTGGGAAACATTGTTACTGTGCAAGAGAATTATGGTATAATAAAGAGGAACTGAATAACCTTGAGGACAGGCAAAAGATAAGAAGTGAAATTGAGTAGCTGGAAGAACAAGTTCATGCACTTAAGAGACTGTTTGAAAGAACCTTCCCCTTTGAGACAGTAGCTTTTGCCTAACTGAGTCAAGGTTAGGATTTACCACGTTTCAGGCATTGTTCATATGAAAAACTGCTTATGGCTTAAACATCATGACACTTTAACCAAATCAAAGCTTTTGTACATTTTACAAATTACATATTTTCCTGTTTGTCTTACTTGCATGGCCCTCTTGGAAATACGAGGGAGGTGGCAACACCCAATCTGCACTCATTAGCACAAGCTTGTTTCACCTGCTAAGCACAAGAAGAAAAGACAGGCTCTATTCACTTGCCAGTCCAAATTGGAGACAAAATTGGAGTCTCAGGAGATTATATTAGGAAGACAAATTAAGAATATTCTGTTGCAAGTTTTCTATAGTTTCCAGTTGACATACTTTCGCTATATACAAAGTAACTTAATACTAATTGCAGTACAAACTGCACTTGGAGTCTTACAAACAAATCATCCACGTACTAAGCTGTGTGGTCGTTTCCACTTTCTTTCTGGCAAAAAGAATTATCCAAGTTTTTGGTTGGTTGATGGGTAAGTGCCTTTCTCAGTGTTACACAGGCTATCTCTGATAAATCCATTCCTCAGCAGATAGGTATCTTGAAGGAGGGCTTGAGGGTTTGAAACTGCTAGTTTTTTTTCCCCAGCCACGTTAGGTAGTCTAATACAAGGTGTCAGCTGCCTCAAAAAATGTTCCTTCCTATTCTCCAGGCATGAGAAAAGGCAGTTTCACAGCTGCCTTTTACTGCTAAAAGGGCCTAGTTCCCACTCTTCCTCCATATTCTGCTTCTATCATTGGTATTGTTTCTTGGTGAAACTCAACAGATTCTGATGCTAGAACCAAAGAAGGGATGGAAATGCCAACTGGGTAGGGTGGGACTTCCCCTTAGGCCAGCACTGGCCTCCTGGACATGATGAAGCTCTCTGCCCATGTTCATAACTAATGTGTTGGAAATGCATAGCACTGTGCTGCTTATGTCCGTTTTCAACTCAGACCACAGTCTTTGCACACCAATTTTAATTTAGAAGAAAAGACCAAAGAAAATGCATTTGATAGCCATTGTAACTGCAACAGTGGTAACTCATAATCTGTGCTGACAGTAAGTACTACACCAATCCACAAGGATGGAACCCTGGGAGTGAAATGCTGCCCAAAAGCTGGCTACTTATCTTTTCTGATTCTTTCTTAAATATCTTTCAGCAGTAGTCCTGCAGTGGCACCTTTTTCTGTTATTACTTTTCACAATTGAAAGGCTTTCTCCCCTTCTTATGAGATCTTCTGTGCTGTAAAATAGGTCTTAGGTTTACTGTTGTTTCAAATTCCCTTGTGTGTTTTTTTTTCCTTTTCAGACAGTTAAAAGTAATAATTTTTTACTGATCTTTAGCAATCACCAAAATATTGGAGAGTATACAGACTGTGACAGAAAAAAATGTTAAGATGATTCCCAGCTGAGGGTGATATGGCCCTGTATGGCCATCGCCTGTGTTCAGGTGTTAGCAAATGAACCACCTTGTTAAGGTCACGGAGTTGTGCCTGGCTGTTGGAAGGACATACGGCACTTCCCATCATTAAATGAGGATTTCATTTCTGGGGTGCAGACAGTCCTGTTGCCACTGCAGAGCAGTGACTATTCTGTCATGCCTGGCCCTTGGATGTTGTGCACCTCCCTTGCTTGCTTTGTGCTTGGAAGATGCCATTTTTTAAAGGGACACATTATCTGGTCGTGAAAGGTGGAATTGCTTCATAAATCCAGTGATAGTAGGTGTGAAGCTGGGCTTCTGTTCTAGTTCTTTAGTTGCTTTTCTCAGAGTTTTATTTTGTGCTTGTATGGCATTGTTATTCGAGGGTAGTGGACTTCTGGAAGTCAGTGTTTGCAATGGAAATTGTGACCTGAAGAAACTCCATGAGGAAAGCACCGACAATGCTGTGCCAGATCTTGGCAGTAACAAGCAATATTATCACATTAGTGTTTGCAGATCTTTTCAGATAAATCCTGCTGTCTCTACAGGACCAATTTGTGTTTTGTGGAGTGCCGAAGGCCCCAATTTCCACACCTGCGGCAGGCAGAGCCACCTTTGCCTTCACGTGCAGGTAAATGGTGGCTTACCTGTAGGTGGGGTGGGTGGCGGGGCGAGTGCACCTGGGCACTAATGGCCGGGCACACCTGGCCCTGCGCTGAGGGAACCTGCCCAGCTGCACGGAGCACTTCCTGAGAAAGGGCTTCAGTTTGTTTGCTCCAAAAAGAAGCATGGTCATGAGGTAGAAGGTTGTTGGAGGTCTCATTGCTCCACCTGAAGCTCCAGGAGGAACTTCTGGATCCAGAAGAGATGGAATCAAATGTGATGTCAGAGGAGCCACAGGGGAGAAAAGGCAGCTGTGCAACCTGGAATTGCTGCTGGTAGGTGATAAGGCTGAAAGCCTTTTAAAACGCTACTCCTTTTTTTTTTTTTTTTTGGGGGGGGGGGGGCGGGGGGGGAGAAGATGGGAGAAAGGGAGTGGGAACAAGGTTACCCCTCTTTTAACTCCGAGAGTAAAAGTGGAGTGTTTTGCTTTTAAATTTTGATACTGTGTCTGTGGTGGGGGCTTCTCTGTTCCTCGGAAGCAGGCTGAGGCTCTTCCCCGGGGCTGGCCGGAGCCCCGGGGGGGGTGTCTCCGTGCAGGCCGGGCAGCTCCGGCCCCGCCGCCGCGCAGCTGGGGGTGAGGTGGAGCAGCGCGGCGCCCAGAGGAATCGGGAGCTGCCCGCGGCTGCTGCGGATTCCCTGGTGCTGTGCGTCTCTGGGCTGCCTTCAGAGGAGGCTAGGAGCCGCCTCCGGGGTCCGGGTGCCGTGGCCCTGCTGGCTGGTAGCTCTGCGGGGACCCTGCCTCTCGTAAAGGCCCGCCCAGCCGGCGCTGGGAGATCCGGACACCGACCACAAGATGGCGCCGGCGGGTGGCCGCCCTTCGCAGCCTCGCCCCGCGCCGCCGCCTCAGGGTGAGGGTGAGCACCTGTTGTAACTTAGCGCTGAGTTTGGAGCTCGTTAGTCTCTGAACAGTAGCAATAATGCTTTTGCATAGTGTAAGAACATAGCCCACTTTAAACTTATGATGCCGCGTGCGACTTTCTAGTCCGGGACTCTGGGTTCCGTTTCCATTTGCAATGCCACTTTGCCATAAGGGTTGCAAGCAAGAGGCTATAAGCAAGCTTCTTTTGAAAGGTTTGACAACATAAACACCTCAGTTTCTAATAGTAATGAAAAACACTTGATCACAAACTTAAAGCAAAGCTTTCCTGTGTTGTCTTTTTCCTTATACAAAGACATGATAATGTCAACACCCCTACAGTGTTACATGGAGTGTCTCAAATTTGTCTGAGAGCAGTATGTGCAAAAAAGCATTTTCTGGGGGAGAAAAGAACTATCTTCCTTTTACTTCTTTAGCAGCCTTGAGATAGGGGACAGCTGGGTATGGAACGTTAGGTTCTTCCACCTCGCTCCAGAGAAGGCTTGTCATCGTAAAGACAAGAAACCCTTGGTGAAGTTTGAATCAGAGGTTCAGCCTAAGCCAGAAGTGTATGAGGAATTGACTTAATTCAGCATCTGTCAAGGATACTAAAAAGGAGGTTCTCCAGCCATGCTACTTTTATTCCTGTATTTATTCTATTTTCATTAACATAGAGAGGGCCTAAAAGGCACGTTAATATTCTGCCTTAGGTCCTTACAAGGAATCTTGCTTTCAAATGTAGGGACCAACAGCCTTGTGGATATGAGGTTATGAAATTATTACACCTGAAATAAATTCAGAGCTGGATGATGGTGCTGGAGAGGAGGCTTGAAGAGTTCTTTCAAGCCTGGCAGGAGAAACTGGTCTATAGTGAGAATTGAAAAAAAAATAATCTTCAGTTATGTCTGTTAAAGGAATACCTAAAGAAGCTATCTGATGTGAAGAAAATGCAAAACAAAAATATGCAACTAGCTAATGGCACACAGTCCATTTTTGAAAGTAATCTGAGTGGCTGTGTTTGAACCAAGTTCCCTGTGTGCCCTAGAGAAGCTATTCCAACTCTAACCCCCCCCCCCCTTTTTTTTTTTAAAGAATTAACCTTTCAAAACAAGCTGTTGGAATTTCAGGGGCGCTGCAATTAGTCATGTGCTATTTTTCTAATTCTAGGTTACATTTGAATAAATCTGGCTCACAGTTACAGAATTATGTTCTAGGACTCATGTTCTGTCACTGCATGATCTTGTATGTTTTATTTATAGATTGCGTGGGTACTTGGAGGTGGGATCTCAGAACTGAAAAGGCTTCTGAGGTCTGCTCTTACCCTTCCCTTTTTCCAAATTTAAGAAATGGTTTTAAATAGCACATTTTATTATTCTGAAAGGGAAGCAGGAGGAGGATCAGTCATCTCTGATTTTGTGTAGCTTTTGGTGATTTGACTTCGAGAAAGAGTACTCTGCTATCATGAACACTTATACTGCTCTGAATAAAAGGATATGCTTGGGGTTTTCTTCCTCTCTCTTTTTAGCTGTTGTTGCTGTTAGGAAAGCATGAACTACGTAACTGATGGGCAGATTTCCAAACTCTGTGATTGCTTAGCAAAGTTCACATTCCAGAGGAATAACAATATGGAGCACATCTTGATTCTAGTTAAGCCAGCAGCTGTCAAGGGTTGGGTCTTCTCTGTATTCTAGGTTACTTCAGTTATTTCCTGTGCTTCTGGGAGATATGCAAATAACATTTTAAAGTTTTTTTTTTTTTTTTTTTTTTTTTTCCCCCCTGTTACCATATCCTATTAGATATGAGCGGATGTTGTAATATTTGCACAGAAGTTTGGGTCAGAGTTTTTATCTGACCTGTTATGACCAGTCCTCTGGCATCTAGGTCTGGGTGACTTCTGTCACCTATCTTTTTAGATCTGCACTTAGTGTAAATTAAGTCTATCATAATACTGTTTACACTTACCTTAGAGATTGCTTCATGAAATGGTGAAGGAACTTTCACTCCCTTATGGGCAGAAGACCTAATCTCGTTTCCAGTCACAACAGCTAATGAATGTACTTTAGGCTGCTTGAGAACAGAATCACACCTGTAAGAGAGCCAGAGAAGGATCTCTGTTTTAACTGTTGTGCTGGTTAAACACTAGGTACATTGTGTAAATGCTATTAATAGTGAAAAAAGCAACTTAATGCTACGCTTTATTGTACAATGAGGCAAAACAAACATGTTTGTTTTCTCCCCCTCCTCAAAACCAAAGCTGACTAGCTGGAGATTTACAAAATGAACTGTTACTAGGGAGCTCCTCGAAGAAAAATTAAATGTGATATAACAAGTAGAGTTTATTTAAAATTGGGAAATTATATTGCCTGTTTCCAAGCACAGTAAGCTGTAGTACTTAGTCCATAAGACAGCACTGAGAAATACTTGACTGTTAGAGATTCGTGCGGTAAATCTTGTACATTACGTGTGTACTTCTTGTTTTGCTGTATAGCTGTAGCTGACACTGTAGTTGTAAAAACAAGCTGGTTTACACTGACAAAGGTCAACCATAGCTTTATTTGTAGGCTAGCACCTCAGATTGCCATGTATCTTTACAATGATCACACAGTGCAGGGAGCTTGTTTTTCTTGTGCCAGGTACATCAAGAAGTAGTCAGGTTACAGAGCAATCAGGTCTGCAGAGTCTTACAGAAGCTGAGCTCTTTACTGCTGCTGCTGTGGCTTCCATTGCTGCTCATCACCATACAGTCTTGCCCTTTCCTTTTCAATGGCTCAAATGTATGTCTGATTACAGCAAGTCAATTCAGGGAGCTGAACTGTCTGCCAGAAATACTCCCGAGCTTGCTTCTTGTTGAGTCAGACAGTACCAGTTCAAGAAAAAGAGCTGATGCATACAGCCTGGGCTAGGCAGATCCTGCATTCAGACGTGCATGTACCCTAAATATTGTCTTCTGAAAAAGGAATAATCATCCTGAGATGGAAAAGAGGTGACTGAAATGTAATTCTCAGTGGAGTGAGGTGGTCTGTAGGGAACACGCACAGTCTTCTAATACAACTGGATGGATCAGCTGGATCCATCACAACTGGATGGAGGTTCAGGCTAGACATCAGGAAGAGGTTCTTCACTGAGAGGGTTGTCGCGCACTGGAACAGGCTCCCCGGGGAAGTAAGTAGTCACACCACCAAGCCTGTCAGAGTTTAAGAAACATTTGGACTGTGCACTTGGTCACATGGTCTGAATTTTTGGGTAGACCTGTGTGGTGCCGGGAGTTGGACTCGATGAGCCTTATGGGTCCCTTCCAACTCGGGATATTCTATGATTCTATCAAATGGTGGAAGGCTGGGAGAAGTAAACAGCAAAGACAGGAAGCCACTCCGTGCAAGTGCATTGAACTCTTTGCTATAGAACTTTAGCCATGGCTCTAGGGTGCCTGAGCATCACCTTTGGCTCAGGAACTCTGCCTACCATAAAT
This sequence comes from Cygnus olor, assembly GCF_009769625.2. Classification (NCBI taxonomy): domain Eukaryota; kingdom Metazoa; phylum Chordata; class Aves; order Anseriformes; family Anatidae; genus Cygnus; species Cygnus olor. The sequence goes on along the minus strand of NC_049173.1, from coordinate 65,130,624 downwards.
CTCTGGAGGGTGGAAGAATGTTCTGAAGAAAAATTGCTCTGTTTTGACCTCTCTGTATGCTTTTTTTTTTTTTTTTTTTTTCTTCTGGGCTGTTTGCTGCTGTAGAGGATGGGTGCTATGTCAAACAAAGCCATGGTCATTCAGACAGCAGGCTTAGGAAAGCAGTTGGAGTCAGGAGTTCTGCTGCCTTAGAAACAGTTGACCTCCTGTAGTAGGTTGGCTATAGACAGCTATAATGCAAGGGGCCCCTCTTATGCCCTGCAGTTATATACTCTTATATGCAGCATTTAACACCTGCTGGGTTTTAATCCTCTGAAGTGCTGATTGCTCTTTACCCAGGGATAAGTAATCTCTGTACTTCAGCATCTAAAATAAAGTAGATGGCGGTAGCTGCTATGAAGGAAGCAAACCTTGCCTAGAAGAAGAAAATGGATTGTCTTTTTTTTTTTCCACTTCCCAACACTGTCATATGTAGCACAAAGTCTGTGCTTCATATATGGATATGCATATAGACATGTATGTGATCTCTGTGGGTGGAGAGATGCAGGGTAAAGCTGGAATGCTTACCCAATTGGAGTAGTGAACAAAATGTCCAAACTGAAAACTTTGGGACATAAATGAAGATCAAAACATGAAATAAGAGCAGCCTGCCAAACGCTGCTAAATAGTTCTCTTTGGCAAGGTAATTTCTGTAGGTGTTGATCTTTCAGAAGCTATTTTGAAAGGAGACAGCATTTTGCTTAGCACTAGTACTAGCAGTTAGCAGAAGATTTATGGTGTCAGGCTACTATAGAGAGGAGCAAAGAATTCAGTGCTACTTGTATTACTTCTCATTTGTGAATTTTCAAGTGCCTTGCATCATTTAAGTCCAGGTATTGCCAGATGTTGAATATTTCAGCTGCTGCTGAACTTGCTAGGATGTGAGGTCAATTAGGACATAATGGGGTACTGAGAAGATCGTAAGGTCAGCCCTATCCTGACTCTTCAAGAAGCAATTTTGCTAAAATGTGTTATTTTCCTCCTCAACTTCTTCCATATTTGTCAGGGAAAAAAAAAAAGGTTACTGTCTAAACAGAGAAAATCTGTACAGGTAAGTGTTAAACAAAGAAGAATACTTATTAGGAGCGATTATTCTTAGCATTCTCATGGACACCCCTGCAGTCTGGATTAGCGTAGTCATGTTGTGATTAATGGCCTTATCAAAACTCAGAAACATTGTGAAACTTACACAAAGCAATGCAATATCCACTACCACCACAGAACATAGTAACAAGGCAAAGCATGAAACAGTCTTTGATGTCCTTAATAAAAACTATCAAGGGATGTTTGCAACTGCATCAGTCTTTGAGGAAAAAAAAACAAACAACAGATACACTGACTATGGTGATAGAATAGATAATGTATTAAAGAAAAATTAACATATATTTGGGGACCTTTATAGCAGTAGGTGCAGGGAAACTTTTCTTCATGAGGAGAAACTGTAGTTGTCTGACAGCATGGAGAACATTGGGGTTAGAAATCTTAACTCTTAAAGCCAGCATATTTTTTTTAAGGGCTTTTAAGGTCCTTAATGGCTAAGGGCCTTTTCAGTATTGTATTGCTTTAATTTTTTTTTTTTCATACTTCTATCCTTGCTTTTCATGTACCTTTATCTACTGTAACATGATATTTGCGTATCCTTTTAGGTCTCCGTAGTTGGGTCCAGTAGCTTTAGCAGAACCTGAGAATAGAAATTGCCTTGCTTTACCCTAGCTTTGATAGTTATAGTTATGCTTGAAAACTTCCCCTAGATAATACTAAAAGCAGTTCTTGTAGCTGCTTTAAAGAAGCGTCATTTGAGCATCAGTGAATACAAATTTAAGTCCAACACTTCTGGAAAATGGTTGGGAAGCTGGTTTCCAGTGTTACAGACTCTTCTGTAGATCCTGCTGCTTTATCTTTCAGTCAGTTTGCTGAGGTAAAGTGTCTTTCCTTGCCCAGAAAAGCACTATCTTGTTTTTCAGAACAAATAAATTGGCTCTGAAGAGTCAGAGGGTTTTGTGGAACTGATCAAAAGTGTCACTTAAAGTCTTTCCAGATACTTCCTCCCCACCTCTTCCTGCCCAACCAAAAAAAAAAAGAAAAAAAAAGTGCTAGCATCCTTCCTACCAGGTCATAGGTTTTTTCCTATCTGGTCACTTCAGTGTGCTCCTAAGGTTGCATTGTGGTTCCCAAGCTAAAGATAATACAACCTAAAGAGAAAAGCAAAACCAGAGAAACTGAGATAAAGTATATAACTAGCTTGACACACAAATGGGGTACTTGTACATATGCTTTATTGACATAGCCAAATGTTCTCTCTGTTGTAATCTGCTTTCTGGAGACTGGTAGCATCCTCTGCTGCTTGTTCAGTACTTAGAATATTCTTGCATTTATGCTTGACTTAAGTCAGTATTCTTTGCTACTATTTTTGGATAATTTAATCTGAGTAACTCCTTCTAGTGAAGATAGCTCATACACCTCTTCAGTAGATCTTGTGTATCTTCATTGGTTCTCTTCATATTCTCTTGAGAAATGCAGATATGTGAAAGTGTAAAGCACAGCAGGAAGAGGAGTGTTTAGGAGAACATTACTCACTGCTTCAATAATAATTTGGGCTGTCAATGACACCAAGGGATGTGCTAATTGATAGTGTCCAGACAGCAGATCTGATATAAAGAATTTTTTTTATAATGAAATTTTGCATGAAAACAGAGCAGTGAACCATTTCACCTTTATTGCTGCTGTTCTTATAAACAAACTCAAAGAAACTGAACGTTTTAACTCATGTCAAGTTTTAGCTTTGTTATGGTTGAAGGTCTTCCCTGGAGTACCTATCATTATAGAGTGAGAATTGCTTGGACAAGGCTTTTCAGGTTCTGTTTTTTAATCCGTTTTTCTTGTAGCTGTATAGTAGACATTTGAAATAAGTAGGAATAATAAATAACATAGACAGTAATAGCCAGAGTTTCCAGGAATGTAAAACTGAAATGACAATAGCAAATGATTTCTGATTAATGGAACACTTGTGCCTTCCATCATTTGAGGGACTGGCTAAGAGAACTCTGTCATAGCTAAAAGTCTCTCTTTTATTTCCCTTTGTTTTGACTGCTCTAGCAGATCTAATAAGCTCGCCAGTTCCTTGGTTTTCCCAGCCCTAGATTAGTAACAAAGGCAAGGGTAGGTGTGACTAACGTCTGTAAAATTTTGGGATAAGAACCAATTTATAATGTCCTCTGATTAGAATGACAAGACCGTGAGGTGTGTTCAGACAAAGGGTGGGGTTTCTTAGAGTAACCTATAGGTTACAGCAGAAGCAAGAGCGTTAATCAAGCCTGATCAACCATTTGTTTTTTAAAAAGGATTTTAGATCAGGCCTCTACATTATTTGCTAGCTGTTTTTTGAGCTTCTTCTGTGATCTATAGCACTTCAAAAATAATGAAACATTATAATTTAGGTTTATATCCTGTAATGAAGACCCTAAAATAAAATAAAGTTAATTAAAAATGCAGTTGTTTTACTGCTGAAGTTAGCATCTGCTAGTCTAAGGCAAGACTTGCTCTGAGTAATTTGACTTCGTAGGTGGAACTTTATTTAGACACATGGCAGATGTTGCTTGTATATTCTGTGAACTTCTCATTTGTGGAAAATCTGGCCAGTTATTTGTTGTCTACACATGGGCTTAGGGTCCATGTTTTTAAAACAGTTGTGGATAAGGGCACTTAAGGAAAATTGTGTGACTTTCAAAAAAATTGTAATGTGGTATTTTAAATCATTTTGTCTGTTTATTATGAACGGCACAAAGCTGTGCTGGGAAGGTTCAAACTGGACATTAGGAAAAATGTCTTTACCATGAGAGTGGTCAAACACTGGAAAAGGCTTCCTATTGGGGCAGTTGATGCCCCAGGCCTGTCAGTGTTCAAGAGGCACTTGGATAATGCCCTCATTAAGGTGCTTTAACTTTTGGTTAGTCCTGAGGTGGTCAGGCAGTTGCATTTGGTGATCTTTGTAGGGCCCTTCCAATTGAACTCTTCTATATTTCTGGTTTTGACCTTTTCGATTACTTCAAGTATCTTAGGATACCTTCAAGAGTTGAATTTGAATGAAGAACTTGTGTTTTATATATGTATCCTGTGAATCAAGATGAAGTGGGGGAGAGAGTGATTTACTGAGATGGGGTGTGAAGGTTTTCCTTATGTTTTGAATTTTCCTCCATAAACGTGAAACCTTGATGTAGCAAACTTTTATGCTATCAATTCGCTTGTCTATGTTCACATTCTTTCTTACTGTGGGGCTTTAAATTTATCTTCAGAGCATGAATTTTGTGTTGTATTTTTCAAGGATGTATGCTTTCCACTAGATTAGCAAATATGGTGGCTATAATACCTAGACCAATATTCTGCTAATGTGCAGGTATGAGTAGGTACTTTTATAAAGAGCTGTAAAGGTGAAACTATGGATGTGACTTCTACTTTCCAGGATAGAGAGGTGATTCTAATTTCAAAAATCTTGAAGCGGTCTTTAGTAATAGAAGCAGTAATAGTTCAGTTAAATAATAAAGTAAAAATCTGTGCTTGTCACATTAGGCTTTTTTTTTTCTTTAATTCATTATGAATGGTTTAATTTCTTCCATGGGCAAACGACACAAAATATGCTGGGAATATTGTATGCATTGCACATCTGCATAATAATAAAGAACTTTGTTATACTCTGTGTACGCTTGTTCTTAAATCCACAGGCTTTATTGTGATAAACATACAGAAATATTCTTAAAATAGACCTCATTATAGCTGCCTGTGTGTTTTGCATAGCCAGTGCTAATTGTTCGAATAGCAGTTACAGCTGCAGTTGTGTTTTTACCTTTGTGTCAGCTAATGATTCCATATAAAGAAAGTACCCACTATTTTTCTCCCCAGCTTCAGCTAGTAAAATCCTCTAGTAATAAACATGTGGAGAGTGTTCAGGTCATTAGTTCTTGGCTTTAGATAAACAAAACCATAAAACTTCTTAAATCTTCAGAACTTTGAGTCAGTGTGTTCGTGTCTTGCCTAGGTAGTTGTCTGGCTTTTCCTTTGCTTGAGCACTGAAACATGTAAGTTTTTGTGACATTCTGTGTTGGCTTCATCCCCTCAAAAGATGCTTTTATGATTACAAGATTGCATATACCTGTGGAATAGTAGAAGTCACTAATAAAGCCATGCAAGTCATGAGGTACAGGTGCCAAACACTATATATATCTTGGAATAGCTTAAGATCTCAGGAAGGAGGCTAGTTTTAAGATCCTGTTGCTACAATCACCAGGTGAGTTAGGCCCAAACTTGCAGAGAAAGAAGTCCATGCTGCTGCTGGAATCAAACTAGTATGTACAGCACTAGGATAGAAGCACACCTTTCAGTTGCGTGCAATCTGACACAAAATAGGTTTATAGGCAGAGATTGTAGAAAAGGCACAAAGGTTGTCTTGTGGGGATAGACAGTTCAAAGTTGAGAAAAGCAGGGAGATATACAGTATGCAAGATGTCTACAGATTTTAACCGCCAGCTCTGTTAAAAATATCGAGCATTAAAGAATTCCAGGATTCACTGTAAGAGGTTTCTGCTGTTGCCAAAGTTCTTAATAACCTGACTACCACCTGTACTAGTGCTGCTGCTGCCCATAGCCACCATGCGTATAGTGTCCTTGTCTTGAAGGGAGAATCCACTCCTCTCATCTTAGGAAGTAAATGTTTTCGAGCCCAAATATTCTTGTAAGCATGCCATCTGTTCAGTCTCACAGCTTTGGGCATTGATAAGATCATCTTGATTGTGTTCAAAAGAAGGCAGAGGTTGAATTCTGATGTTTCTTCTGTCAGCAAATTGGTGATATTCTGTAATTCTAATACTGTAAACTGGTGCTTAAACATCTAATTCTTATCTTATTAATGAGGAGGTATTTTTATTGCTGTAACTGAATGACTTAAAATAATTGAGAGCTCACTGGGCAGGTGGCCAAAGCTCTGAGCTAGAAAAAAATCTCTGAGCTAGAAAAAAATCATTTATGGAATTTTTTTTCCTTATTCAGCCTACTTGAGCCACCTGCTGATGCAAGGCCTAGAGGTCACAGGTTGTCATAAAGCTGAATGTGAGCTTATTTGAAATGAATCTCATCAAGTTGGCTTGGATTCATATAAAACTGTGCTATATTCTCTTACCACAGCTAAGTTAATCTTTCTACAGCATTTTTGCCAGTCTGAACCATCCGGTTGCAGAGAACTTGCAGAAGGAATTGTGCAGTGAGTTTTATTTTGAGCAAGAAACCTCCCAACTAACTGATATCATTCAAGTATGCTCTGTCAGTATGTGGGATACATCTGTTGCTTGCTTCTTGAAACATTTTTCTGGCTGGGATCTGTTCACTGAGATGCTTGCCGGAAAAAATGCCAGATCCCGGAGAGAGAGAAAGGAGTACGGAGACTTTATACGCAAATGATAGTCCTCACTTCTAAGATCCTGAAGAATGTGCATTTATTGCCTGCAATAAGATCATTTTAATTGCATGCCTGAAGGAGGAACATCTGTGTGATGGTAACTATGTTTCTCCAAGAAAATGAAATCAGGTGCTTCCCTTGATCCAGAAGCTGGGTTCTAGCTGGAGTGGTAAAGGGTACCAAGGATGCTTCAACTCTTAGACCGTGCACAAAAAGACAAGAAAGAACAGTGTATGGGTGCTGTGTGCTGACATGAAAATCAGATGTGTGAATGTTCTCTCTTGACTTGCTTACTCTGTTATAGCTATGCTCTTAATACTATTTTTTTTTTTTTGGTACGGCGTCGTCCTTGGGCACTGCTAAACATAGTGCCATATGCCCATCAGCATAATTCTAGCTCATTCTATTCCAAATCTCCTGATTATTTTTCAGGAAGTTATTAAAAATATTCTGGAAGTAAAACACATCTGCTAGATATATACACATTATTCAAATGCCAGGAGAAAGCCTTCTCTGTATGTACAGTAATGAAAGCACAGAATCTTAAAATAGACTTCTGTGACTTGCATAATAATTGAAACACTGTTTACTGGGAAGGCAGCAAGAATGTAACTTGGGAACCTTCCTTGGCTGAGGGTCTTGGATGAACAAATAGTGTATCAAGGTGCTTTAGCTACTGCATGAAGAGTATATTCTGTGTCAGTCAGATGGACCCCCTTTCTCCCCATCTGCCTAACAATCACTTGAATCTACAGGTTATTGAAAAGCCTGCCTTCAGTAACTGGAGAAGGTGATCTTTATCACATTTAATATCTACTGAAGAAAATGTCTGTTAATAAAAGGGTGCCGGGTTTAGCTCTAAAATAATAATGGAGAAGTTCTTTGGATTTCTGCCTTCATTTTGTATAAAACTTCCAATGAAATGCCATCATTTTGGTTGTCAATGCGTAATTGTCTTTTAATTATTGGCTGCTAAGCAGTCACTTATTTTTTTGCTGTTTTTGAAGGCAAAATCTTCTCATGAGACTTTCCAAGTATTCTGGGAAAAACCCGGAAGAAATGAAACTGTTTCACTCTTAAACTGTAGATATATCTTGCGTGTGTCTTATGCCCACCTTAGCAAGTTCATTGTGTGTTGTATGACAATGAATGAAGGTACATGAGAGTCTTCTAGGCTGTTTTGCTTATGATGCCTGTCAAAACAGAACTTCGGAGGAAAGGGGAAGGCAGGGTCTTAAAACCAATACTAAGAGAAATCTAACTTGAGTGAATCTTGAGTTCTTACTGTGTGCGTAAAATTACTTAAAGGAGTGAATAGCTTTGTAGAATTGTAGAATTGTATCCTTTGCACCGTTCTACAGAATAACATTGAAACTCAAAACACACATTCTTCATGGTAAATAAAAGTAGAAACAAGTACTATTTTGCCTGAACATGTAGAATACCAAATACAATCATACTTTCAGTTTTGTAAGCAACTTTGATGTAGTTAGATGCTTTTTTTTGTTGATCTAATTTCTTGCAAGTTTTTAAATCCTTATTTTTGAGGGGGAGTAATAGCCACAGAATGGGGTGCTTTAGTGTCACCAAAGAAATGTAATATATAAAAGGTAAGAGTCATTGTTTCAATCTTTAACACTATAGGCTTGATCTGAAAGGGAACATTCTATTAAAATAGCTTCCTGGTGCTTCTGAGCAATCAGGTTTAACAGTATTGCAATTCTCTAACTGTCAGACAGTCCTATTAGTCTCAAGAAAACTTTCTATCTGCAGTTGCAACTAGGAGAGAAAAGAAGCAATTTTTACAGCCAGTGTACATGGATTTAACGTTTATACGTGGGTAGTGGAAACTGCCCTCCAGGAAAGATAGTGCTATAAGATGAAGACTTTTCTTGTAACCAGTGAAGGACAAAGATTTAACTTCAGATTTCTGAATAGCGCTTTTTAGGTAAGTGGTAGTAGAATCCCTTTCTTCATACTTGAATTGTCTGTTAAATGTTTGGAAAAAGTCTTGACTTGAACAGACATAATAAAATTTACTGTCCAATAAGTTCCTTTAATGAATGAACACTGCCTCAGTCATTCTTCACTAACAGAGAACACTGTGTAAATATACAGCCTCTAATTTAGTCTTGCCAAATCTTTGATGTTCCAATCCAACCAGCTTCAGCCAGTTAATGAAATTATTGGTCTCTGATTTAGATTCATTGTGTTAGCCTACTGGAAAGAAAGCAACCTAATGAAATGTTCAGCAAAGCCCAACAGCAGTGCTGCATGAATTAGTGGTGTTAAGCCTCCTTTAGCCTCCATCTGTGTTCTCTTTCAGCTCTGCTAGATACTTATCTTGCAGGAAGAAAAGAATGCAGCTTTTGGCAATGGCGCCTAGCAAAATTTCTGTTCTAGATTTCTGCTGCCAGTGACAAAATGTATTTTTAGCAATTTCAGTGGTTCTTAAATTTCATGAATAAAAGTAGAGAATTGCAGTTGTAGAACTGTTATTTTTTATTTTTATTTACCTCCAACTTGGCATAGTAGCTGCTAGTTGGGTTTTATCTGATTTGGTTGTCTAGCTGGAACTCATCAAAACCCTTAAAACATTGAGGGAATACTTATGGGGTGGGGTGTGGACAAAGGGAATGAGAGGGAAGTTATAAAGGATTTTAAAGGAAATCCTTTGCTTTTTGAAGGGATTATGAAAACAGAGACTCTAATCATGATTTCTTTGCCAATTCTACAACTTCAGGTAAGATTTTAGGTGCCAGACCTCTCCTCTGCAGAAAAAGAAAGTATACAATCTTTGGAAACAATGTCAGGCTTCACAGGGAGATTATAGAGCTGTAGTTCATATCTGCAGGGAGAAAACAAGAAAAGCCAAAGCTAGGTTTGAGTTGACAATGGCCACTGTGGGGTTAGACAATAAAAAAAATACTTTTTCAAGTATGTCAACGCCCAAAAGAGGTCTAAGAAAAACATTGGACTGATATTTGATGAAGATGGTCACCTAACAAGTAAGGGTGAGGAAAGGCAGAGGCCTTTAATATTAAAAACAGACAAAAATGTCATTAATGTTAGATGTTTAAGGAGGGTTTAAGGAGGTTCCTATTTAAGGAGGGTTTTGTGTATTTTGCATCAAACTTCAGTGCTCCCTAGATTCCTGTCTGAAATCTGGAGAAGTTGTCTGCTCTTTTTCTTTCTACTAATTGTAAGCTCAGTCTTAAGGAAGTCTTATTCTTGTGCCCTGATGCCGCTTTAATGCTCCTTCTCTAAGTCAAACGGCAGAAGTCAAAGTGAGCTGTTTGAGTCTCTGGTGCCTGAGGGAGAGGAGCCAGCTTTGTTGATCAAAGCAGCAAGCAGGATCATTAACCTGTCTGCAAGGCAGTGCTGTCATTAGAGAAGGACAGAATGACAAACTAGCAAGGGTTATGACTTTGTCATGCAACCCAGATGCCTTGCTTGGCAACCAAGTACTGAAATATACATAGCGAGGAGTTCCTACTGTCCCTTCTGTCGATTCTGTGCAGCCTTATTGCTGTAAGCATAGTCATAATTCTGCTCCATGTCCAATAAACAAACAAAAAAACTACCAAACTTTATTTAAAATAATTGAACTCCAGCTGCAGAACAAAATTTTTGATTTTATGATGTTCTCCCACACAGAAATAGTGCAAGAGCTTTCTATCCAGTCTGGTATGAAAGGTATTCTATTTCCAGTTCATAAAGATGAATATAAATCATGTGGCATCTCATGTCTTGATTTAGGATATCCATTAAAGATGGATTAAAACTTGAAAGTAAATGTTTCAGATGTTTTCTAAAGGCTGTGTTTTGAGATAAAAAAAAAAAAAAGAGAAAATGACACTTTTTTTTTTTTTTAAAGCCTGGTAGAGGTACTATGGTTTCAAAAAGTCTTACTGTCCTACAGGGTTGTAAACCTCCTCTTGGATCAGTTTCTCTCTAAAATATTCCATGGTTTCTTTCCTCTTAAAGGACACATTTGTTAGCAATAAACCAATAGACCTTTCTTTTTATTTCATCATAGGAAATATCAAGCATCGTAGGAATATCAAGCAGTTTAGTACTAATGCAGCATACATATGCGGCATTAAAAGCTCCGCTTAATAGGAAAAGAACTGTAAGTTAGCGTGGTTTGTAATCAAACCATACATTGATTTAAAAAAAAAAAAGCTTTTAATTAAAATGCTTTTTCCCACAAAAAGCATTCTTTCTATGTAAAAGCTTGGAAGAAACAAACTAGCAAGATTTTAGGCAAAAGTTTTAAAATCAGACTTGAGACTGATGCTTGCCCTTTTTGTTAAAATTATCCCAAGGAAGAAATGAATATTTCTCAGTCAGCTATTCATTGTATTTGTGCTGCATGTTGCCTAAAGTTAATGGCTTTAAAGAAATAACGTAGTTATTTTAGTCATATTGGGAGTTGTTCTCTCCTTTTTAAAACTGATTGGAATAAATGAGTATCTTCTTAACAGTAGACATGAATTAGTTTGAAATATTTTCTGCTTGTTGTCTATAGTAATACTGTTCTCTAGCCTTTGATCAACAAAGTGATATTTTGTCTCACTATGGCAGTAGTGATGATGAAATTTTGATCTCAGCCAAGATGTAAGCTATTTCATTGCCTATATCCACACATCACAGGAGAAAGAGGATTCTTACTTTCTTGCTGTTGAATTGATGTATGGTGCCTCATTTAAGCAAAACAAAAATAATGAAGCAGTCTTGGCATAGTACAGATTTTCTCCTAGGTTCTTTTTCCAGACACAGAGAACTGGAAAACATGCCTTAATGAAGGAGGCTTGCGGCAGTTTGCTTTTACTTCTTTTGTGTTTGTCACAGCTGTTATGATATTTTCCTTAAAGCAAAATAACCTCCCAAAACAAAACAAAAAACTGTGAATACTCTTCCTTCTCCTCCTGGAGGACCGTAGTGTGGTGGTTTTTTTTCTTTTTTCTTTTTTCTTTTTTTTTTTTCCTAGAATTTTCTGAGAAGCTTAGTATTTGTATTACCCTTGAAGAATTAAGGGAATTAACTTCTACGTTCAGGCATTGTAAAAAGAAACTTCCAACTGAAGTTTCAAGATGGTGGTAGAGGTATAGGATGATGTCAGTTTGACTCTTCCAGAAAATACAACAAACCTAAGTTGTTAGCACCACAGAAGAAGTATTGTCCATCTTATTAGTTCTTTTCTTCACCACAAACTGACTTGAAAACATTTTACCAATAGATACACTAATACAAAGCACCAAAGTTACAAAATTGCTATATGCTGAATGTTTTAAATACTATCTTACCAGAGTGGAACCGAATGCACTTGTATAAAAACAAATCTAATGAGAGAAATGAATAGTAATGAACTTGTATTCAGATCCTGAATAGCAATCAGAAGGCACTGATAAAAAACAAACAAAATAACCCACAATGATGACAACTCCATAGTTATGGCTACCTGTTTTTCCTATCATCTGAAATGGTAACTGCAGCTATTACTGCTCTTGGCAGCTAGCTGTGTGTTCTGCATCCTGGTGTCACTTAGTTCTGTGGATACTTTACAGAAATATTATTTGACTGATGAGTCATCCTCAGAACACAGGATTTTAATGAAATAATGCTTGGCGTGGGGTAGTTTAAGTGAAAACTGGTGGAAATTACTTGAGCTGGGGAAAAAATTACACTGGAACTTTTTTTGTACTTCAAGTCTTTTACAACAGGAAGTAAAATAAATGAGTATCGCTAGAAAATGAACTGAAAATTCGATGCTTCTCTTTAGCTGCTACAGGGGTCCTTTTCTTCAGAGAAAAAACACAGCAAGCATAAAGTTGTATCTTGTGTCACTGGATGAAGAAGCAATTTTGCTAAATGTAAATTTTTTTTTGGTACCTTGTTTTTTTTCCTGTTCCTTAAAGGTTGAGTTGTTTTCCTATATTTTCTCATAATCTTCCACCCTCTGTCTACCCTTTGGTCTTTACTTTCCACTGGAAGAACCGAAAATGCTATTTGTATGGACTGTTTACCATGCAAAACAGTATGTGAATCTTCATTCTATATTGTCTTTTTCCTAGGGGACTTGACTTGAGAAATGCAGATTCAGGAGGAGGAAGGACTGTCATCAGAAAGTTACTAGTAGTGACACTTTACTTTTCCTTAGGAGTAATGACCCACCAAGAATACATATTAATTCTCAGAGCTAAAATTTTTATTTCTGAAGCATTTCCAATAGAACCATTGTAACACTTAGAAAGAACTGAATTTACTGAGGCAGGCCCTGTGTAGAAAGCATGAGACCAGTAAATAACACCTGAGCCTTGAGCAGAATTTCTGTGGCTGAAAGAACTATGTTATGTCCAAGCTATAGAGAAAGCAAATTCCGTAGCAAACTCCACACGGAACAAATCTGCTATGGCCTATATTGCACTTTCTTATTAACATCTTCTTCTCCTAACATATTGCCACAGGGCATTTATACCAACTAAACGTCAGTGTAAAGTAGATGATGTCATGTTAACTGGTTAGTCTTTCTCTCTGACTTAGAATTTCCCTTTGGATATATATGCGGAGCAACCTTTGAAACAGTAGCAAACATTTTGGTAGGTAGAAACACTGCAAGCCTCAGTAAATTGTCAGTTGAAAATACAGCTAGGTTGGACACCTTGCATTTGCTACAGACTTGTGTAAATTGTAAATCAACAAATTTCATCCTGTAACAATAACTACAACAAATTAGAAGGTCCTTCAATGAACAAGATATGAAATAAAGGAACTCAGATGTTTAGCTGATACAAGCTGATGTTCTTTTATGGTTTCAACAGAACTATGCTGATTTATTTCGGCTGAATTCTTTGCCCTTCTCCTTATTGTGTTGAAAAAAGGTGTTTTGGTTAGCAGGATTTTATGGCTGTGCTTAACCTGAGTTGCTGCTGTGAAGATGGCACAACAGTTCTGGCCTATGTATATTGCTAATGTAACAATACGTAAGTCTGAACATGAGGTGATGTTAAAGATAAATAAAATTTGTGTTTTAGCACAGTGCTGTTTGTAGATGTCACACTGCAGTTGCCTGAAGACGTCAGCTACATTATTCTAGTTGATGGTTGAAAATTTTAACTTTTCAGCTCTAGTTGGAATATTTTTAGCAAGAAGCTGTTGCAGTTGAAGCACAGGAAAGAGTCTAAGGAAATCCGCATCATTAGACTGGATAATTGAAAACACACAGCTGGGTGCTCTAAGGAGGAAGAGAGGTGGTATGATTTAAACAGATTGTACTTTACTCTTAAGCCCAAATTGTCTTGTAGTTTTTTGAAAGTCAGCTGCTTGCTTTTCTAAAAGATCTTGTATTGCTGATTGGTGGTGATTTATTCCTTGACTGGAAACACTATGAAGTGGCATTAGGAGAGGCAAGTTGAAATTCACACCCTTCTTTGTCTTAAGCCTTATGAAAGTAGGTGATTTTGTTAAACAAAACGATCGTTCTTAGTGTACGGGCTATTTAGGACTAGCAAAGGAATAAATTTGCCAGGGGAGGTTTAGGTTGGATATTAGGAAAAACTTCTTCACTGAAAGGGTTGAGAGGCATTGGGTCAGGCTGGCCAGGGAAGTAGCTGAGTCACCATCCCTGGAAGTATTCAAAAGATGTGTGGATGTGGTGCTTAGGGACATGGTTTAGTGGTCGACTTGGCAGTGCTAGGTTAATGGTTGGACTTAATGATCTTTGTCTTTTCCAACCTAAATGATTCTATGAATGTGTTTTTCTGACATCCAGTGTGAATTTGGCAAAGGACAAAACAGTAGCCATAATGACAATAGAGTCCTGTTTAGTTTTGAAGTCGACTAGAAAAGACAATACAAGGAAGGGTGAAACCATTTCAGTACATAAAAGTAAATAAATAAAAATGTGTTCTGATTGCAGTCCTCCAGTTTAAAAAAAAAAAAAAAAAAGCCGGGGGAGAGAGGGGGGGAAAAAAAAAGCCTGAGCACTTTTGCAGTCTGGCATAGGACCATTACAGTAAAAGCTAGGCTAGTGAAGTGCTAAGTATCTGCTAACAAAATACATTTTGTAGCTCTTACATGGTCTGAAGAAGCTCCAGTTCATGTGTGTGTGTTGTGCTGATAAAAATTCAAGCTGTAAATTAAGCTGTAAATAATGTTATAATTCACAACAGGTATAACTCTGTAGGCCCAGAAATAAATGTATCTGAAGCCAGTTTCCAGACTGGAAATCTTCCAGATTATGTAACAGCATTTTATTTCAATCTGCTGTACCATCAACCCACAGAAATACAACAGAACAATATTCTCCCTTGCTTCACATAACTCACAATCACCTAAACTTGTCATCTAGACTTTCTGCACAGTTCTAGTAATATTTCCAGCTGCACAATTGCTTTTTCCTCTAAAGTCCTCACTTTTTTTTGCTTTCACTCTAGCTTTTCATGCTTACACCTTCAGTGGCCCAGTCCTTTTAATATAAGTCAAATCTCAATGAAACTTGTGCTCTATTTCCTCATGTTACAAGTATGAAGTTATTTTACTTTTTTTAATTTTTTTGACCAGTTTAATTCATTGGGCTCCAATACATATGGTAAGCCTCTATAAAAGAGCCTCTATAATATGGTAAGCCTCTATAAGAGTTAATGCACTTTATGCTTCCAGATTGCTTAGATTTTTTTAAATCCCATTGCTAGTCCCACTTTGGTTTTTCTGTTACTTAGTAACAGAATTTGTTCATTTATACAGACCATTCAGAGATTAGGTCAAGCCTAGGTCCATCAGTTCTCTCTTCAGTTATACAAATAACTCTCACTTATGCTGTGTGGTTTTCTCTCCCTCTCCTTCTCTCTTTCTTTTCTGTGACTGATATCTGATGGGGCTGGGGTCATTCTTTTGATGTAAGATCTCCAAATTACATTGCAGACTTCAGGAAGCTTTTCAGTAGGTATTTACTTTCTCTGCAGCCAGTGTTGAAAGGCTGTTTTTCCTTTGGCATATGAGAGCTCTCCACTGCTAATTGTGCCAGGTATGATGCAGAATGGAAAAGATGATTTTTAAAGACATCTAATTTTTAAAAGTAAATGCTAAGATACTGATCTAGGTTTGATCCATGCAACTGTTCAGATCTGTTGAATCTGAATAGTTCACATTCATGAACTATTCATGCTTCATCTCAACATGTTGAAGCATGTCTGCAGCCTGTGTTGAACTTTGTCTGACCTGTGTCAAGCACTGAGATCCATTAATTTGTAGCTCCACAAAAATGTGACAAGTATTTGCTGTCTGTTCTCAAAGGGGTGTTGTAAGTTTTATCTAATGGCATTTTAAAAATGCTTTGAGAGCCACTGATTCAGAAAATACAAACTAGAAACTTTCAGTCTTTAACTGATGCAAGCATACTGACCCAATGGTTATGTGGACGCCAGTTGTTCTGATAATGTAATCATGAGTCATTTTCTGACCTTCTTGTGGAGGATGCAACTAATATAAGCCCACCCCAGGATGGGCTGAGATAAGGGACTGCCTTAAAAATGAAATTTACTGCTATGTTCTAATTCCATACTGTAGTGCTGTTGAACATTTCAAAGATGGAAGGGGGTGAACTTGATTTGTTATGCCAAAGGCCACAGAGCATATGTATTCCACTGAAAAAAAAATGCAGGGAATGTGATTGTTGTACATCAAAAGAATGTGCATGTATGACTCAAATATATACCATCTGGAATATTGTTATTTAGTAAGGAAAGAATCTGGTTGGAACTGCATATGAGATTCTTGAAGTGTTTTTTTTTTTTAAATGGATACCAACCTTTTTTTATTTAAAAATAAAATCCATTTTTTTTTAATATATACTCTTTTGCAGGTCTAAAATCAGGAGTGCCATGTGAAGTACTAAAGACTCTTTATATATAAATTTCTGAATCATATACTAAGTGAGCTGTACAGGCTGGTGGTTCTGTAATGACTGTTGAAATAAGTCTTGGCTTTAACTGATTTTTATCTTTGCAGGCTTCCTCTTGGCTTTTTTTTTTTTGTAGTTGTCTCTTTTTAAAACAAAAAGAGAAGTCATATGGAAGTATTAATATGTTGCTTACTTTTATTTGACGTTCTTGCAGCACAGACCAGTGTGACATTCCAGGCCCAATCAAATTAAATTTTTAATTTCTTCTCATACTGCAAGAGGTGTTATAATACCAAAGTAAACTGAAACCTTTCTTGCTATGGAGTCATTTTTTTTAAAAAAGTAGTACAAAGTTGTTGGTTTGGGGTGTGGTTTTGTTTGTTTGTTTTGGTTATTTATTTATTAATGCAGTGAATGGATTGGAGAAGAGCTTACTCCTGGACATGGTCATGCTTGATAAAAATAAAGAAAAAAAAAAAAATCAAAACCCCGTAATTCCCCAAACAGAAGACTTTTTCAATTCCTTCTTAAAAAAAACAGAATGAATTACTAACGTGTTCTAGGTATTTTAATGCATATGTTGGTTTGCTTAGACTGTGGCTGCAGTACCTAATGAAATAATGTGTTAGAAAATTGTTTCAGTAGTCTCAAGGTGTAGAATCCATATTTCAGCTGAATTACACGCTTGGACATGAATTTGGCAAAATAACATGAACAGAGGATCTTGAGCATTTACTCTGTACCCAGTGGCTGAATGATAGCTCGCCAAAACTGTTCTTTAAAAAGACTGGAATAATGTTGACTGGAAAATGGATCAATTAAAACAACTGCTTTCTCCAGCATTATTCTTCTGTAGTCTGTCCTCCCTAGCAGTAAAGCAGAACAATCTGGGTTCCTTATAATTTCTGGATGAATAATAAACTGATCCTACAGAAGTCATCCATTTTTTCTAAGCATCTGTAATTTAACGTAATATTAAGACAGAGTAATTGAAGTATGGAGTTCCTTTCATGTGAGAAGGGGCTGTGTATACAAGACTTATAACACGAGTGATCTTAGAAGGATTATGGTAGGTCTGTAAAATCATAGATGGAAAGGTGACTACTTTTTCTTGGAATAAGAGAGAGTGCAGATTCAAAAAGGGATTATATCAATTTGTGAAGTAAAGACGAAGCCATAGCTAGTGTAACCAGTTGCTTGGTTGCAACCTCTGACGCAGAAAGTCTTTAAGACGTTAAATGTGTTGATGCTTTACCAGGCAAAGCCTGACAAAAGAACTATTATTGTCTTTAAATGTTGAGAGCTAGACATTGTTTGGAAATAGGATATTTAGTTATGTCAGTTTTTGGTTGACACATTGCAAAGATTTGTGTGCTTATAGTTAAAGACAGAAGAAACAGCACTAACAACTGGGTTGAGAAAGCAGAGATTTTTAGATACTACAAATGATTTCATATTTCCTAACTTTTTTTGCTTCTGAAGATGAAAAGATTCAGAGGTTGAGTGGCCCACAATCTCTGGAAATCTGCTTCAAGTATATCTGAGGTTTAACACTTAAAAATGAATATACTTGAAGGTGCTTAGGGACATGGTTGTTTTATTAGGGGGCAGGGGGTGGACACACAGCAACTTTGAAAAGAACAGAACTTAGTGCCTCCCTGAGGAACTGTAGATGGCCACTTGCAAAAGGCCATATGTTGCATCTTTTACTCATATTGGTGAGTTGTTGGTCATACAGTTCACTTGAGATGAATTAACTGTGAGAGTTTTGTGGCAAATAAGTAGTGCAATGTGAGCTGCTAGAAGACAGTAGATCATATCAGTGCATAAAAGTAACTGATAAAACAGCATAGCAGAGATCAATTAACATTTAAAGTGATTTAGATGTTTTGGATGGAAAACCATTTTGGAAGGACAAATGGACAAGATAAGCCTCACAATCAGTGAGAAAGGAAATTACCATCTGGAGAAAAACAACAACAACAACAAAACAAAAACTATAGACATTTTATAGGAACCGTATAAGAGGGATGACAAATATCTTCTGAAGCATGAATCTGACAATAAAGGAGACGAAGATGCGCACTAATCTACCCCTATCACTTGCAGGTTGCTTTTGTACATAAGATGTTTTAATGTTCCTGCTAACTCTGTTCTGTTCCCTTTGCATGTGGTATGTTTTCACATGGCTTTACGTGCACTGATAGTGCACTCAGTCCGGAAGACAAGATCCACTTCTATTTTCAACTTGAAATAGCTCTCTCTATCTTGTTCCTGTATCTTCTGGTTTGCTTCATTTCCTTCTTCAGTGCTAGGTGAATGGTTTTGAAATGATACTTCATGGATGTTAGCCATCCAAATGTCATTGAGTGTCCGTGAGTTGGATGCCGTCTTACCTTTCCTCTTTGTTTGCAGTTTGCCAAACTTGCAGTGCAGTTTGGCAATATGAGATTACAGTAGTTGCTGCTTCGCTGAGTAGTCTTTGCTAAGCAGTGAAAAATAAAAGCCCTGTGTAACCTAAATGAACTGATGATTCATAACAATGTCAGAAAAGGGTGATGTGTAACAGAACTGGTGTAAACTTAAAGGTAGTTATTTTTAAATGGGGGAGGGGAAAGATGACAGGGAACAAAAGAAAAGAAAGAGCAGATATGGACACTAAAAAGCAAGAGAAAAAGAAAGAGGATGGGGAGGAGTTAAAAATGGCAGAGGAATAAAGATCATAACAAAGAAGCAGCATTTTTACCTTATCTTCCTCCACCCCACTTTTCATCCATTCACCTTCGTTCCTATTTTCCATTCCTTTTTGTTTTCTTTTTTGCATTAGTTCATGTTCATTACCTACAACATCCATGCAACAAATCTGTTACTTCAAAACCCAACTTTAATATGCAAAGGCATCTCTGCAATGCCTGCATGTGTCTTTGTATAATTTAAAGTAAGTTGGTTTAAATTTAGTGAGAGAGATGACTAGGGACAACATATACCAAAAAGCACCAGATAACTTACCTGGGGGCTGAGCTCACGGCGTTTATCTTCAAAATACAGAAAGCTCTATCTTTTCAGGAACTTAAGAAACAGCTTTGTCGCTTGAACTGTTGGAAAGAGCTCATCTTCAGAAGGGGTGAATGCATACTGAAGAGCCAGATAGTTTTTGATTTGTGTGCATTACAGACTTGGACGTCATAATTTCAAAAAAATAAAACTAGAAAAAAAAAAGCCTGCTCAGATTAATTCAGAATTTTCTATATGTATTTGGTTGTCTCTTTCCACAGTGTAAAATTCAGCATTACTTCTTGAATGCCTTTGGAATTTTGTACCATCTTTCCAAATGAAAGATATGATCATCATGGGGGAGAGGGAAGGAGTAATGCAAGAGCATCTACTCAGACTAGATAATAACAAAGATTTTTATCTTCATAAACTAATTGTATTTCAGCTAAGAATCTGAATAGAATGCAGTCAAAATAATGCCAAAACTTGAGCTTTTCTATTGTTCTCTTACACTGCGTAATAAACCTGTTCTTGTAGAATGGGATGTAAATAATGTTGGTTGTGATGCTTCACTACTTTTTTCTTCAAGGACCCTCTTACCACTAAAAATGCACCATATCTTTTTCTCCTGTTGGTACTTTTCTTGATTTTGTTCCAATTAGATTATAGAAGTAGACTGATTATGTATTTGTGTAGTACCTTGCACAAATGAGTCTTAAGTCTAGATTGTGATACTACACAATAAATCAAAATTAGAAAAAAGACCAACTTCTGAACAGCAGACACTTAAATGCCTCAAACTTTGTATAAACTTGGAAAAACAAAAAGCAAACAAACGAAAACACACACAAAAAAAAAGGAACCAAAAAAATAAAAGTTTTAAAAAGACCAGTCCACAATATTATTAGCAGGGATGTGAAAGCCAGTGTATTTAATGTATTAAAGCATCTGGAGGTTTTGCTATGAAGTCAAACAGAGTTTTAACACTAGCTTCAGTGAAAGGTAGGCTCAAATGAGGAGACAGGGAATTGCTGTTCTACTGTTGAAGAGTGCGGCTTTGGTGGTAGGAGAATGTAGCCATATATGAAACTATATTTTAAACATGATCAGAAAGCTATTGGGAGCAGAGGGCTAATGAACTACTAATAGTTACTAGAATAAAAAGTTAATCAATTATGTGCTGTTATAAGCGGCTGATTAGGCCTGTGAGACATATTAACCATCTTTTTTGAAACCTCCACGGCACTTATGGGTATGCTGGCAGTCATTAGTAACAACACCCACTCATGTTTGTTTATAAAAGCTGTCAATTGTTTGTTAACATTTTATATACCTCCATGGAAAATACGACTTTTAATGAGCAATACTTGTGCCTTATCTGGACTGATTTTAGGTAAGTTTTGCTTTAAATTGGGAAGTCCAAAGTCAAGTCCTGGATTCTGCCTAAATAGCCAGAGCTGAAGAATTTGTATTTTGTCACTGCAGGCAGAATTCACAAAGATTAAAGCAAGTCTAGATAACACTGTTATTAAAGGCATCAGTGACATGCACTAACTGCTCTTGGTTTGCTACCAGATGTGGAGCTGCAACATTGAAGAATAAAGATAGGAAATGGAAAAATAAATGATACTATAGGAAAATGGTCATCACAGACCAAGCAGGACAATTGACTTGTGTGATGGGGCTGGATTAGTGTATTCTGTCATTATTTTGTCTTTATAAAGCTTAAAATTGTTCATTGACTGGTTTATCTAGTAAACTGGCCTGTACTACTAAAATATTTTTTTTCTTAAAATGTAAATGTATGCTGTTTTTCACATTCAAGTGCCTCGAGTTATATTATCTAATTTCCAAAGGAGTTCTGTCATGATGGTCTCCTTTAGCGTATCACTGGGGAAATGCTTGCAATTTGGCCCAAATTTCAGTTAGCTTTCAGAGAGGCTTAGAAGACTGAGGAGGCAGTTTGGTTTTTGAGCTTCATTGGCAGAGTTTACTGCAGCTTCCATCAGTGCTGGTTTTGTTTGTGTTTGAGTATCTGTAGCTCTTACTACTACTGTAGTTTCTACAGCATGCCAGCTGATGGGAAGAAAGAGGTCATTCTGTG
The DNA here is from genome assembly GCF_009769625.2 of Cygnus olor. Lineage (NCBI taxonomy): Eukaryota > Metazoa > Chordata > Aves > Anseriformes > Anatidae > Cygnus > Cygnus olor. Next base: position 65,109,138 of record NC_049173.1, on the reverse strand, counting down.
TTTTGGCAGGACAGTTGACCGCCTTCTCTCTTGAATGCTAAGTCTTGCTTATAACTTGCTTAAAAATGGCAACCCCAAACCCTGTCATCTACTTCTGTTAAGATATTGAAAGGTACATTCAGGATGTTGCAGGGTTTGAAAGCTTACGTGTGCTTCAGAGCAGTAACTCCCGGAAGCTGCTGTGCTTTCCACACACAAGCAGGTGTGATGTCAGTTGAGGGGTGCGACTAATGAAGCAGAAGAGACTTGTATTTACTGCATATGTAAAATTACAGTGTGATCCACAGCATTTGTTACTCCTTGCTTTTGCTGGATAGCATTTAAAATAGTTTCTAGTGTGTTAACAGCTGCCTCGTTGTTCCTAGTACTGGTCATACTAATGTTAAATTTCTGTCTTGAGACTATGTTTAAAAAAAAAAAGTCATGAAGTCACCTTTTTGCTACCGAAGGCTTTATCTAATAGGAATGGGAAAGATTCTTCTACTGTGCATCTTCCCTCAAATCAGCGTGATTTCCTATTGAGAGGAATTTTGCTTTTTTATGTGTATTTTCAAAAGTGTATATAAGATGTGAGGTGAGGAAGAGAGGAAGACAGCATGAATATGCTGAACTAATTATGGGTTACTGATGTCCGTGATACCAAAGCTAATTCTGGACAGGATGTGCTCTGATATAACATAGTCTGGAGTAATGCAGCGTGCGGGGATGGATGGTTGTGAGGCTTGTTGGTGTGGATGCAAGCAACCAGCAGCTGTTAATAACAACCCCCCTGGGCGGGGGGAACCAGACACAAACGGTGTCCAAGACAAACACCTACTCTAATAGTGGCTGGTCGCTGGATAGCTGGAGCTGCGGAGCTCAGATGAGCCAAAGGAATATCGCCGGTTTCACGCCCCTCCCGGCAGATGGATGACTTGGTGCGAGCATCTCCCTTCATCAGCGCGACTGCTCCCGCCAGGCACGCAGTGGCGCGTTCACCTAGCAGCCAACGGGGGCTGTCGGCTGCCTCCCTTTGCGGCCAGATACAGACATAGCACGGAGGCACCGCCCCGCCTTCCCTCCCGAGTTTGCAGCGCGGCGGAGTGGCCCTGGCGTGTCTGTGTGCGTGCGGGAGCAGGTGGGCCCCGCCGTAACCCCGCCCCGCTGGGCCCCCGTCGGCCATACGGTGATGGCACCAACCTCCGCGCCAGAGCGGGCTCCTTATTGGAGGCGGGGGCTGTCAATCCGCGGCCGAGCGAGCCCCACTCTCCGGCGAGCGGCTTCCCAGCGCTGATTGTGGAGCTGAGGCCGGCTGCAATGGGAAGCGGCGGCGGAGGGAACAAAGTTTGCAACATTCGGCCGCTGGGCTGCTCGCGGCCGTGATGCCCGAGCCAGGAACCGGTGCCTAAAAGCAGCGGGCAGCCCGCCGGTTGGCACGCCTTGCGGGCTGCTGTCGCCACGGCTATCGCAAAGTTTCAGCTATTTGAATGTACTAAAATCCAGGATTCTAATTATCAACCCTCCCCACCCCCATCTCTCCTTCTAGGTAGGCGACAAATATTTCTATTCTGTGGATTAGAGAACTTTTCGCATGGAAATTTACTGACTTCTGAGTGGTCTCCGTTTCGGGGAGGGGGGGAAAGGATTTATTTTCATCGCGGTTTATTTTTATTTTCTGGATCGCAGGATTTTTGGAGCTATATGGAGCGATCTCAGGATGGTGTGCACCAGGAAAACCAAAACTTTAGTGTCCACTTGCGTGATTTTGAGTGGAATGACTAACATCATCTGCCTGCTGTACGTGGGCTGGGTCACCAACTACATTGCCAGTGTTTATGTGAAAGTGCAGGAGCCGATCTCGGAAAAAAAGTTAGAGGAAGACAAAGGGGACACTTTAAGGATTATAGAAAGGCTGGACCATTTGGAAAATGTCATCAAGCAGCACATACAAGGTACCACCTTCCCTCCCGCTTGCTTTCCCCCTCACCCACCCGCCGCGTTCCGTGTTCCGCCCTCCATCCCCTCTCGCCGCGTTTGGGCTGTGTGTGTGTGTGAGTGACATTTGTGTCGCGATCGGAGCAGAGCCGCTCCTCAGCCCGGAAGCGCCCGGTGCGTGTGTGGGGGGGGTCCCCGGTGGTCCCCTCCCGGTGATGTCCCCTGGCGACGGGAGCGTCGGGGGGACCCGCACCGCACACTCTCCCTCCGCCCCGGTCGGCCGCTGGCGGGAAGTCGCCTCCACCCGACGGGGGCTTCGGGGCTGCTGTGCCCGGCGGAGCGAGGAGGGCTCCGGGCTGGGCTCGGCTCGGCGTTGTAGTAAAGCTGACCTCAGCCCCGAGCGTGCCCGTGTCTCGGTTATGCGGGGCCCCGGGGGGAGGGCTCGGCGCGAAGGGCAGGAGAGCCTCTTCTCATCTTGTCGTGCTCGTCATTGTTTCGTATTTGTTACTTGCCTTTGCCAAAATGGGTTGCCGCGAGGGGAATTCTTGTTCTCCTTCCCTTGTAAGCCTGACTCTGCTAGTCCGTGTGGAGTGTGTGTGTGTCCGTGTGCGCTCAAGGTTTTCCCTTAGTGCTGCTGTAGTGCCGGGAGCCACTTGGGATTTTAACTGGGACAGTCTCATTTGTGTAGTACCTTTTTAATTCGATATCCTCTTAATGGGAGCTCTGGGAGAAGGGTTGAAGTGGCCAAGTAGCGGGGAAGAACATGAGTATTTCTGGGGGGACTGGGATTTTGCATGTCTTTACTTTGTTGGGTGATCTCTAACTAGCATCTTCCTTTATATTTTCAACATCTGCATGGTGTCATACAGTCACTCCCTCTGTCTGCTATGTAGGTTGGATAGTAAGGAGGGTGGCGGGTAAATGAGAGCTCTAGAGGGACCATCTTTTTCTGCTTCCGCATAACCTGTGCTGAAGGTTCAAATCCGAGTTCTAGTTTCTCCTAATTCTGCAAAGGCAGAGCAAAGCGTACCTATCACCAGTGCACCAAAGCTCCCCTTCTTCCAGGCAGCTTTGGCCAACTGCTCTTTTGGCAGTCTAAAGAGGGGTGGAGTGGGCAGGGTGGTTAATCCTGTATGAATTGGGCTTCCCCCGCTTAGCAATGCTCACAAGTTCGCAGCACTATTAAGGCACAGTTGCTTTCCTGTGGCTTGTATTAATTCATTTCTTAATATGTGACACATCACTGTCCAGATTGCATGTACCTCCATTTGTCAGATAGTCTTGTCAGTTTGGGTAAATTAGTAAAATACTTTTTTTTTCCCCTCTCCTTGTTTTGTTTTGGAGGATGAGTTACAGCAGCTCCTGCAAGTTTTAACTTCTCTCATGCAGTCCTTGAGTTTTTTCCTGACTACTGAAAAGGAATTTAAAAAGAAAATATATATTTTTTTCTGTGTGCCAGTGGAGTGCACTGTGGAAGCATGTATGAAGGCAGCAGTTTTTCAAATGATGCTATTAAGAGTTAGATACAGGAAATTCATCCAAATAGGGCTAGAGCATACCTCCTTCAGATTTGTAGGTGTGAAGTTCCGATAGTCTTCTTTTCAAGGAAAGTAATAGTGACCAGATTGGCATGTTACTTTGGACAGTGATTCTTCTCAGAGTCATAGAGAAAGGGATGGATTTGCATGGATTAAAGCATAAAATTAATTTGTGACAACTTGTGACTATACAAAAACCAAACCAGAAAATATTTTCCTTAAATAACATTTGTATGAAAATTGAAGAGAATCTTCTAAAAATAAGCAAACAGTTTGGTAATAAGTACTAGAATATATATTTTTTTTAGCGGGGGGGAAGGAAAGTTTACAAAGTTCTCACACCTTACTGAAACCACTTTTAAAAATAATAATAATAAAAAAATAAATAATTGCAGATTGTCATCCCTAAATAGATTTTCTGTACTTGTACTTTCGAAATCATAGTAACTGAGTTTCACAAGGAATTTCTGTGGCAGAGATTGCAGAATAAGATGTTATTTTAATCAGATCTTGCTTTAGTACTGTGAGATGTTATGACTTCTGGGTCATGTTGCAGAACTCACAGAAGTCATTGGAAGGAATACTCCAAGCTTGACTGGGGTTTGGGTTAGCTTCAAGCTTATCAGTTTGAAGGTCAGCTTTAAGAAGTTAAAAGTTTGGGTTTCATTACCATAAATTGAATAAACCAGCTGCCAAATAGCTGGACTAGATAATAACTATCTGTAGTTTGCTGTAAAGTTTTTGCTTGAGCTACTCCTTTTTTATGCTGGAGAAAGGTGTCAATAACTCAGATGTTCTGCAGTGCTGAACAGGCACAAAATTAGCAAGGGTAATAGAATGGCATTCCACAGGATACCCTGCGAATACCAGAAAGCTCTAACTGCAGCATTTTACATATGGGGTTACTCTAGTATTTCATTTTAATTTGTTTTCTGATTGAATTGTTTAATTAGGTGCCATCAGGGAATTCCTTTAGCATATAAATTGCTATCTTGCAATATTATATCAAATATGGTGGAAATGAGAAGGAATAAGAGGTGCCTTCATTTAAAAAAAAAATCGTTTTTTGAAGTATGAACTTTTACAAAGACATTTTCAAGGCAAGAAAAGTGTTAGATTGAAAAGAGGTAAAAGAAATTCTGAGAGAATGAAAGTATGCATGCCTTCTTTTCAGAAAGAACAGTGTGGAAAAGGAAATATTGGTAGTGGTATTGGCCAAGAATAGAAAAGTTGGAATGCACAATTATGTACCTGCTATACTGCATATCCTATACTTCTGTGTATCCCAACTTACCCACATGTTGGAGGATAACCATTGCTCTGCACTTAATTTACAGGTGCTAGAAATGAGGTAAGAGCATGTGCTGCCAGTGGATTCTGCTCTACCTTTATGGTACTTCTCTTTCTTCTTTCCTCCTCCTATGTTATTTTGTGTTAGCCTATGGACATGCTACGCAGGTATCGTGGATCTGACAGAGACTTCCATGGTGGGCAGGATTGGCAGCATTACAGTCTGGATAGGCGATGTGGACCACAGACAGAAGTACTTTGTGGAACAGCAGCATGAGGCTGGAACTTGAGCTTAAGCCCAGGAATCATGAATTCTTGGCTTGTGGTCCACCCCAGTTTATGAGATGGTTTTGTTTCAAATCACTTCACCTTTTTTACTTATCCTTACCATTTTACACTGATGATGACCTGCATACCTTTCTATGTCAGTGTGTTATATTGATTGTGTTAGTTTCATCTGAATTCTACAAGGTTAGCACTTAAATATTTTTTCCCATAGCTTTAGTAGGAGTCATAGGTTTTATTCTAGCAAGCAGGCCAGTCAGAGAAACTTTGTTTCCAGTTCCTGTGGAGTTTGCAAACAAGATAGGGTGGTTATTGAGATGATTTGTGTGTGCACCTTTGTGAAGGAAAATAAGGAAGAGACCACATGGATAGTTTTATACAAAGTGCAGTCTTTTTTGTGTCTAACAAAGGAGTGTGGCAAACGTATCATCTATTACTCTTGAGTTTTATTACCAGAGAGAATGCTATAAAGAACTAAAGTTAATAAATATTGTATTAAATAAAATGTCTGTCTTTCCAACATAAGGTTCAAAATATTTTTTTCTTAATTTTTGAAAACAGTATGTTCTGTCAAGTTCACAAGGAACATACTGGTTAAATAAAACTCCAAAGACTAATTTTATTAAAATCAATATGAGAGTGCTTCAGACAGATCAGAACACATCATTCATCTTAATAATGCATCGTGCGTTGGCTCTGTCACTAAAGAATTGCCCTAAGTTGTGTGTGTGTGGTTGGAAGATCATGTGAGCAGGCAGGACACTCTTGATCAGATACTTAGTCTATAACAACGACAAGAGGCACAACACTATCAATAAGGTAGCAATTTATTTTCTGCAGCCTAGCTTTAGGCTGTCGCAGATGATAAGCTGAACATTTTTCTTGGAAAGCTACGCTATGGTTAAGCAGGGATCCCATACGACACGACATACACGCTCTGCTATTTGTCATATTATGCAGTGTCATTTTATATTTTTCAACTTTGTAGTTTTAATCAGAAGATATTTGCATCCTAGCATTATTTTGAAAAATTCTGGTCTATGAAATCTGTGAAATGAAGTTACTTTTTTGCCACCCAACAGGAACTTAAACAGAATTGATTAATTGCATACAATTAATATGTACAGTAGATCCAAGTTAAAGTTGCAAATACACAGTTTATTTCTGGAGCAGTTGAATTCTTATCTAAGACCAATAGATGGTTACTAAGACATCTGTTTTGTACTAGGAATTTTATCCCTCATCTTTGCATGCTGCAGCATGTGTTGGTGTAAATAAATGACATGTCAAGCACTCTGTAGACTTATTTGGGAAATTTTCATGTGTTCTCTCTCAACCTGCTGCTTAGAAGGATTTGCTCTGTGGGTTTACTTCAGCTGTTGTTAGCTATCCCATAGTTGGATATCTAATCACCCTTTTGTGGTCAGTTGGGGAAGGAGAGATGTCCAGTGTGACTCATTCCCTGTGTCTTGGACAGGTATTAGGATGGAATGAATTACTTTCACAAATTGGGTATTTTGAACTTGGGAGCCATGTCAACCCAGACTCTTTATTTTAGCCACCTACAAGTTTGGATAAGTAAATCCTATACTTGATACCTACCTTTTATTTATTTACTGATCTCAAACATGAAGAAAGAATGTAGTATGCAAACATCTGTTTGTGATAGCTGTCCTTTGCAGCCTGGCTACCTGCATGGATTTATACAGTCAGACTTGTTTGGATTTGCCAGACTCCACCACGTCTCTTACTCTTGTGGTGGTTTCCTTTTGGGAATTGTTAGTTGTAAAATTCCCCCAGCCTATTTCCCTCAAGCACAAAGGCAGTTAGGTATATTTGGCACTCACTGCAGTATATTTATTCTGAGAAACAAATCAGCAGCAGACAGTAGCCCTGGGAACACAGCTCTTGCTCCACTACTGAGGACCCTGTATTCACAAGTATATAAGCAAGCAAGGAGACCTACTGTCCCAATGTAACTAATTGCAAGAGAACGAACTACTTGGATATGTGAGACATACAGGATTAATCCCGTTATTTTTTTCTCTGTAGGCTGTGACTTCTTAAGTCATTCTAGATTGCTGCATGTCAGTGCAGATTAATTTGAATTTAATTTTCATGTTCTTCCATGCTTAGGAATGGCTGTACTAAAGAAAACTTTAATAGTGTTTTCAGTTAGAAGTCTGATTCAAAATGTTGTAAATTTTCAAGGCTTGCTGGATGTACAGGTAGTTCAAGGACCATCTACTGAAGACTTAATTACGTTGATAAATATAACTGCAACTTGATAATTTCTTATTAGTATTACTGAAGCTAATTTTTTTGTGCTCTTAATATAATTAGAAGGCAATTAAGGGTATTCTTTCTTGGTGATTCTTGCACCAAGGATTTATTTTGCCATGGTTAGGACACAGTAGCCAAAACTGAGGAGGTCTAGGCTCACTTTTAATAAAGTAGCTGCATTTTATTACTAGTGATTGAGTAATTTCTTTCTTGATTACAGTTGTTTATTATTATTATTTTTTCCTTATGGTGATATCAGCTAGATTGCTGTATTAACTAATTAATAAGGTTTATATAATGTGAATGGTGTGATAGTTACTTTTTTAAATCTTTTTTTAGTTGATTGTGCATGTTGAGCACAATAGCACCGTGGCAGATAGCTGAAATCCCAGCTGTCTTGCAGCCATCACTGTGCACAAATATGTAGTGGAACAGTTGCCTTGAAGAGATCCTAGTCTCTATGGAAAGGTCAGCGGAAGCTGGGCAGAGGAGATGACCGCAGGAACTAGTATGGCCAAATTTATATGCATTGTTGGTAGCAGGTTTGACTGTCTGCTAGAGTTGCTTGGATGAATTGGACAAAAGGTCTTCCCTTGTCCCGGTAGTAACAGCTTAGAGAGAGTGTGCAAATCCTGCTGAAAGCAACCATGGCAGTACTGGGTGGTAGCCACATCTGTTCTTCCACCATAGGTCTGGGCCTGATTGATATTGAGACTGACATGAGCTCTGAAGTATGAGGTAAATACCTCTCTCAACATGCAAGTTATAATTAGCACATCTAAAATACCACATAATTGCATAATTCTCTGCTTGGATCTTTTGGAAATTTGTGGTCTCAAATAATGTGGGAGGGGGAATGGAAATCTTACAGTGTTTTTTTTTTTTCCCCTCCAAATCAAAACCCTTGTTTAAAATGTGAGTGTTTGACAGTTCTAATAAAAGGAAAATCCACAGGTGATCTCTGAGAAAAGAGGATTTCTATAAGCAGTTTTCTGGACAATGTAAGAACAGAGATAGTATTTCTATTTTTTCATAGATAATACAGGTAATATTTGTAGATAAATGGCAATTCTAGCCTTCACTTTAGGGAGATAATACAGATTTTTTTTTTTAGTCTGGGAAAACAACTCTGTTACTTGCCTGTCTAAAATCTGGATCTACATACAGATCTTTTTCATGAATCATCCAACTAATGCAGTGAATTATCAGTCCCCACTTTGTGGATTCACGTTCCTTTGAAGCTTTTCTTTCTGCATCAAGTCATGACTTGCCACAGGCTTTGCAAGAAACTTTGGCATGCTGTAGGTAAAAGAAAAACTGACAGATAAACTTCTCCAGCACAGCAGACCCAGTGAATCTGTACCTATCCATTACAGGATTATCATTGCAATAAGGTTATGGTTAGAGAAAATGCCTTTCAGGATTTCCGTGTGCACAGAATAAATAGGACTTGCGAAACAGAGCACAGCATAATTTTTAAAATCACTTTTTTCTGTTTGTTTTTCTCTGAGGTATTTGCAATTTAGCAGCTGTATATTGCATGATCACACAACACATGATTACAATAACAGCATTTCCCTCTTCTACTTGTGCTAACAAGAATATTTTAAGCAGCTTAAATGAAGGGTGGGGGAGTAGTATGCTGTAATTTCTGTGGTATTTCTTACTAGAAGATGCGTTTACTTCATGTGTAACGGTGAGGAGGGTCCAGGAGGAGAGAAGTATAGAAAAAGTTAAAGGCCATGAAAGATTCTGTGAATGTTTTGTGCCGTTTTAGTTAATGTGGAACTACAGTTATTAAGTGGAAACTCAATAGTTTCCACTAGTGTTATTGAAGCTGATGAAGCAAGGCATATTGAATTTCTGTGGAGCGGGAAGAAACAGTGCACCATTTCTGGTTCAGTTCTGAAAGCCTTTTACTTTCTTGTTGCTTTGAAAACCAGTTTAGCATTTGGGAGATTATTATAAATATTTTCTTGCATTAATTAAACTGAAATCTAGCATTCAGAAATACAAGTCTTAAATCCATTAGATCTAATTTATGCCGGTATTTTAAAACAGACTATTTAATCTTAAGCATGTGTAGTTTCTGTAATGAAATAAGAAATACTCAGATTGCATATATTCAGAAATTCATAAGCAAGATACCGATATTTACATGAAAATCGTATCCCTATTCATCTCCCATGTTACAATCAGGTATTGTTGTTTTGATGTCCTCCTCTTTAAAGAGGCAGCAAAGTTAACACTCTGTGACATTACAACGTCAGCCATAACTGATTATGACATATTAAACTGGAATGTAACAGATTTTAAGCTTGTCTTTAACTGATATTTTATTGTGGTTGTAAAGCTCTCTTAAGTTTAAAATGAATTTCAAATTATTAAACATTAAACACACACACACACACACACACAGCAAACAACCAAACCCAACAACAGCAGAAGTTCCAAAGAGATGTATAAAGCTGCATAAAATGCCAGGAAAACTTTTGAATTGATGCACTTAAAGAAGCAAGGCCAGAAAAAAGCAGTAGCAAAATGGTGACCGAAGACTTACGTTTGGATAGATCGTTCCCACTTGCAGCTTTCTTTTCCGTAAATGCAGGCTGTGTAACGGAAATGCTTTTGATATAGAAGCATTTCCATTTCACTGATTTATTGTTATATTTCATATAAAGAGGATTCTATCAACATAAATGAGTTTATCAGCACAGCTTTTTTCTTACATGAAAGTAGTTATAAAAAGCACCTTTATAGTGTTCATTCTATTCCTCTTAATTTCATTTGAGGAAAAAAAAATTATGCAAAAGAATGTGGAGGTGTATATACAAATATTTAATGTATATGATATATTCTATATATAATATCTCTATATATAAATATGTGGGGAGTGGAGGAGGTGTTTGTAATCGCTATACTGATGATCCATATACCCTGTCTTAAAGGTAGGAAGGATCTTCACCATTGCCTGATTTGGGCTGACATCGAAGAGTTCATGGATGATGATAGAGGCACTGAAGCAAGAACTTGATTAGACCAAGTGACAGCATGTTTGCATAATATCTCAGTATGGTGGCAACATGAACAGACTCCTATAGTCTGTGAATGCAAATGACAGGTATTGCCTGAAGTGTGTTAGAGTTGGGTTTTCAGTTGTTAATGCTCTCTGCAGTAACTGAGAAATTAGCTGATGGATAGAGTGAACCCTGCACGTTTCACTACTTATTAGTGGAGACCTGTTTCAGGATGATTGACTGCTGTAGGAGCAGGTAGAATACTGGGTCATGGACTGAGTGGGGAGCCATGACATTGATTTCTTATTTCAAGAAAGAAGTGAAGGTAGAGCTTTCTACATTGCAAATTGTAGCTCTTGAGAGTTAATTTTTAATCCTTCAGCCCTAGATTCTATTCTCATAATTAAGAAATAAGCTAGTGGTGGAGAATTTTTAAATTTATGAAAGAGGAAAACTCCTTGTTATGAGGAAGCCTGCAGATTTGAAAACACGTAAAAGGAAATTTAAGGTAGTTGTAATGTGTGAAACAATTCCTTGGCTGCTTGCAGTAACAACATGTCAATATGTTTTTGTCTGCTTGACAATATGTAGGAAATGCCTTTGATTTTTGTAAAATTGCATGTAATTTCTCCGCATTTCTTTTGATTCTATTGATTAAAACTTTTCTGCCTTGCCTAGAGTCATTAAATAGCAAACCATCTGCTAAAAACAGATTGGCAACGTTCCTGAAAATTAACATTAAAAAAAAAAAACAGAGTTCAGTCTAAATATATTTCAAAGAATATTTCTGTTTGTCTTCTGAAATGAAGAGGGAAATAAAAGCTTCTACTACAGTCTTGCAAAAATTTGCAGTACCTGGACAAATACTGGTAACTCTTAGCAACATGGAGAAAGAGACATTGACCTCCGCAAAAAAGCACAGAGGGTCCAGCCAATATAGTGTGAAAGTTTCATTACAAACTCTGCCACATGTGGCTCTGTGTCTAGCACCTGTATCAGTTGTACAGGAATTGATGGATAATCAGCCATTTAGCCCAAAATATTCTTTGTGTGGCAACCAGTGGTGAAATACTGATCACAGTCTGTAGCTCTGTGGACTGAAGCATAGGTTAGAGTAACGCCTCTCCCCCCTGCCCCACACTGGTTAATATAATGAGGTGGTAAATATAAAAGTGGCATGATCTCAATTGAGTGTAATTTTTTTCATTACACTTTGTTATTATCTTTGTGTTGGACAGCTTTTAGGCTGTGATTGGCTGCGCTGAAGCTAGGAAATATGCTCCCATGAATAAGAACTGTCAGCATGTTGCAGGTGTGGGACACAAATAGGAAGTATGCTAGGTTAAGACAAAGAGCTTGTACATTTAACCTAGCTTTTGTGGGTGGATTTGCCAGATAGGAATGCCATGTAAGTTTTCAGAAGGTTGTCTAGCTGTCTTGGGAGAGGAAGGTACAGGAAGGAAGCCTTACTCTATATCTGTACCATGTGTTTCCACAGATTCAGTGGAAGACAAATCTAAATATCTGCATCTTCAGCAATTGAGTTAAAGTTTTGACTCTCCAGTTAAGACAAACTTTAAACTGTAAAGCTGTCTACACGGGTACTGTGTGTTTGCAGCCTTTTTGCTACTAAAAAGATATGAAGTCTTCATACAAAAGTGAAAACATGCAAATCCTACTAGGGGCTGTTCTTTTTAAAGATTTTTCCATATATTAAAAACCTTCAGCTGTTGTTAAAGATTAATTTTCCTTTTTTTGTGTTTGTGTGTGTATTACATTATTTCCACATAACAGAGGGTCCCTGGACTGAGTTCTTAGCGTGAATGCACTTGGAGTTCTTGCTCTAAATTCTTTCCTCTGCTTGGCTTACATAAATTGCTATCATTGCCATGCCAGAGTAATGCAGTAATTCATTCATCTGAAGTATTGTGAGGCTTGAAGGTGGGAGGGATGATCTGTGCAGAATTTTTTTTTTTTTTTAATATTCTATTCATTTCCCCTGTCCTTTTCTTCTGGTGTCCCAGAATTCTGCCCTGTGTATCCAGGGACTAGGTTGGTTCAAGAAGAGCAAGTCTTGCTTGTCTCATGTCTATAGAGTTACTTTTCTCATATCACCATGTAAGCAACTGGGTCTGAAGCACAAAGAAGAGGATGGGATGAAAGAATCAAAGTATCTTCAAGTATAAAAGATAATGTAATTATTACATGGGTTATATAAAATACTGTGTCAAATTACAGGCAATGGCAAATACTTAGAAGTGCGCTTTCTGCCTCGTGTCTATTTTTAAAACTTGTGCTTAGGCATCTAGCTAGCCAGGCTGTTCTTGCATCTGTCAGTGTGTAGCTGCATAATTGTCCGGGTGTTTTGACAATGAACATGGTGCAGAGAATGTAAGAATTTTAGCTGCAATGGCAAGCTATGACAGAGCAAGTATGGCACAAAAAAAAAAAAAAGAAGACAAAGTAAGATGTAGGAGCATATCTTTCCTAAATTAAGTTAATAAAAATAATATATTTTTACTTTAAAAAAATATTTTTAATGTATCTCTTTTACTCTCTATTTAATGTTCATGCTCCAGATTTATTAACAGGGACTTGTAATTTGCCTTTCTGCTGTTTGATGAGAACAGATGTTATTTTCTCCTAACTCCCAGGCACCTGGAACTGTCAAAATTCCCCAAGTTCATTCAATTATCATCCAACAAGCAGAGCTTATTCAAGCAATTTACCTACAAGGGCCAATTCAATGCAAGGTGGAAAACATACCCTTTTCACCTAGTTTATTTTAAACTCGAGAAATCCTGCTTGCTTCACTGGAATAAGTGGTCATGTCTTTAAATTAAAAACAAAACAACAAAAAAAAAAAAGAAAGAAAAAAGAAAAAAGGGCAATTTTATGAAATTGTACTTCTTCAATATGTGAAGTGTATGTCGCTTTATAATTTTCTCAAGATTCAAATTTAAACGTGATAAACCACGAGTTTCTGTTGCTTCTTGGGAAGGAAGGTAAACCAAAGCTCCTTCTAGCAGGGAGTTTCTTCTCACTAAACTGCACACCTGTATAAATACAGTGCTTGAGTCATTCCTGGTTTACACCAGAGAACAGAGAAAGCAGTGTGATGGGAATTAGCCCCCTTGAGGTAAACAAACAAGTCTGGCATACCTTTAATGTTGTTGGCACAATCCGTCCTTTTATGCAGCGTGTTTGGAACTCTCAGTGATGTCAGACAATGCAAGTAACACTGGGAGCAGAAGTCCCTGCTGGAAGAAACCTGCACACTTACAATTACTTGTTATTCTGTTCAGACTTCACAAGCGGAAGTCTTATACTTTCCTTAAGTGGTCAAATGAAAGTATTAATCCCAATATTTACATTTAGGAAAATCAAGACCTGAGCATGCTGCTTTGGACACGCCAATTTTCACAGGACTCTGTGGGATATCTGTTTTCAGGATAGCTCATGTCAAGCCGTGTTTTTGTTAGAAACTGCATTAGCACATTAGCAGCTCCAAAAATGAAAGATAAACTAAAATGCCTTTGTCCCAATGAAAGGCATAATGACTGTTTTTTTGCTTTTTTGCATTTCACTAAACTCAGCTAAACTAGATTTACCAGACTTTAGATACAATCTTTTAATCTCAGATTTGAAAGTTGTAATTATACTATACTGCCATGCCATGTAGCTCTTCCTATTAAGAGAACTATAGGTAAAAGGCAAACTAATACAAAACTCCGAGGAATTCACGCAATACAATTTGGTTATGATATAATGGCTTCAAATCATTACTAGGAATATTGACATTAAAAGGAAAAAACAATTACCTGATTGGTTTAGTAATCAAGTTTCCTTCTTTTACTTCTGAATCTGAATTAATAAGAAAACAGTGTTCCGTTCGGCAGTCTACCTTTCTAGTAACTTTGGAACCTAATAGACAAGTTGCTGGGTATCAGAAGTTAAAAATCTTAGAAATAATTATATCCATATGGTTTTCCCCACAGATGATGGAGGCTATTAAGTTCTCTCCTTGTGCCAGTTGAAGAGTTGCATTTATTAATACTAGCCATCAGAATATGCCCCCAGTCATTTCCTAAACATTGGGAAATCTTCAAAGGAGCTCACAGGCATAGAGGCAAGTCCACAGGAAAACTGGCATTGTCAATTCTTGTGCTCAGTGAGCTGATTTAATTGTGTCCTGGTGTCCTTTCTAAGTTTCTTGAAAAGAACTCCTATGCAGAAAAGGAACTATTCATTCTTCTAGTAGGACTGCAACTTCCTGGTTTGTACTGCAGCACGTTTGCTTTTTATCAGCTAAACTGAATTCTGATTGCAGGTGGCTGAAAAACTGGGACACAGCAAAATTAGCAGCAGTAACAAATGAGAAGGTGTATTTGCTATCTTCATACATTGCGCAGAGTATCTTCTGAGCTGGGCATCCATTTATCTCAGCTTCAGGATTTCCTGTGACAATGAAGATCTAAGATCATATGGTCTTTTGAACGTGCTGATTCAGAAGCACAGTGGTGGTTGAATTCGAGCATCTCTGGGAGGGGGGAAAGCAAATTGTTAAGCTGGCTCTTCACATCAGTCTTTGTTTCAGGAGCCCGCTGCACCATTTACAAGGGTGAGAGTGTAAAAAGCGAAATCTAGATGGGAAATTGCCAGGCTGCATGTGCGATTTGCAGAGCTTGGGAAGGTCAGTCAGGGGAAGGGGGTGTGCTTAAAATATTGGGCTTAATTATTGTAAACTTGGAAATGTGAAAACATACGTTGCCCCATGAACTGATTTCCTTCAAATTACTTGGTTCTCTGTGTCACCATGCTGGCTTTAGGCTGTGAGACACCCATTGCTGCAGAATCTCACAGGGATTTAATAATCAGGCTAGAGGTCTTTAGTCTATATATGGTATGCAAGTGTACAGTCTGGAGGGAGGTGGGTTTCCTATATAGAAGTGAGGATGTTGAAAACAATCATCCTATGCAGAAACTGTTGTGAAGCCCTCGTGGATATTTGTGTGTACGTATATATGTAATAACTATGTAAAAATGTATGTGTACATCTAGCAGATGTGAAACATTGGAAGACCTAGTTTGGAAAAAATCTTCAGATAAGTCAGGCAGTGATCTGCAGAGTATTTTAGAAAACATCTGTGTAGCTGTGAGAATATCCAGATGTATCACTTTAGAAGGAAGAACAGATACTATCCCATGTAATTCTTTCAGTTGTTGCATGTAAAGCCTCATGTTGTGGTCCTAGATATATATGACAGATTAAAGTTTCAGTGTTTAAACTGATGGAGAGTAATTTTTTTCACTACCTGAGTGACTTTCATGTTTCCTTAGGATGTATCATTACCTTCCCATAATAGATAAGCCTTTTTCAGCTGAGGACAGCAGTTTGGCTTGCTTCAGAGCATTAGTTGACCACTTAAATTTACCAGTTGATTTTTGCATAATCATTTGCCATTCTACAGGAACTTGAAGTTGAGAACGGGTATTCAGTAATGTTCTTACCTTCCTCTGCCCAGTGGTAGTTAAGAAAGTGAATAAAGCTTGCTGATGGTCAAGCTGCAGTTAAAGAGTTTGATATGTTATTCCCTGACGCTTATGTTTCTCAATTATTCTTAAATTAAGTCTAGTTTTATAGGACATATAGATGTTTTCAGTGCAGTCTATGCTTTCTTCACTTGGTATGTTAAGGTGCAAATGCAAGGTTCCTGGACCAGACTGGAGGGAAATTATAAGTTTTATCTGAATTTGCAGTTCTTAGTTTGCAGAAAGCCATTCCAGGTTTCAGTTTGGATGGTTTGGATTTTCACAGCCATTTGGGCAGGATCATTATTGCTAATAGAGTGATCAGTTACAGGAAAGATGAATGTCTGGTGAAAGTCTGCCACTCTGAATAGCTGAGATCTGGATTAAATCTCTCAATTAATGGTTCTCCCTTTTGGTATTACTGGTAGTTGTTCTACCAGCAGGTGGGGATGATTTTTCTTTCATTCTGGCACAGGTGACACATTTGGCTTCCTGAGCTGATTAATATCCCTGAGCAAAAGCTTCAGTGTTTACT
The DNA here is from genome assembly GCF_009769625.2 of Cygnus olor. Classification (NCBI taxonomy): domain Eukaryota; kingdom Metazoa; phylum Chordata; class Aves; order Anseriformes; family Anatidae; genus Cygnus; species Cygnus olor. Next base: position 65,092,744 of record NC_049173.1, on the reverse strand, counting down.
GTTCTAGAAAGAGGCTTGTCAAATCCATTCAATCATTATATTTATGTGGCAAATTGTGTTTGAGATACATTGTATGTATTTTATGAGACAAAGCACAGAAGCTTGACACCCTTTTGGAGCCCTTTGCAGTGAAGGGAATTGCTAAAGGAATGTTTGCAGCAAGAAGATAAGTGTTGTTATATCTTTAATGAGTGGTGTGGTTTTTTATTTTTATTTTTACTTTCATAATGTAAATTATTTCCTTATTTTTGTTAGGAGTCTTCTTTGTCAGAGAACATATCTGTCTCCTCTATTTTAGGGTCAAATTGTAGGCTAACTGTTCTGGTAAAATGCTGGTGGACCTCATGACAGTTTGGTAAATAGGCACTGGGACTGGTCATTGAGGCTGGGGTCCTACTGTTTTTCTTTTCTGCTATTAGCTTGGATGAAGTTACATTTCTTGTCTTTGCATTGGACAATCCTTATCGTTTTAAAATAGTAACTAAGAAATATGCCAGATTTGCCAGAAAGGTGCTGCATTTCTTTTTGAGAGCAGATTTCTAGGGAATTAAAAAGGAAATCTGGCATAGCATGGGGAACTCTGATAGGCCATCAGTTTCTGGTGTTGTCAACTCTGCTGCTTTGCATTATGTAAGCAAAAGTTCAGCCAGCAAACTTTTGTAGAGTTGTGAATTGTTTTGGCAATGACTGAAGATTCTTAAAAATCTTACTCCATTTGCTGACTATGGTATGGTTGCTTTCTAAAGCATATATTTTCTAGGATTTTCTGCAGTTTAATTTAGTGCTATAGCAGAAGTTTTATATCTTGCTAGGATACCTTCCTCAAATGAAGTGCAATGAATCACTGTAAAGTGAACAAAGGTTTTAGGAATTGTAGTAGTACTATATGTGAGCAAGAATTCCTGTTTTTCAGGCAAGCTGATACTTAACATAGTAGAACCCACTTTAATTCATGACTTACTAGGAATTTCGTAGTAACTTTGTGACAGAAGGCAATTGTTTTTCTTTTAAAATTTCATTTTCATTAAATGCTTTACATGCCTTACACCAAAATAAAAAAGCCCTTAAATCTTTGACTAGAGAAACACTAAAGGAAATTACTGGAGGCAACTAGTAATGTTTTATAAATTAATTCAGGCTTATAACATTGTAAGGAATTATAGTCTGAAAAGTCTCAAGGTTAGGATTAATTTGATATAGTAATGACAGATGTTAGGGGTGTAAATAGAAATTCTTGTGTATGAATACATAACCTCTGAAACCTGCATTTGCCTTTTTTTTTTTTTTTTAAAGGAATGTCTGATCTTAATGTGTATTATTGATTGACTTTTCAACCCACAAGCGCTGTTTAATTATTAATAACTGTGCAAGAATTGCCAATTTCCTAATGCAGGTTTAAAAGCAAAACTCTTTCCTTTCTCCTGCTCTCCCTCTTCACCTCAAAAATCCCCAAAACAATGACCTTTATTTCTTTATCTGATTAAGATTGCATTTACTCAGACTGCAGTATAACTTAGAGAGGAGCTGGGTTGCCATTTACTCTGTTAATATCTTAATTCAATTACGTTTATGTTAATGGCCTCAGTTTCTCGAACATTTTCCTCCTAGTGGAATGATTCAAGCTGCTGACTTTTCAGCTGGCTTCACTGCACACCTCAAGTTATGAACAGGGGTTTCAGCTCTTTGTTTCGCAGATTTACACCAGAAGTACTTCCAAGTCAAAGGTGTCTACCCCCAAGCTTCATTTAGGTTTATATCCTGGGTTTTAGTTGTTACAGACTTTTTAGGTGAGTTAGAACAACAATACATAAGCTGTATTGTTGAAATATATACAGTCCCAAGATGTTTGTGTCAGTGTTTTAGCATGATTATTATTGTTAGTTGTAGACATGAAAGTATGAGAGAGAACAAGTATCTTCCTTGCAAGAAGTAGTAGTCTACTGTTGAAGCCCTACTGTGCTATGTTCTGAGAAAACTTTTATTGTATATACATATATTTTTTGCCTCTTATTCCTGTCAAGTAATCAAATTTTTAACCTAGAATTGCACGTGAGAATGTTAACCCCTGTGAGGTGGGAAACATCATTAAAAATTACTGGAAATTGTAAGAAAATTTCTTTTGATCATCAAGCACCTGCCATGACTAATTGTTGCTTCTACAAAGCATGTGTATAAATGCATTGACACAATGGCTCTGTATTCTAGTTGCATCTATAATATTCCACCATTTCACTGGTAGTTAATTGTCTTCATCTTAATGAGCTTTTTACTTGGAACACTAAGGCTGATTAAATAAATCCCTCTTAAACATTAGACTTGTGATGCGGTATGCGCAGTTGTCATAATGCTGCAGACTCTAGGCCAGCACATAATGAGTAAGACAAACTAGGAGGCTAGTAAGCAAACAAAATGTTTCTATGCAGTTTGGATGTGTTAATTTATATAATAGAAGAACTACAGCAAGTGATTTCTGTTGCCATTTGGGAATTTTGAGCAATAAGCCATTATGAGTACTAGAAAGCAGATACTTTGGTTCTAGCTTTTTATTCAGGCTGCTGGTTCTGCTGGGTACTGGAATTGTAAATTGAGTTCATTTATTTTATGCAGATTTCAGTGCAGCATCACAGAAACAATGCATCATGCACGTGGCACAATTTTTTTCTTTTTTTTTTTTTTTTTTAAGAATCCTAAAGCTCTTGTGCTGTTTGGCATGTGATTTGTGTATAATTAGGTGCATACAGCTTCATGGTGAGTATTATCGCTTGAAACCTAAGGAGTTTCCAGGTAAAACAGCAACAGTTTGACAGCTCCCGACTTAATGCAAGAAGAGAGCTGGAAAAGGGGGGTTAGGAAGACTACAAAACTAGCACAATAGTGGTAGTCTCAGGGTCAACTCAGCATTATTCTGTTACAAGCTTACTGTTAGCTTACAGCTTATTTTAAAAAGCAAAGAAAAATGAAAAAAACAATTCTATAAAGAACTAGTAATGGACAGGAAGGATTTGTTGTGTTTTGTTCTGTGACTTTGAAGCTATGAAAAATGGAAAATCTTTCGTCTGTGGTATAGCAGGGACAGGGGCAGTGTGTCCTGCTGCAGTGTCACAACGGGAGCTTCTGGCTTGTAGCACAGGGCTGAAGTGCACTTCCCTTACCAAGGCTAAAGATCACCTCTGCAAGGAGGAATTGGGTGCATGAGTTATCATGTTGTCCCTTCTCTGATAGTGTGGGAAAAGCAAAAATAAAAAGCATGAGGGATCAGGACCCTCGACTTCAGCGGGAAGCAGATTTTGGCTGTTATGGGTACCCTTAATGCAATTTGGGTGGTTGCCATCATCTGCTTACATAACTGCCGGATAAAAAAGAACTTGCTCTGAAAACAGCTTAATTGGACTTGAGTTTCTAGGGCTACTGCTCTGGTGCCTTTCACAAACACGAAATGGTTTGTCCATTCTATTAAGTAGGAAAAATAATAAAAATGGAAGGAAAGAGAAAGCATTTAAGTGCTGCTACTAAGGAGTTTGTAATGTAAAGATCATGGGATTATTTGATTTTTTTTTAAATGCTTTATCTTAAGTCCAAAATGGGACAAAAATCTTGAAGTATGAACTGACCTCTCTTAAGGTTGTTTGGGTATTGTGTGTGTTCTCTCTTAACCACCGGGGATTAAGGGGGCAGCTGTTCTTCAAGCTGGTACCATATGCTAGCATTTTAATGTGCATATTGTTTTTAAGGAGGAAAAAACCCACAGAACAAAAATGAAGTAGAAGCAGCTGATATGCTGTAATTAACATACTTAAAAGTTCTTTAAATAGCCTCCAGCTGTCTTGAGATCAAGTGAAAAATAAATTTTAGTCTACATAGCTAAGAATATGTTATGCTGGGTGTAAATCTATCTGCCTTTTTAATTATCAGGATTTTATATTGCAGTAATCTTAGTGGTGGTAAATTGAAGCTGTAACTGGGTCAGGCCTCATTGTTGGAGACATTCAAAAATCACACAGTCGATACCTGCTCCCAGAGAATTCAGGCTGTGCTCGCAGTGTGCAGCGCGATACCAGAAGGAGAGTGGCTGTGCTGTGCTGCTGTACGCTTGGAATGACCAGGCTACTCTGGGGGAAGCTTTCCAAACAGGGACTGGCCCTGCCGTTGGGGATCCAGCCTTGCCCCGTGCTACACCAGCAGTCCAGCCTGCTAGTTTGGGCTTCTCTTTGTTGGGTTATAAACAGTCGCTTAAAATCAATGTGGTCTGAGGACAGTGGCTATAGGAACAACAGTGTTACCTTGCAATTTAGAAAACCTGGATTTAATGAAGTTCTGTAGGTGTGTGTATATATATATATATATAAAATTTCTAATCTTAAAATAAAACAGTCTAATGGACTGAACTGGTAATGGTAAGATGAATGTGAATAGGCCTGTGCTTAGAATAGCATAATGTTATGCACAGTTGCCAGTTGGTTGTCACAACTTGTTACCTGCTTGGCAATGTCAGATTACAATATTTGTTACGTTTATGAAATGAAAGAGTCTGAAGGTCAGGAAAGTCTCACCTCAGTGCCTTTTTATTAAATATTTATCTGTTGTTTTTTTTTTTTTTTTATTTCCCTGAAGATCCTTTTTAAAGTTTTTTCTGTGTCAGATTAATTTTATACATTTATTTAATTCCAGAATGTCTCCACATAAAATTGGGAAGATTCAAAGAGGGGAAAAAAAAAAAAAGAAAGCAAAACACAGAAACAAGTTTCTTGCACATCATGTGCTTTCCAGTTAAGCGGATACATAGTTAGAGTCATTTGGGCAAATGAAAGCTGGCTGGTTCCATCCACTGAACTGTGGTCATGTACAAACAGTTAACCAGCCACTGCTTGTTGTTATACAAGATAGTAATTAGGGATGGGTAAACTGGCGGGTAAAAGAATAGGGTATTTAACTCATAAAACAATTCTTTCTCGTCATAAGATTCATTTACTATTTAATAAGAATATTCAATTTATGGATGACATAGAATGAATTGATTGAAACTAAACTTAAGGTTCTTCTTTGAGCTTATTGTATGTGGCTGCAACACAGGTGGTTTTCCTTAAGTTGCCAGAATTTTAATCTGAAAGCTTGTGACCATGTAGCCCTTGAAGTATTTTTTTTCTTCAGGAATTCTTCAGTACAGAATTAGTTGAATTCATGGTGTTAAAAGCTTGAAACAGCATTAAATGCATTAACTGGAGAACAAAATCATCATGTATGTGATTGTTTGCTGGTGTGAAATTAAGGCCATCCAAGAAATTTGTAACCAGTCCCATTGAGAACAAGTACTCTGCCAGTTTTTCAGGGACAGATGGATATGCGACATCATGGCTTCATTTAATTTCAAAAATTTTGTTGATTACGTCAGATCATTAAATTCTAGCCTTTTAAATGTGTTCCCCAATTGAGTTTTCCTGCCTTGCTAGTTGAAAATGAGAGAGGGAGAAAAGTATGTCTGTGCACTAACTGTGCATCTATATTAGGCCACCAGACTTTTTTTTTTTTTTTTTTTTTCTTTTGGGCTGCCTGTTCCCAAAAGATACAGTAAGATACTGTCTTAGGGATCTTGATGGATAGGGATATCTATGTTGTTTAAACTTTGCTTTTGATAAGGAGGTATTGCTAAATTTCTTGGTTTGGTGGGGCTGAAGAAATGCGTGCTTGTTCTGAGCTCTGGGGGAGAAAAGGTATTGTATTGGGCTTTTGGCAGTCTTAGTCCAGAAACAGGCTACGCTCTTTAGATGTGACATTAAGAAAGAACAGCAACTCTTCACCTCTGTAGCCGCACATGAAAGAATAAAAATATCCCCAAGTACAATGCTGAGTTCTGAGAACATTGTCATACAAATAAACAATTTGTGTCAAGAAATTACTTCTGCACAGTTGGGGCTTTTTTATAAAAATCTCGTGAAGTCACCAAATTTTGACAGAGTTTCAAGGCAACAAACTATCTCTGGTTGTTTCAAGGCTGGCAGTTGCAGGTGTGTGAGACTTTCCAAGAGCTCTTATCACAAAGTGTTTTATGTTGTGCCAACCATGAAAGTTGTTCTTGAAATGAGATATTGCAGAGATTCATCAGGAGATTTGCAAAAAGCTATCCTCTGACTTTATTGAATTTCTCACCTCAGACAGACAATGACTGATACACTGACCTTGTCAAGTGGGATTTTCTCTAGATTAATGTCTTCTGCAATTTTTCTCCTTTCTTTCATCCTTCATCCTTCCTTTAAGTCGTACTAGCTAACTGTCAGGGCGCAAAGATATTCATGGATGGTAAGCTCTTGAGATTTTTATTCCAGCAATACCCAAACAAGTATAATTTGAGTTTCAAAACTGAAGAAAACTGCAGTGAATACCCCTATAGACAAAGTAAAAACAATGCTGTAGTTGACCTAAGGATTTCTTTTGTTTTCTTTTTTCCTGCTTGCTGTATGTTGATACTCTCCTCCCTGCTGCTGTGTTAGCTTAGGCAATTGGGCAGAGTTGGCTCATAGCACCTGCCATTTTGAGACCCCTGACTTGATTAAACAGCCTGCAGTCACCTGCAAGAAGGTATGAATTCTCTAAGAAAATGGGTTTTGTTTTGATCTTACAATTTAGGCAAACTGAAAAATCAAATCTCAAGCCCTTTTGTAGAATGGGCTAGGGAAGGAAGTGGCTTCTCTAAGGAAATCAGTCAAAGCCTGGGAGAGGTTACTTTTTCTATGGTATTAATTATTAATAAATTCAAGGAAGGAAAAAGCGTGATTACATCTATTTTTCAAAGAATTTTTTTTTTTTTTTCTTCAAAATGTTGCCATTATTTTTAACACAGGTGGTACTATCCTGGCAGCTAAAGCTATCTGCACATAAAATAAAAACTGGGTTCTCATCATGTCTGTAATAAAACAAACATCCCCTCTTAGTGTCTGCCAATCTTTGGTACTTATAGAGTGCAAATCAGTGGAATCTATACAGTAAGATCTAGGGTAGCAGATATTACTAGTAGATAGTAATAGTATCTAAAGCCACAGGTTCTTGTTTAATAACAGTGAAAACTTTGCAAAGATGATTTTCTTTAAACCCTGCCTCTTCCTTTTCTTCGCACATGGTCTTCTTAGTCTAATTTTGCAAGTCTTGTAATTAAAGTACCACTGTCGTTTGCACTGGAAGTTGTACATACAAAGAGAATGAGAGATTGATCCTTAAGTTTGTGGTATTAGAGCAGTCTGAATTCCATTTATTTCAGAGTAAAAGAAAAATGCATGCAAACATGAACAACTTTTTGTGTAGCTGGGACATTTTATACAACAAGAAAGACTTCCTGTTATATAGAATATACTAATGTCTTATGAACAACAAATTGAATAATCTTGATTTCATGAAACAGTCAACAATGAAGAAAAAAATAAAGTGAAATACCAGATTAAATATGGGTGAAGTGATTTGAATTGTAAAATGGAAGAGGAGAGAAATTCAAGGCAGTATCAAGTCTGAAGGTATTGTATAGTCAAAAATCTTTTACAAAGCTTCTCAAAATTATCATGGAGACTGTTTTCACACTAGCCATTGATGACAGAACAGTTCTTCCTGAAGGCAGCGTCAAGAAGCATTAACTGGAAAATGAATTATAAGCCCAATCAAAATTAAGGAGAATAATATTTTGTAATATCCAGTCGATCAGTCAAAATTTCTATTTAGAAATCTTAATGTTATTGTGACATTGGCTTTCCTAAACTTTGTATGGTAACACTGCCACATTACACATAGAAACAAAACTGATAATAGCATCCTGTACTGAATGTGTAATGAAACTATTTTGTTGGAAAAATAGGTTCTAGGAACATCCTTTATTCTATACCTATTTAATATATAAGTTATGGATGTATATAAGAAATATATAGATATTTACTGATAGTTATTATGTCATTAATAATCCTGTGTTGACCCCAAATCAGTTTACTACTATGCCATTAGTAGGGTGCTACATGCTCTTCTGGCTACAATACAGTGCTTTAGTATTGGTGTACTTCAGAAGGAAGTTTTGCAACTCAATGTATGGATGTCTGTAAACAGAGTCTGAGTTGTTTAGAAACAGAATATTGAAGAATAAATAGAAATCTTAAAAGTGGACTAGAAATTGATTATTTTTTGTTGTTTTATTTTTTTAATCTCATATGGGAAAGCTTTTTTGAACATTTTCATAATTCAGTTTTGTAAAGAAGTACAAATTGATTAGTATCAAGGGCAGCAAGTTTGTGTGGATCTAACTTTTTACAAAGTATTCTACTGATAAATAGCAAAAGGTGGTGAATATCAGAGCACAGGTAACCTGGAAGAAATTATTTATAATATGGGTAGAGGTTGTTTAAATATTAAAAAGACACTGCCTGAATTCGATATGCAATGTTCAGATATGTTCATGTGTTCCTCATGAATGTCCAGGTAAGATGCTGCAGTTGTTCCATGTTCCTTGAGACCACGTTATCCTGTGTGGGTCTCAGGCTTCAGCGAAGTTGCACTAGTTCAGTCTGTGATGGCCTGAAGTTGAGCTTTCAAACATTTTTTCTTCCTGAAGAGCTGCTTTTCCTCCATGATCTCTAACTCATTCTGTTCACATGCTGTAGAAAGTACTAGACCTTTCTGGTCTGCTGCCCAAGGTGGCTGTGCTATTGCACTGCTGTCTGCATTTTTCCAGTATTTCTATTAGAAATGCAGGGACTGAATCATTCTATGTTTTTTTTATTTTCTATTTTTTTCATGTGTGGAAGGTTAGATTGGAAGCGTTTGCATTGTGCTCAACAGCTGTGAAAGAGTGGTGGTATTCTAGAACTGGTCAACATAATTATTTCTGTGTACTGTATTGATGGATTGAGCTTTGAATGATAATGGCTTTCCTGTTCATTTGTACTCTTACTCTTGCATATATGCATTGAATTCAAGAGCATACATTCATATTCTCTTACAGGTAAATTAATGTTGACATTATGCTGTCCTATCTGGCACCTCTGAATAATTAATGGCAGAAAAAAAGGGAATTATACACTGGAACCCTGTTTGGAGTCTCCTAAACTTTAATCTCTACATCTGAACTTACTGCTGTACATTCAGCTTCATCTAAGTCTTCAAACAAATCCTTTTACTTCTGATTGTCAGCACATAAAATTAGTATTTTCATGTAACCCTACTCTAAAGCCAATAAGAGTGAAATTCTCTTAAATGCTTAGGAAATAATTGTTTCAACTGGGAACCATAAATTAAATTGAAGGGACAAATTAGAGTGACTAACATCATAGAATCATAGGTTGGTTTGGGTTGGAAAGGGACCATAAAGGCCATCCGGTTCCAACCCCCCTGCCATGGGCAGGGATGCCTCCCACCAGAGCGGGCTGCCCAAAGCCCCATCCAGCCTGGCCTTGAACACCTCCAGGGCTGGGGCATCCACAGCTTCTCTGAGCAACCTGTTCCAGGGCCTCACCACACTATGAGTACAGAATTTCTTCTTTATATCTGATCTAAATCTTCCCTCTGTGTGTTTAAAGCCATTACCCCTTGTCCTATCTCTATATGCCCTTGTAAAAAGTCCTTCTCTAGCTTTCTTGTAGACCCCCTTTAGGTACTGGAGGGCTGCTATTAGGTCTTCCTGGAGCCTTCTCTTCTCCAGGCTGAACTCTCTCAGCTTGCCTTCACAGGAGAGGTAGGTGCCCCTGCCCGCTGATCATCCTTGTGGCCCTCCTCTGGGCCTGCTCGAACATCTCCATGTCTTTTTATACTGAGGGCCCCAGAGCTGAATACAGCACTCCAGGTTGGGCACTCCTCTCACGAGAGCAGAGCGGAGAGGGAGAATCCCCTCCCTCACCCTGCTGGCCACGCTGCTTTTGATGCAGCCCATGATATGGCTGACTCTCTGGGCTGCAAGCATACGTTGCCGGCTCATGTTGAGCATCTCATCAACTTGTCTATGTTGGATAACATTAATACGTGTAATTGTTCTAATTTTTACTGGGTGGTACTGAAACGTGTTATTCAAAACATATCATGCATATAGACAAATGGCATGTTTTAATATAATTTCTTGAAAAATACGACAGAGGCTCGGCTTTTAAACCCTCTGGGTTTGGCAGAGTCAAAAGCAGTGCTGTAAAAATGAGTTCCTAAACCGTAACATTCTAGAATCAGCAGTGTTGTATACATTTAAAGTTTCACTGGATGAGTAACTTCTTTAAAGCTGTCTGCACTTGGCATCGCTTTTATTCCTACTGGGAAATTTTCTTAGAAGAATCACCAAAATTTTTTCCATTCCTTTCCATTCCTCTTAAGGTCAGAGGAATGAGGCGAACTGATGGAGAGAATAATTTGGCATGAGCTACAAAATCTGTTTCTGTAATTTTGGCAGGAAGTGATGTGTCAAATTCAGCAGGGGAACTGGGAAAGGAAAAGTAAATTAGGCAAAAGTAAATTAGAATAGACAAAGAAAAAATTTTTGCAGAATGCATCACATATTGCTGACAGCATTTATTTTGAAAGCCAACATTTGTCAGAAATTGCTTCTTTCTCAGGCCTGTATATAATTTCAAGAGGAAAGATGCTTCAGAACTGCTTTATTCTAATATTATTTTAAAAAAACCTAAATTACTTTAAAGAGATGCCAGAAATTTCCTATCCTCTGAGTTTCTTGCCTTTATTAATATCAATACTGCAATTTACAGAAGATTTAAGGAATTTGTGTTTTGTATTTGGATCATACTGGATGGCTGAGGAGAGAGGAGAGGTTGTCAAGGAAGGAACTGCTTTTGCTTTTTTTTTTTTTTTGTCTGTTTCAGACTATTTTGTTTTGGTCCCTTTTTTGTTTTGTTTTCAGCCCCTCATGAGCTGAAAGATTCTTGTGGCATTTTGGTCACAAAACATCTAATCTATGACCTGTTTTACTGAATGATTAAAAATAAAATCAGGCAAGCTCTATAACTTTTCCTGGTTTCAGGTTTCACTTCACTGCTACTGTGTGCCAGAATAAGCACTACATTTAATTCCTTGGTGTTCCAAATCTTTCTGGAATAAAAACTGAATGTTTAGGTCTCCTGGTTTAGTTCTGCCACTCTTTCCAGTCCAGAACAACAGGTATGTGAATGAAGGCTACACTTGGGATGGACTAATGTTGCCAAGTAGGAGCTTAGGGTGGTGCTTTTTCTTTCTGGTGGGGAGTGCTCTCTCCACACAGCTCTTTGCTAGTGGCAGGTGAGACCCTTCTGGAAGTGAGCCTAGCTCACTGAGCCTAGCTGCTCCTCAGTCACGTGGAATGAGAGGGTGGGAAAATGGACCCTGTGATGTGACCATCTTCCCTGATGCGGTTCTTGGGGTAGACAGCATCACAACTGTGTGCTTCCTGTCTAGGGCTTCAGAGAGCCATGGTTCAAACCTTCAAGCCTAATCCAGCTCTTAGGGAGAGATTTTCCTCTCCTGTAGTCTAGCTTCAGTTCTTATTATATCAAAAGTAAACTCAGAATCTCAACAAAAGACATTCTAAAGTAGAGCAGACATCCTCTCTGGTCTTGGGGGACAAAACTGGAATACTAATTTGGACAAAATCTACAGTGAACAGGAAATGTAGAGCATCGCTGTTACTGCATGTGCATTCCATGTTCTTTAAATAAACAATACTTTATTTTAAAAGTTCCCTTAATTTGGCTAAGATAATATATATTACATAAGGACAACTAATGAAAGAACTAGGACTAGACAAACTTCTATACTGCACTTTTCTGCATCAGTTTTTCCTTGCACTAATACTGCTATGCATCATGGAAGTAGCTGCTGACAGATGTAGTTTCAAACATTTTAGTGGTTCTGCATTCAAATTTATTTGAATTTTATACTTAGTGAAAAATAATCTTTCAGATTTAGACTTCAGCTGTCAATCTGGGATGAAAACAAATGTCATAAATCAAGTATTTCCTGTGTGACCAAGACAATAATATCTGTAGTTTTACTAAATGTGTTATATAGTGCCGGGGTCTTCAGTGAATTTTTTAAGTATGAACAGTGTTTACAGTATAATAGTTATAGTGTGTGTGTGTATTTATAGTACACATGTATTTATATATGTTTAGCTATTGGTTCCAACCCCATCATATGAAACGATGAAAAATGCAGATTAGGTGAGAAACCTGCTTTTTGAAAGAAATTTGATTTACTAGTTCGTGGGATTTGGGGATTAGTTTCTTGTGATAGGTCTTCCTAATAACCTGCAATTTTTGTCTATGAGAGGTATGAAAAGGTTTTATGAAAAAAATCTTCTGGAGACAGCAACACAGTGTCTTGGAACAAAGTTTTAGCACAATGATTACTTGGATGAAAGATATTACCTTTCTATGGTATTTATTAGTTACAACAGATGGTGTATTACTTAATTAGTTTGTATTCAGCCAGCAATCAATTTTACAGATTCAGATGGCTAAAAAATAAATAAATGTTAATTCAATGTTATTTGTCAAAAATATGTACTGTTCCATTTTTTCAGGCCTGTGTTTGAATTTACGAAGACATTAGACACACATCTTGAGGGCAAATAAAAATAAGGTTGAGAAGACTGCATAGTTCATTTTATGTAATTGGAATTCATTTAGGCTTCTTCATTTATTCAGAAGGTACATCTCTGCAGAGCACTGTCTTAACAAAGTACCTGTTAAATCATCAAAATGTCTACTCCTTACAAATTGAACACATTTGGACTTTAAAAAGAAAACTGTTTCTGAACTGCTGAATATTGTCTATGCAAGTTCTTCTGCTGCATGATTGCTCTATTCTTCTCAAATTTTCTTTTAAAGGTTTTCACTTAGATTGGATTTAAATAATTAAGAACCTTTTTTCAAGATCCTCAGAGATGCTTATTTCCTATGGGTGGCATTGAGAAACTGGCAGAAAATTTGCAGTATTAAAATATAGATAGAGACACCGGAAAATAATGTTAAATGTTATGTAAAATAATATTGGAAATATATTTTTCCCCTTTTACATATTTATAGTCTTCCATTACATAATCATTTCACACCAGCAATGAATTTGTGGGGTGGAGACTTGTCGAAGCCAAATATGCTTTACTGGTATGTAAGACAGAATCCTTGCAAAGGAATTTGACTGTTTCTGTTAGGTAACTCCTAGAAGATGCTGACAGGTATTAAGTGTTCTCTCCAGTAAGCTTGCAGATCAACTGAAAGGAATATGCTTAGAGTTCAGTATCATTTCTGAATGATAGTTTTCTTTGCATCTGTCAGCAATAAGGGCCACCATGCTTGCTATATGAAATGTGAGTTAGCCTAAGGAAGACAGGGACTGTATTTTTGAAGAGCAGATTTAGGTGGGATTGGTTGAAACAGTAATGGTCCTAGCCTGCTATGGAAGTTTTAAAGGGGCTGGTGGAAGAGAAGGCTTATCCAATCCTGAGAAACCAAAGGTTCCTTGGGGATAGCAGGCTCTGGGAGGGGGACCCCAAGAACAGGTGGTTCCCTAGCTGCCTCAGCCATTGCAGAAATAGTTGTTGGTGTGCTTGGGGTATGTTGTTCTGTAGTGAACCTGCCAAAATGAATTCAAGTGATATTGGAAACTTGGACAATGGAGAATTGTGCCCTATTTTTAGAGAGAGAGTGTTTGTTTGAAACATACATAGACATTTAGAAGTGTGGGAAGGGAAACGGGCTATGTACATACAAGTATAACACCAGTTCTGCCTTAGGGATGTGATTACTCCTGTTATTATGATGTCCAAATGCTTCACAGATTTCTAATGCATTTATGCTCACACCATTCCTTCTGAAACAGGAAGACACTTTATTGCTATTTTTCTCTTAGGGAGCAGAGACATATGGGTGTGGGTGTCATATGCCTGAGGATGTCCATAAAAGTGCTGTGAATTGAATCCAAGGCTCCAGAATAGGAGGTAGATACACGTAATTGCTGTCACAGCTCTCCGCCTTTGAGCTATCCTGTGTTGTTGTGAAACCATAATCATGCTGAAGTGGGCTTGTTTTTCTATTGCTTTGTAAACCTTCTGCATGTATCTGAGCATTGCTAAAGTACTTACAGTCAAAGAAATGGGTTATGACATGTTATGTTATCTGATGTTCAATTTTTTCCCCTTGGATTTTTTTTTGAGAACCTTACCTTGAAATGCACGTTTTGCACTGAGCTGAAAAATTTTCTTTGTTGAACTTAATAGATTTCTACCAAACTGTAGAACTTCTCCGAATGATGAAATTCCATTTTGCTGGGATGTAACTTAAGTCTT